>NW_026652280.1:17012830-17119781 GCF_009828535.3 Hylobates moloch | reverse complement strand
TATATATATATTACACGTGTATATATATACGTATATATATACATGTATATATATATATACGTATATATATAAAGGGTTTGCCCTTTCCCCCAGCACAGCCACCAGCAGAAATATGTTTTCAGGGCACACGAACACAAGAGCCTTAGTGTGGCTATGCCTCTCTCTCCTCAGTTATTTATTTCTCCAACAATTTCCCAAGAGAAATTTTGGCTAATATAAAACCAAATGCATTTTGAAGAGTTTTAGGGACCAAAGACATTAACTTTAGAGAGAGATAAGCTGCTTCAAATCCTTCTGGGAGTGGAACTAGGCAGCACCTAAGGAAATACCTAAGATGGTAATTCCAAAATTTGCTGTGAAATACAAATTAGACTGGAATAGAAAAAGAAATGCTCAGAACTTGAAAATATTCAACACTTGGATATTGATAAGTGATTCCATTACAAATATTAAACACCCAGAAATGTCTTCTAAACGGCACCCTAAGACCAGCTACCTGCTATGTCCTATTTCCTCCAGCTCAGGTCTTAATTCACTTTATCCTCAGAGAATGGGGTTGTTGCTCACACCAGGACACCCTCATATCTGACAGCACTTGAAACAAGAAACAGCTTCTCTCCACTGTGGCCTCCTGGTCAGATGTCCTGTACTTTGAACTGTTGGCTGGTGGCTGCCAAAATCAATGGCCCTTCTTTGCAGAGAGGGACAAATAGCTCATGGTTTAAAGAGTGAAATAATGAAGCATATCTTGCTTTATTTCAGATTTATACAATTTAATCTTTGGAATGGCGTCTGACGTTTTGTTTGATGTCACAATTGCATTCGGTTAATTGAAGCAGAGTGGTTGATCTTTGCTTCTAATGTATTTCATGAACCATGCCCCATTCACTAGAGTTCAGGGACTGTACCGGGGGTGGCTCTGCCTTCCTCTGGCTCTCCTTTCCAGAATCCTATGGCTAAAAGGAAGAGAAGCAGTGTTCCTCTCCTCCTTCTTCCCCAACGGGATCACTGCCATGCAGGGTTATCGACATTCTAGGTCTTCATTTCCCAGATCAAGTTCTGTTCATGATCCCGACAAACAGCTACCTGCTGGCCTTCTTGGGCCCAGAGGTGCACACACCGGCAGTGCAGCAACACCCACTCGGGAGTCAGACACAAGGTTAAGGCCCTCGCAAGCCCTAGAAGTGTGCTGGAGGCCATTTCAGCAAGACTGTGGACTGAGCGAGTGCTTGGCTGTGGGCTCCTTGCTCTGTGAGGAGGGGGCGGGCTGAGGGGGACCAGGCCAGGCTCTCAGATGAAGAGCCTATCAGGCACAGTGACTTTGGGTCTATAGGTCACACTGCACAGCTGTCTCTCTCTCTCTATCTCTATCTCTCTCTCCCTCCTCCTCCTTCCCCCTTCTTCCTTCCTCTTTATCTAAACTTTCACTGGGATAATTGTAGATTCACATGCAGTTGCAAGAAATAATACAAAACCTGGCCCTGGTGGCTGGAGGGTCTGCACACAAAGGCCCCTCGTGGAGTAAGGCAAGAAAGGTGGGAGTCAGGGGGCAAGCTGCGGATGGGACAGGGAATTCTCAGTTGGAACCTGCTCTCTGTGTCAGGGTGAAGTTGTATTTAGCAAGGACATGCTATTTAATGGTTTGTTAGCTTGACATACAACTTTTAAATATTTACACAGATGGTATGTGGGCATCCCTTTGTACTTTTGCTCCACGTCCCTGCAAAGGTTAGGGTAAGCCTGGGGCTGGCAGTGCTTGTTTTCATCAGTGAATTATCCCTAGAGAAAGTCTGAAGGTTCTGGAACCTAACTACAACAGCCCATTAGGTCCCTGCAAAGGTGTTATCCCTCCCTTGCAGAGCCTCCTAAGGGTCGGCAGCCAAAGAAAGGAGTGTTCCAGGGGCGTTGACGGTGGTGTGTGGAAGCCTGAGGCTTAGGGAAAGGTTTTTGTGGTAGTACTGAAATGAGGAACTCTCGTTCCCTTGGGATAAATCATCCGTACTCAGTAAACTTATCTATTTCTCTGCTCTGGTGTTTTCTTCTTTTGTGATTTCCCTTAGCATCCTAGTAAAACTTCATATGAAAAGCTCCCGTATGTCTTGGCTGAACTGGGAGGCTAAGGGGAATGTAGGTTTGTGGGCTTGGCCAGCTGGGGAGTCCGGAGCCCAGGGACTCAGGACAGAGCCATCAGAACCGTGGCAGGTGGAGCCACAGGGATATTTTGTAATCTCTGCTACCTAGCCCTTTTACAAGGTCGATGAAGGACCCAGCAGCTTCAGGAAGGCAGAAACTGTATCTGTCACCACCCTAGTGCCCAGGAGATGTGTGTGGCAGATAGAGGGCATGTGTTATAATTACCTAAATAATATATGCATACATAAAAATATAATTATGGATAATTAATTAATAATTAATGGTTAATTTAAAATATTACATTATTAAACAATTTTATTGAATTTACTTGCTCTAAATTTACTCCAAGAAAGTTTGGCCACATTGTCTAAAGAGAGATCAAAGCAAATTGTTGGCTGGGTGCAGTGGCTCATGCCTGTAATCTCAGCACTTTGGGAAGCTGAGATGGGTGGATCACTTGAGCTTAGGAGTTTGAGGCAGCCTGGCCAACATGATGAAACCACATCTCCACCAAAAATACAAAAATTAGCCAGGCGTGGTGGCACGCATCTGTAATCCCAGCTACTTGGGAAGCTGAGGCAGGAGAATCACTTGAACCTGGGAGGTGGAGGTTACAGTGAGCTGAGATTGTGCTACCACACTTCAGCCTGGGTGACAGAACGAGACTCCAGCTTAAAAAAAAAAAAAAGCAAGTTGTTGTATTGCAAAAACTGAACACAGAAAGATGATTTAAAATGGCTTCAAGCAAGTGCATTCTAATTTCTTCCTGGTTTTAGCATATGGAGCAGCATGTTCTGAACTGTTTACAGTGTACTGGATGGATCTGCCCATCCTCAAAATGTTTAACTTGTATTTGTAGAAGGAGTTCATCCACCAAGATAATACAAATCATTGCCTCTAGGACAGGTCTGGCAAGTAAGATTGCATAGGCTGTCTCTCTTTATGGATTTATTTTGTGTTCTTTAAAAAAGTCTCTGGGCTGTTGTCTTAGTATATATAACATGTTTGCAGTTTTTGTGCTTAATGTTCATAGGTCCATTCTTCTTAACAAATTTACCAAACCCTACGTATCTGACCTTTGGCCAGGATGTATTGACATGTCACTTACCATGCCTCTGTGCAAGGTAGACTACAGCCCATCGTGACACATTCCTATCCATACTGATTCAAAATGATAAAATATATAGATTAATGGAATAGAATTTGGAGCCCAGAAATAAACCCATATACGTATAGCTAGTTGACAAGGGTGCCAATACAATAAAATGGGGAAAAATAGTCATTCAACAAATTATGCTGGGACAACTGGAAATTCACATGCAAAAGAATGAAGGTGGATCCCTATTTTACAGCTTACACGAAAATTAACTCAGAATGGATCAAAGACCTGTATTTAGAAGCTAAAACTATACAACTCTTGTAAGAAAACATAGGGGTATTATTAGAAATAACACAAAGGTACAAGTGACAAAAGAAAAAATAAATGGGACTCATAAAAATTTAAAACTGTGCATCAAAGGACGTTGTCAACAAAAGATGACCTAAAACAATGGGAAAAAATATTTGCAAATCATATACCTGATAAGGGACTTGTAACCAGAATATATAAAGAACTCTTAGAACTCAATGATAAAGGCCAGGCGTGGTGGCTCACACCTGTATGTAATCCCAGCACTTTGGGAGGTCAAGGCAGGCAGACCACCTGAGGTCAGGAGTTTGAGAACAGCCTGGCCAACATGGAGAAACCCCGTCTTTACTAAAAATACAAAATTAGCTGGGCATGGTGGTGCATGCCTGTAATCCCAGCTACTTGGGAGGCTGAGGCAGGAGAATCACTTGAATCTGGGAGGCGGAGGTTGCAGTGAGCCAAGATTGCGCCATTGCACTACTCCAGCCTGGACAACAAGAGTGAAACTCCATCTAAGAAAAAAAAAAAAAAAAGAACTCAATGATAAAAAACACAAACAATCAAATTCAAAAATAAACAAAGGACTTGAATGGACATTTCTCCAAAGAGATACATAAATGACCAACAAGCACATGAAAAGATACAACACCATTAGTCATTAGGGAAATGCAAATCAAAACCACAATACACTTCATACGCATGAGGAGGATGGCTACAGTTAGGAGGGAAAAAAACCTGAAAATAGTCCAGGCGCGGTGGCTCACGCCTGTAATCCCAGCACTTGGGGAGGCCAAGGTGGGTGGATCACGAGGTCAGGAGATCGAGACCATCCTGGCTAACATTGTGAAACCCTGTCTCTACTAAAAATACAAAAAATTAGCCAGGCGTGGTGGCGGGCGCCTGTAGTCCCAGCTACTTGGGAGGCTGAGGCAGAAGAATGGCGTGAACCCGGGAGGCGGAGCTTGCAGTGAGCAGAGATCGCGCCACTGCACTCCAGCCTGGGCGACAGAGCAAGACTCTGTCTAATAAATAAATAAATAAATAAAAATAAAAATAACAGAAAGTAACAAGTATTGGTGAGGATATTGAGAAGTTAGAACCATTGTGAAGTGATGTAGCCCTTGTGGAAAGCAGTTTGGCAGTTCCTCAAAACGGTATACAGAATTATCATACGACTTAACATCCGGGGTGTATACCTCAAAAAAAAGGAAAACAGGCACTCAAATAATTGTACAGTAATATGTATAGCACCACCATTCACAATAGCCAAAAGGCAAAACAACCCACATGCCCGTCAACAGATAAATAAAACGAGGTAGGCACCTACCATGGGATATAATCCAGCCATAACACCGCAATGCGACATGCTTCGTTCTACCATGGGGATGAACTCAAAAACACGATGAGAAGTGAGAGGACAGACACCAAATGTCATTGATTGCAGGATTGCATTTATATGGCACATTGGGAAGAGGTAAATCCCACAGAGACAAAAATACTTTAGCTGTTGGCAGGGATTGAAGAGACGAGGGGAGTGGGGAGTGAGTGCTTCAGGGGTACAGCGTTTCCTTTTAGGTCACAAAAACGTTGTGGAGCAAGCTGCAGCCGATTGTTGCGCAGTGCAGTGAACGCACTAAATGCAACTGAATTCTACACAATTGAGCATCCCTAATCCGAAAATCTAAAATCTGAAATGCTCCAAAATCTGAAACTTTTTTTTTTTTTGAGACGGGGTTTCGCTTTTTCGCCCAGGCTGGAGTGCAGTGGCGCGATCTTGGCTCACTGCAACTTACTTGCCTTCTGGTTTCAAGGGATTCTCCTGCCTCCGCATCCAGAGTAGCTGGGACTACAGGCGCCCCCCACCACGCCCGGCTAATTTTTTGTATTTTTAGTAGAGAGCGGATTACATCATGTTGGTCAGGCTGGTCTCGAATTCCTGACCTCATGATCCGCCTGCCTCGGCCTCCCAAAGTGCTGGGATTACAGGCATGAGCCACCACTCCCGGCCTTTAAGAAAAAAAAATTATAAAGAAAAGAGATTTATTTGGCTCACAGTTCTGCAGGGTATACAAGAAGCCGGTGCCAACATCTGCTTCTGATGAGGACCTCAGGAAGCTTAAGATCATGGCGAAAGGGGAAGGAGATAAGGCATCGCTTGGCTAGAGTGGGAGGAGGAGGGAGGGAAGGACGAGTCAGGCTCTTTTTAACAGTCAAATGTTGCAAGAGGCCGGGCGTGGTGGCTCACGCCTGTAATCCCAGCACTTTGGGAGGCCGAGGTGGGCGGATCACGAGGTCAGGAGTTCGAGACCAGCTTGGTGAACATGGTGAAACCCCGTCTCTACTAAAAATACGAAAATTAGCCAGGCATGGTGGTGGGTGCCTGTTATCCCAGCTACTCGGGAGGCTGAGGCAGGAGAATCGCTTGAAACCGGAAGTTGGAGGTTGCAGTGAGCCGAGATTGCCCACCGCCCTCCAGCCTGGGCGCCAAGAGCGAAACTCCGTCTCGTTGCAGGAACCAGTAGAAAAGGAACTCAGGCATTACTGTGAGGACAAAGACAGCACCAAGCCATTCATGAGGGACCCACCTCCCTGACCCAAACACCTCTCAACAGGCCCCACCTCCACCCAAACACCTCTCACCAGGCCCCACCTCCAACACAGGATCAAATTTCTTTTTTTTTATTATTATAATTATTTTTTTGAGACAGAGTCTCACTCTGTTCCCAGGCTGGAGTGCTGCAACCTCCGCCTCCCGGGTTCAAGTGATTCTCCTGCCTCAGCCTCCTGAGTAGCTGGGATTACAGGCACGTGCCACCGTGCCCGGCTAATTTTTGTATTTTTAGTAGAGACGAGGTTTCACCATATTGGTCAGGCTGGTCTCGAACTCCTGACCTCGTGATCCGCCCGCCTCGGCCTCCCAAAGTGCTGGGATTACAGGTGTGACGCCTGGCCAATTTTAACATGAGGTTTGGAAAGGACAAATATCCAAACTACATCAACTGTGTTACAGAAGATTCTGCCCATCTGTAGACTAATATACATGTTCTTAGGATGGTTTAAGGTAGGCTAGGCTAAGCTCTGATGCTTGGTAGGTTAGGTGTATTAATACATTTTCAACTCATGATCAAAATCTGAAACTTTTTGAATGCTGACATGATGCCACAAGTGGTAAATTCCACACAAAAATACTTAGCACAAACTTTGTTTCATGCACAAAACTAAAATATTGTACAAAGCTACCTTCAGGTTTTAGTTAATTTTATGTTGAGTGAACTTTACATCAATAAAATAGAATGAATTTTAAAATGACAACAACCAGACCCTTGACCCTCTCCCAGGTACCACGCTTGAGCCCAGGACCTCTGTGGAGCTGCCTCCATGGGAATCAACCAGAGTCCTCAAAAACATCCAGGTTAGTCCTTCAGGGCTGAGCCAGTCCTGAGGGGCCAGGAAGCAGTCTATTCCCATTCTACAGTTTATTGAGGCTTGGGAAGTGTTACACATCCCAGGGTAGTTCCTGATCACCCTGTGTCACCACCCCTCCCCTCCCCTCCCTCCAGCCCTCTGTTCAGCAGATCTTGCATGTTGTACCCTGCACTGGCTACGTAATTTGCAGAGCCTCTATGAAATGAAATTGTGGGGATCTCTCTTAACAAAATTAAGAATTTCAACATGAGGCCAGGACAGTGGCTCACATCTGTAATCCCAGCAAATGAGGAGGCCAGGGTGGGAGGTTCGCTTGAGCTCAAGAGTTTTGAGACCAGCCTGGGCAACATAGACCCTATCTCTACAAAGAAGACAAAAAACAACTTAGCCAGGCGTGGTGGGGCATGCCTGTGGTCCTAGCTACTAAAGAAGCTGAGGTGGGAGGACTACTTGAGGTTGAGGTGGCAGTGAGCTGTATTCGCACCATTGTACTCCAGCCTGGGCATCAGAGTGAAACCTTTTCTCAAAAAAAAAAAAAAAAAAAAAACCAAGACGGTGTTGGCAGAACATTTAGGGCCCTTCTGAGCTCAGGATCCTGTCTGCATGGGTCCGCTGCCCTGGTGGTGCCCCGTCCCTGTCTCCTGTCCCTGCTCCATGGCTGCTTTATCACACTATGGAGTCCCACTCTGAGGATGACGATTGCTTGTACTGTGTCTGAGCTACCTTGGGCCACTCAGCTGTCCTCACGGAGCCTCCTTCTGAAGCCAGATCGGTTGAATATCCTCCTGTCTTCTCTCACGGTCTCTTGCACATGACCTGGGAGTCAGTTTGCCTGCACCCACAGTGGGCTCTGCAGTACATCTGGCTGCTGTGAGAGCTCAGTTACACCAACAAGGTGAGCATGGTAGCCCCAAGGCCCTGGTCCAGTGGAGGAGCCAAGATCTGATGACCTCCAAGACCCCCTCAAGCCCTGAAGTTCTATATTTAATTGAGGCTGGCATGTACTGTTACACCTATTGTCACAGATGAGTAAACTGAGACTCAGAGAACGTCAGTGGCTGCAGCAAGGTCATGCGGCTCACACTGCTGGTTAAGAGTTTCTTTCAAGTGTAACGTAGGAAAATGTACGACATTTATTGGTTTTACTTTTGATAATACTGGCTCATATATAGTTACCTGCTAGGGCTCTGTTAAGATCAAGACTTTTTTTTTTTAATAGCTTTGCTGGCTAAGTTTCAGTTTCGTTTCATTTTCCTCCTATCACTTAAGTTTCAGTTCTGTTTCTCAGGATATTCTCTTTCCCTTTTTACTAGTATTATATGATTCTGTTTGTTAGAATTGTTCCTTGGTGCCCTTTAACCGGATTAAAATGAACAGTTATTCTAAGGCAGATATTCCCAAGCAGGAATTTTAAACAGAGGTAAAGCTTAGTACCTTGCCAATTTATTCCAGCATTGGCAAAATGTATCTGCTTTAGTAGAGCATAAATTTGTCCAATTGCTGCCTGAGTACCTATGTGTTTGTGGCTTGATTTACCTTATCTGTAATTCCTGGATGTTAAAAGGACACCAAAAATCTCTGACACCCTGATTAGCCTACCTTGAAGGACCCAAGCCCAGGATTTCTGCCTTTGCCTAGAAAAAGGACTGATTCAGAACTTCCTGAGCTAACTAGTATTCTGGCCATAAAGTGGAGGAAAGGAATCTATAATCCCATTTTCATCTTTTCATTCATAGCTTATTCTCAGTTCTGCAAAAATCCAAACTGCCCCAGGGCTCATGGGACAACATAAACTAGAAAGTTTGTGGGAAAGATTTAAACTAGCCACCAAGTGGTTAGACACTCGCCAGACCTCACGGCACTTGGTGGGGTGGGGGGCAGGGGCGGGGTTGGGGAAGATCCAACAATTTGGACAATCACATACTTCAGACACGAAATCACTTAAATGTTTAAACTCTAAAAACTGTCTACTTGAAATTTAAATCCTTGATGCCTCCTCCATATTTGAAATTATATTCTTTTTTATTCAGAAATTATGCCCAATTTTGATGATTTGGAAAACAGAAAAAAAGTAGAAAGAAAAAGAAAAAAATCTAAATGGCAATCCAGTCACTAAAACTCATCTTAGCATTTTGGTATATTCCCTCTCATTTCTTCTTTCTATTCATATTTTTGTGTATCATTTTACCACGTCATATATACAATTTTATATGCTGATTGTTTCCACTTATCATATTTCCCTGTGTTGATACAAATTTTACCAACTATATTTTTTACTAGATACATATTCTCTCATACATATATAAAACTATATAATATATAACTATATATAATAAATTATAAATTTATATTGTATATTTAAATTTAAATTATACATTATATATGATAAAACATATATATTATATAATTTTATATATGTATGAGAGAATATTACATATCTAGTAAAAATGTGGTCAGTAAAATGTGTATCAACACAGGGACATATAAGTGGAAACAATCAGCATATAAAATATTGTGTGTGTGTGTATATATATACAATGTATTTGCTCATTCGCTTTTTTGGGACCAACAATATTACTGATATCCTATTATAAATGTGTTTGCATACAAAGCTTTTTAAATTTTTTTTTCTGCTTTAGGATTGTTTCGTTAAGTTAAACTCCCCAAAATAGGTGGACTAAAAGGTACGAAAAGTTTTAAGATTCTTGATACATATTGTCAGGTTACTTTACAAAATAGTTGTAACAGTTTACTTTCTAAAAAGGCTGTTTAATGTAAACATTTCTGGTAAAATCACTACTTAAAGTTGTGTGAAGCCAATACTCTGTTAAAAGCAGCCTGTCACACATCTAATTTGTAACAAAAAAAGTCCTTTATTTTACTAATGCCTCTGCAAGGTTTATAGCAGTTCACCAATATGACCACATTTGGACTTTAAAACCAAGCTTTAATCAGTAATTGAGTTGACACAGAGGCATAAAGAGAAGTATATATATATAATGTGGTCCATATCCCGTAGAATAGACAAGAAATCCACATAGAAATAGTTGCTGGGGAAATCTGGTTGCTGAACTAGGTGGTAAGTGCTACAATAGTTCAGAGGGAGATGGCACCCGTATGGACTGAAATGGTTGGGGAAGACAGGTTATTGTCTTCTGGAAGTGGTGGAACCTGACAATGAAGAACGGTGGGCCTTAGATACACAGAAGAGCTGAGAAGAGCCTTCTAGACCAGGAGAACAGCATTCACAAGGATGTTTATCATAGTGTTGGAAAATGAGGAGACTGGGCTAAAATTTCCAAGTGTTATAGACTATATTTGTACCCTAAATTCTGATGTGATGAGCATCACTTGAGGCTAGGAGTTGAGGCCAGCCTGGGCAACATAGAGAGACCCCCATCTCTAGAAAATAATAAAATAAATAATAAATTCCGATGTGCCATTTCCTAATTTGCATTCAAATAAGTCAGTCCTAGGCCAACAGTGATGGCTCATACCTGTAAGCCCAGCACTTTGGGAGGCCAAGGTGGCCAGGAGTTTGAGACCAGCCTGGCCAACATGGTGAAACCCTGTATCTACTAAGAATACAAACATTAGTTGGGCATGGTGGCGCGTGCCTGTAATCCCAGCTACTTGGGAGGCTGGGGCAGGAGAATTGCTTGAACCAGTGAGCCAAGGTCACGCCACTGCACTCCAGCCTAGGCAACAGAGCAAGACCCTGTCTCAAAAGAAAAAAAAAAGAACTATTTGTGTCTTGCCTACCTAAGTATATTTAAAGAAAATTTGCAAATATAATCATCATATAAATTCAGCTTTTTCTTGAACCCTTACTATGTAGAAGTCACCCTGCTAAATTTTATAAGGAATACAAGAAATAATAAGGAGAAGGATGTACCCCCAAGTAAATCACAATTTAACTGAGAAAATATGATACACTTGTGCATCTCTGCACGATGGGAATATGTTCTGAGAAATGCATCATTACATGACTTCACTGTTGTGCAAACATCATAGAGTATACTTATACAAACCTAGGTAATATAGCCTGTACACAGTAACAGTACATGTTACTGTACTGAATACTGTAGGCTACTGTAACACAATGGTAAGTATTTGTGTATATAAATATATCTAAACAGAGACAAAGTATTATAATATTATGGGACCACCATCAGGTATGCAGTGGTCGTTAACTGAAACATTGTCATATAGTGCATGACTGCATAGAAACACATATCTACCAGTGCGAAATTATTTATTACAACTTTTACATAGCTTCTATTACCTAATCAGTGTCTTACAAAGAGTGGGCACTCAATAATTATTTGCGAAATAAACGAAGAAGGAGGAAAAGACCATTCCCAGGTGGAAGAGCTGGGGAGAGTCCTGGAACCAGCCGTGATTCAAGCTGGGTTCTCAAGCGTGGTTAAGATTTAAAAGAATTGGGAAGAGATGAGAAACACTGCAGACAAGAAATGCAACAGAAACGTAAAGTATCTATTCTTGGCAAGTGAGATAAACATGTTCTCTGATTGCTAAAAATTAACTTTCCAAAATAGATAAATGTGTTATAACCAGGCACATAGCATAAAATAGCATACACATAGCATAACATGAGCCTACATACACACAAAGCAAAAAGTTAACAGTGTCCCCCACCAAGAGATAATTTTAAGACAAAAGAAAAAATATATTCTAAAAGATAGCATTTAAAAGTAAATAAATTATATTCCAAAGAAAAAAATAAACAAAAACAAAGATGTAAAAGATTTTCCCCAATCTTAATGCTTTAAACTAGAATAGTAAGGGATGGAAAATATACCATTTCCTGAAATTTCTAAGAGATTTTAGTGATTGGGATCAATAGTAGCAAAACATTGGTGGATGCCAATTCTCTCCTGTGTAAAAGATATGTAAGTTCAGTTCTGAGTGACTGCACAAGGGTAAAGGTATTGCAAGCGTTCACAGATCACTCACTCTGCACATAATACCTTTGCCCCAAATAACCATCTGCACCTTTTATACAGTGAAAGAATTACAGCCATTCTTTTAGTAACTAGTTCCTAAAACATAAACGCTTTCTTTCCTCTTTCAAGAATTCTAAACCATGAGACATGTACTATACATGTTGAACACATATAAAGAGATGAGAACACATGTAAAGATGCAGAACACATGTAGAGTTTTTGTTATCAGTTTTTCTCCAAAGCATTTGTATTTTTTGAACAAAAGAGGGCCCAATCATTACTTAATCCAAATCCTGAAACCTGTAGGTAGATATACAATAACTAAGGCATAAAGAAGAGCAGATCTATTCACTGATTGGAAGTTGAAAAAAAAAAAAAAAGAACAGGAGACAGGGAAAGTGTTTACAATGAGTTGTGGTAAATGAATCTATATATTCTATCACAAGGTTTCTACATTTTGCATAAAGTGGAAACAACATTAAAGTTACTGTGAAAAGTTAATGTCTATTGCATCCCTATAGAAACCACTTCCAAAAAATACGGAAGGATTGCCAGAATGCCTGAGGAAGAAGCATGGCAAATCCTTTCCCCAAAAAGCAACGATAAAATTTGACAAAATTATCAAAAACAACCATTTCAGTACACTGTAAATTGACCAAAGTCATACAACAACTTGAAAGGAAATTATTTTTTAAAAAAATTACTAAACTTTAGTAGGCTCAGTGGAGGTCTGTGGTGTTTTACCCCAGGGCTGTTCCTATCCACCCTTTTCCCATAGTTTCATAGTGTGGTAGTTCTACCAGGGCAGAGCAGGTCATGAGAGGTAGCTGACAGAAGGGGCTGAGTTCATTTGGACCAGAGCTTGAAAAAAACCTATGCCCAGGAGCATTGTCAAAAACAACAGGGATCTCAGTGGTAAACAATCAGGGAAGTCCAGTATTGCAGCTAGCCTGAGGTTGCAACACTGTTGGGGTAAACAACATACCAGCAGACCAACCAGAAATTTAACAGTGTGACCTGGGGACTGAGACAGCTACAGTAGGCACTGATAAGCTCTCACACATCCCTGGGGGTCTGGAAGACTGCCTGCATATGCGTAATTGTGCATATGCTCAGGAGAGGCCAGAGATGGCTTTAGCTAGCTTTGTAGCTGACTGAATATGAGGCTTTATGATACAGATACTAAAATCAGCATAGACTTGGCCTGGCATGGTGCCTCATGCCTGTAATTCCAGCATTCTGGGAGGCCAAGGCAGGAGGATCATTTGAGGTCAGGAGCTTGAGACCAGCCTGGCCAACATGGTGACACTCCATTTCTACTAAAAGATACAAAAAAAAATAGCTCAGTCATGGTGGCATGCACTGGTAATCCCAGCTACTCAGGAGGCTGAGGCAGGAGGATCACTTGAATCTGGGAGATGAAGGTTGCAGTGAGCCGAGACCATGCCACTGCACTTCAGCCTAGGTGACAGAGTGAGACTCCGTCTCAAAAAACTAATAAAATAAAAAAAATAAGTAAAAGCAGGGTAGACTTGTAAACTGCCTGTACACTGCATGTGATCTTCACCTAAACACAAATCTGTCAGTTAAAAAGTAGAAGCTTTATTAGATCAAGGTGTTTAAGCACAACTTCTGACCACTCACTGGCTGACCAGTAAGCTATGATGGCCCAGGGTAACCCTTAGGAAATTAGGCATGAAGTGACAACAATGATAATGACAATAATAATAATAACCGAGCAGAAACATTAGCTGCTGCATGTTGTGAGGGAGCCAGATTCCACAGAATTAGTTCATGCAAATCGCTAAACAAACAAGCAAAACAGAAACCAGAACAACCTGCAGTTGAGGGGGACCAGAATTCAAACTTGGTATAGTACATTATCTAAAATGTTCAGTTTTCAACAATTATGATATGCTACGAAACAGTAAGTATAACTCATACACAGTGGAAGGGGAGGATGGAAGCACTCAATAGAGACCATCTCTGAGGGGGGCCAGATGTTGGATTTACTAGACAAAGACTAAATACATTCAAATAACTAAAGAAAATAATGTTTAAATAATTAAATGAAAGGATGACAGCAATATTTCATCAAATAGAGAATACTGATGAAAATAGAGAAATTATTAAAAAGAACCAAATGGAAATTCTGAAGTTGAAAAGTACAGTAATTGGAATGAAAAATTTATTAGAGGGGTTCAATAGGTTTGAGATAGCAGAAGAAGAATCTATGAACTTGGAAGTAGATTCAATCTGAAGAACAGAAGAAAAAGAATAACAAAATGAACAGAGCTTCACAGACCTGAAGGACACCATGTGTATAATGAGAGCACCAGAATGAGAAGAAAGGTGCAGAGAAAATATTTGAAGAAATAATGCCCCAAACTTCTCAAGTTGATGAAAAACCTAATCTACACATTCAAGCAGCTCAACTAATTCCAAACAGAATAACCACTGACATATCATGGATAAGTCATAGTAAAATTGTTGAAAGCCAAAGATCAGGGCTGCCTTTGCCATCACTACTTTGAAACTCTTAATTTCTGAACAAAGGGACTTCACATTTTCATCTTCACTGGGTTCTGCCAAAGACAAAGAGAAAATCATGAAAGTATCAAGACAAAAGTAACTCATTATATACAAGGGAACCCACAGTTACATTAACAACTGAATTTTCATCAGAGTGAAGGCCAGAAGACAGTAGGATGACATATTGTAAGGACTAAAGGAAAAAAGAAGAACCTGTCAACCTAGAATTCTATATTCAGCAAAGCTCTTCTTTGGAAATAAAGGCCAAATATATTCCAAAAAACTAAACAAACAAACAAACAAAAAAGACCAAGATAATGTGTTCCTAGCTGACTTGCCTTACAAGAAATACTAAAGGAGTCCTTGAGGATGAAGGAAAATGACAGCAGATGATAACTCAAGTTCACATAAAGAAACAAGGCAGTCTCAAAGGTAGTTTATGTAAGTACTAAATATATGTAACAATAAAAGACAGTATAAACATATTTTTTCTTTTTTCTTTTTTTTTTTTAGATATAGATCTCATTATGTCACCCAGGCTGCAGTACAGTGGTGTGGTCATAGCTCACTTGCAACCTCAAACTCCTGGGCTCAAGCCATCCTCCCACTTCAATCACCCGAGTAGCTAGGCATGCACCACTCCACCTAGCTAACTTTTTAAAAAATTTCTGGCCGGGCGCGGTGGCTCACGCTTGTAATCCCAGCACTTTGGGAGGCTGAGGCGGGCGGATCAGGAGGTCAGGAGATCGAGACCACGGTGAAACCCCGTCTCTACTAAAAAAAAAATACAAAAAATTAGCCGGGCGTGGTGGCGGGTGCCTGTAGTCCCAGCTACTCGGAGAGGCTGAGGCAGGAGAATGGCGTGAACCTGGGAGGCGGAGCTTGCAGTGAGCTGAGATTGTGCCACTGCACTCCAGCCTGGGTGACAGAGCAAGACTCCGTCTCAAAAAAAAAAAAAAAAAAAAAATTTCTGTAGAGACAGTGTCTCATCATATCTCAAATTCCTGGCCTCAAGTGATCCTCCTCCTTTGGCTTCCCAAAGTGCTAGGATTAAGGGTGTGAATCATTGGAACCAGACTGGTTTTTTCTTAATTGAAAATACAACTATATGAAATAATTAAAAAACTGTATTGTTGAGCTTATAAAATATAAAGATGTGATACAGATACTATAATAACACAAAAAAGGAAGGGGAGAATGAAGCCATAGAACAAGGAAATGTTCCAAAGGGTAACTCCAATCTACAAGAAGAAATGAAGAGCAACAAAAATTGTAAATAGTTACAGATTTCAATATTTCACTCTCAATATTTGATAAAAACAACTAGACAGAAAAACAGCAGGGATATAGAAGACTAGAGCAACACTAGCAACCAACTTGATCTAACTGATACCTATAGAACACTCCACCCCACAACAGCAGAATTCTTTTTAAGCACATATGGAACATTCTACAGGACACGCCATAAGCTAGGCCATAAAGCAAGCCCAAATGAATTTTTAAAAACAGAGGACTGAAATATTACAAAGTTTATTTTCTGACCACAATGGAATTAAATGAGAAATCAACAACATAAGAAAATTTAGGGAATTTAAAAATATTTAGAAATTAAACAGCACAGTTCTAAATAAGCCAAGGAAAAAAGCACAAGGAAAACTGGAAAATATTTTTAATGGAACAGAGAAAAAAAACTATCAAAACATATGGGATGCAGCTAAAGCAGGATATATAGGAAAAATGTGTACCTTTAATCACACCTTCAATAGAAAAGAATAATCTCAAATCGATAATGTAAACTTCCACCTTAATAAACTAGAAAAAAGTAACCAAACTCAAAGCAATCAGAAAGAATGAAATCATAAAGATCAGAGAGGAAATCAATGAAATAGGAAACAGAAAATCAATAAGAAAAATCAATTAAATTAAAAGTTGATTCTCTGAAAAGATCAAAATATTGGCAAAACTTTATCTAGGCTGATGAAGAAAAAACTGAGAAGACACAAAGTACCAAAAATAATGAAAGAGGAGACATCACCATTGACCTTATAGAAACAAAAAGAGTTGTAAGAGAATACCAGGAAGAACTTTATGCTAACCAACTAGACAACTTAGGTGAAATGGACAAATTCCTAGAAATATAAAAGTTGCCATTACTGATTCAACAAGAATATAAATTCTGAATAGACCTATACCAAGTAAAGAAGTTGAATTTGTAATTTTAAGTCTTCCCACATGAAAAGAATCCCAGGTCCAGTTGTTTTCACTGGAGGATTCTATAAATCATTTAAATAATACTTAATACCATCCTTAATAAACTTATAAAACAGAGATGGAAGGGATATTTCTCAACTCATACTATGAGACCAGTAATAATCTGATACTAAAACCAAAGACATCAAAAGAAAATTGCAGACCAATGTTCCTCATGAGGTTAGATGCAAAAATTCTCAGCAAAATATTAGCAAACTGAATCTAGCAATATACAAAAAAAAAATGCTATATTATTACCATGTGGAGCTTATCCCAGGAATGCAAGGTTGGTTTAACATCTGAATTATCAGTTAACACAATACACCATATAATAAAGCACAGAGCCAGAAAAAGCATCATCTCAACATCTCAAAAGACCCAGAAAAAGCATTTCACAAAATCCAATACCCATTCATGATTAAAAAAAAAAAAAAAAAACCAGCAAGATATTTGAGACTTACGATGAAAACTTTAAAAGTTGTAAATGTTGATGGAACATTTGAAATACAAATATTGCATTCAAGAAAAATAAACTTTGACCTGAGGATTAATAGCAAAATAAATATTTGTGAATATTTCAAGTATAGTCAGAGACTATAAAACTAGTGTTCTGATATGTGGATAAGCTCTGAGATTAATGTGGTAAGAATGTGGTTTAATTTGCTTAGAATGTATCCACATAACTCCATTATAACCAGTTGAAAAAATGAAAAAGAATACACATATATTTCTACATTATAAACAAATTGGTTTTTAGTTGAATAGTTTTAAATGAACTAAAGAAATTCACCATTTATTTGATCATAATTTAAACATCATTTTTGTTTTAAAAGTACATTTTTTAAAAAGCAATCCCCTGTTTATGAGATTTAAGTAAGAGTCTCTAATACGTATTTACTTCTTTACATAAGGTTTGTAGCCAGCCCTCTAAGGTTGATAAGTAATATTTAAAATTGTAGAGTCTTGCTTTGTCGCCCAGGCTGGAGTGCAATGGCGTGATCTCTGCTCACTGCAACCTCTGCCTCCCTGGGTTAAAGTGATTCTCATGCCTTAGCCTCCCAAGTGGCTGGGACTACAGGCATGTGCCACCATGCCCGGCTAATTTTTGTATTTTTAGTAGAGACGGGGTTTCGCTATGTTGGCCAGGCTGGTCTTGGACTTCTGGCCTCAAGTGATCCACCTGCCTCGGCCTCCCAAACTGCTGGGATTATAGGTGTGAGTCATCGCAACCAGCCTAGAATTTTTTTTCTATAATTCCTCCAAGCTTTTTTTTTTTTTTTTAATAAGGAAGAACAGTATCCTTGAAATGGTATTGTTTGGGATCTAAGTAGTTATTTAAGTTTAAACAATGTACAAATTAAAATGATGTCAAAATACAAGAACAATGGGCTGTTTAAGTCATCATACATAGGCAATCTTGTTTATTCCAAATTGATAAAATTCGGGTTGGGGGGTGACCCCTCTGACTAAATTTGCAAGGGACTGATACATCAGAATGTCAATGGTTTTATTTACCAAGTGGAACATCTTCTTCCTGCAAGTGGGTTATATATCTCTATTCCCCTAGAGTATTCTGTTTCCCAGCATTAAGACACTGGGAAAGTGAGTTGCTAATCAAAAGGTTATTTGGCTCTGAATCACAATCATAGAAAGAAAGTTTGATGATCTTAGAGATTTTTCCTGAGGGTAAGGGAAAAGCCCAAAGAACTAACTCTTCTCCAGGACAGAGTAGGTCTTTCTGGTGATAAAAGGCCACGTCCACCAGATACAGTAGCTGTTAACATTGGAAAGTGCTGCATCAACCTTAGCAAATGTGTATATTGTCAATCGCCCCTACTTTAGATTCCAAGCATTCATTAAATAAGAGAATTCACTTAACTGTGATTTCACATCATTCAGTTTCAGTGTGATTGCTTCGCAGCCTTTTTTTAGGAGCATTTCTCTCTGAGGATGACCTTGCTTGGACTTGACTGTCTCAGGTTTCCTTCAGAACACACTGTCGCACTAACTCTTGGAACACTGTCTGACTCTGCAAGCCATTACAAGTTGATTGTAACCAGTTTCACTCTCTAATTTTTTGAAATATCAATATATGGAGGTGACACATTCAGAAAACCAGTTCTCCATTAAGCTTTTAAGTTCCCTTCATAAATCTTATTATCCTATTTTAGGAATAGTTCTCAAGGGACTTTGATTAATATTTTATCCCATTTACAAAACCAGTTAAACAACTTTAAATGTTAAACAGTGTTCATATAATTAATATAGTTTTATTTATTTTTTTATTCATGCTGTGGATGTTTTGTGATCATTTCTCTACTTTTACTTTTTCTATTTTTATAAAAATCACACCTACAGAAATGTAAAATATTACAATGTTCACACATACACCCTTCACCTAGATTTGCCCATTATCAACATTTTGCCACATTTGCTTTATTTCTCTATAAAAAATTTTTTCTGAGCCATTTGAAAGTAAGATGAAGATACCATGACATTTCATCCTTCAGTGTTTGAGCATGTATTTATGGGAAACAAATACATTTTCCTAGATAACCACAAAGTAATTATCTCATCTAAGAAAGTTAACATTGATACAATAACAGTGTGTAATAAGAAATCCATATTAAATTTTACTTAATTTACCTAATTATTCCCAAAATGTCTTTCAGAGGTTTTTTTTTTTTTAAATCTGGGATCCAATCACAGATTATGAATTCCATTTGGTAGTCATGTCTCAACAATCAGTCTTCTGCTTGTGCTTGCTTTCATGACTTTTTTTTTTTTTTTTTTCAAATGAGACAGGGTCTCGCTCAGTTGCCTACACTGAAGTGCAAGTGGCACAACCCCAGGCTCAAGCAATCATCCCAGCTCAGCCTCCTGAGTAGCTGGGACCACGTGCATGTGCCACCTCACCCAACTAATTGTTTCATTTTTTGTAGAGTCAGGGTCTTGCTGCTCAGGCTGGTCTCACACTCCTGGGCTCAAGACATCCTCCCCGCTTGGCCTCCCAAAGTGCTGGGATTACAGGTGTGAGTCATTACGCCTGGCCATGACTTTTTTTTTTTTTTTTTGGAGACAGTTTTGCTCTTGTTGCCCAGGCTGGAGTGCAATGGTGCAATCTTGGCTCACTGCAACCTCCACCTCCCACGTTTAAGCGATCCTCCTGCTTCGGCCTCCTGAGTAACTGGGATTGCAGGTGTGCACCACCATGCCTGGCTAATTTTGTGTATTTTTAGTAGAGATGGGGTTTCACCATGTTGGCCAGGCTAGTCTCGAACTCCTGACCTCAGGTGATCCACCCACCTCGGCCTCCCAAAATGCTGGGATTACAGGTGTGAGCCACCATGCCTGGCCGACATTAATATTTTTGAAGATTCAGACCAGTTGTCTAATAAAATGTTCCACAGTCCAGATTTGTCTTACTTCCCCATGATTAGATTCAGCATAAACATTTTAGCAAGAATATTACAAGCAGTGTGCACTTCCAGTGGCATCCAGGACATGGGGAAGAACATATTAAATTGTCCCATTATTGTGACCACATGGGTGGGGTTGTATTCATCAGATTTATCCGTGTGAAAGTACCTCTTCTCCTTCTTAAATGAGGTGGTACTTTGAGAATACATGTTTCATTTCTTGACTTCCCACTCAATGGTGAAAATGCCTTCATCAATTATTACATTTGGTGGTTGCAAAATGATACTTTCCTCATTCTCTCTGCATTTTTTTTAGCTGGCACTCTTCTACAAAGATGCTCTTGTTTTTTTTCTCTGCACCCTCCCCAACCTCTTTTTCTTTGATAATCCCTATGGAGTTCGATTCTCTTTCTATTCAATGGTACCATCTTATCTTTTTGATACTCAAATTTTGCCAGATTTGGCCAATGAGAGCCCCTGCAAATTGCCTCATGTGTCCTTTGTCGTGTACAAATCATTCCGAACCAACTGCAAAAGTACAGGATTTCCTAATTGTTTTACTGATCAAGATTTATCCGATCCATGGCTCCAGCAAAGGTATCCTTCAAGCCACACAGGGTCTTTGGGAGAAGGCTAGATACCTGAACAAAATCAGGCTTCTCTTTTATGAAAGCTAAAGGGTAAGAGCCGGTGGGTTTAGGCTGGGTTGATAGTCAACAGCTCAGCAAATTTGATGTGATCATGTATTTTAAGAAATATGAATCAGCAAATTCCAATCCCAAGAACAATGCTGGAGCACTGGTTATTTTCCTATCTAGCAAGCCAGTCTTCAGGAACTTCCATCTATCCACGGGTCTCTAGAAGTCAATGTTGTTTTTTGAGGGGGACAGCCCTTGCCTTTTTGAACAGTTGAGCAGAAAATCTATTGGCAGAGGTCTCACAGAACCCCAGGGGCTTAGTTAAGGTCGTCTACCCTGGCAAGTACCTAACATCAGCCAGTTCATTTCTAAGAAATGAGGTTTCATTATGTTGTCCAGACTGAAGTGCGGTGGCGCTCCACAGATGCAATTATAGAACACTGCAGCCTCGAACTCCTGGGCTCAAGCAGTCCTCCTGCCGCAGCCTCCTGAGTAGCTGGAACTACAGGTACACACCACCATGCCCAGCTAGTTCTTTAATTTTTAACACAAGTAGCCTGAGGATTTTCCAAACCAAACCAGTTTAGAATCAAGTTTATTTCTGGACAGTCTCCAAAGACTGGTGGGTTTTATGGTTTTTCCAAAAGTTTCAAATGTATGAGTGTGAGAACATGTCAGCCTGGTCAGTCTAAATCCCTAAGAATCTTTCTGACAAATGGAACCACAACTCCAGGGAGACTGTGAATTCAATCCAAGGCTAGTCTCCCAGAAAATATGCCCTATACCACAGTGCTGGGCATGGATTCCCAGGTTACCAATGGAAATACTTGTCACAGTGACAACACCAAGAATTTCTATCTCAAATCTGTCAGAGTATTTTTGTAAACCTTACAAAAACTTGTATTTTTAATTTTAATATGCAATTAATTTTTTCCTTAAGTTGTGTATCAGCAGATAACTTACTGGTATTTTAGATCAGCTTTGTAAGTGTAATCTTTAAAGACAGTTTAATATTTAACACCTGTTTTAAAATAAATGCTGTATGTGATCTAACTAAACAAAAATTTATTTTTGAGGTACCTTATACCCATGGCAATTTAAATGATCAAACTACAGATTAAAGTACAATGATATTGGACATATGTCGGTGCCTCCTGCATTCATATTTTTCTTTCCCCTCTCCAACAGCCCTGGGTTTCCTTGGAAGGGACCCATATGGTTCTGAAGAAGTTGATTCACTGCCTTGGCCCCAGTGACTGACCAAGAATGCCCACAGAACCTCAGCCAATTCAGCTGGAGTGAATCTCAGGGCTAGACTGACAATGCTGAGACATGTTTTCTTTTCCCTGCTAGGTAGGAACAAGGTTCCAGGTGACCCAAGAGCTTCTGGCCTTTACTTTTGGTTACGGGAGCACTGTTCATTCATTCATTCATTTATTCAACAAATACGGATGAACATCTACTGTGTGCCAGATGAGAAAACACAACATTGAATAAAACATGGTCAGTGACTTCAAGATATTTATATTCTAATGGAAGGAAACAGGGAGGTGTAATGGGAGAGGGGTCTCATAGGGAACAAATTCTTGATATGAATCAGACTGCCTGTTTCAGGATATCTGAAGTAGAAGTAGACATACCTGGGCATCCTTTTTACAGTCGATATATTTTAGTGTATCAGGCTGCCCTGAACCACCCAATCATCTGTGGTTTTGGTGAAACGTCTTGCAGCAACCCAGCTGCAAAAAGGAGGGTTGCAAAGCCTCCTCTGTCACTAGTGCCTTCATCCAAACCTTCACTTGGAATCAGTTTTCTGGTTACATATAAATACTTAGACAATAATACCAACTAATTAAGGTATGGCATGGTATATGAATAATACTCTTTCCTTATTAAAAAGGCAAATAAAACAATATACTGAATGTGCATTAATCATCATCTAGGTACATCAGTGTAGTATGGGAAGTTAAAAATATATATATCATCTGGGGACAAGAGACAACAATACTTTGTGTCCTGGTTTTTTTTACAAGATATATTTCTTTATAAAATATTTGGATACAAATCACACACTCATCACTATCACAATAACGTTATCTGGCCCACATGATTTGATTATGCAGGGAATATACAAAATATCAGAAAATCTAGAGCAGGTATTCTCAACAGGTAGGCTGGGTAAGAGGAATCCCTTTCTAGGGAGTCTTACTAGAATCATCAGGGTAGTTTTCCCAGCTTAACAACTCACATGTCACAGTGGGATTTCCATCTGGGCCCCTCCCTCAAAAGCACTAGCGTTTTTTCACTCTTACTGAATGTGTTCTCTCACTTATGATAACATGGAAAAAACATTGAGGCCTCCTTGTGAGCTGCAGTGTGCAGAGACGGAGATAAACAACAAATTGTCCAGCTGATGGATAACCACAATCATTAAATCATGGTATATATCACTTATGTGTATGAGCTTTGATCACTATATTGTTTAATGTTGGCCAAAGCTATAAACACCCAAGTAATCATTATTGATTACAAATTTGAATTCTGGTGTAAAATGTATGCATCAACTATTGTGGAGAGTTCGTATCAAATGCCTTCTTATTGCCAAGGAAAATGCCCCTTTGACTGGGTCACATATAAAACTCAATTTGCCAGCCTGGGCAACATGGTGAGACTCTGTCTCTACAAAAAAAATACAAACAATTAGCCAGGCGTGGTGTCACGTGCCTGTGGTCCCAGCTACTTGAGAGGCCGAGGCAGGAGGATCTGCTTGAACCTGTGCTCCAGCCTGGGTGACAGAGCAAGACTGTGTCAATCGATCAATAAAACAAAAATCAACTCGGAGGTAAAGCATTTATTTGCTCACTAGATATCCAGATCTAGACAGGTAGCTCATTATGAACCTGTAAATATCTAGCAAGATTAATATTATTACTAGTTGCCTAAGTATTTCATCCTAAGCGTTAGAAAAGTGGGAACAGGAGATGAGATATAGTAGAAGATCCCAGGGTAGTTGAGGGTGACAGCAAAAAAGGGCAATGACTGTTAATATAAGTCCTCATAATAAAGTTTTCTTGGTTGTAAATTACATCAAAAGACTATAAAGAACTAGCAAATTACAAGAAAGAGTGACTTTTATATATTTTGCCAACCTCAAATGTGTTGAAAACAGTTCTCCCTCTCACCCTTTCATCCCTGAAACTGATTCAGGCTTCAGTTCACCCTTTTACTGAGCTGTGAATGAGCCTCTTAGGACATAAACTTGTGAGGTGAAGAGAGTTCAACATATGCTCTCCCAACAGATGTTCCAGCACCACCGCAGAGTTACAATGTGATTCTTATCTTTCTGCATACTCCTACTACATAGCTGTAGTAGGACTTCTAAATTTAAAGCCTTAAAAAAAATTTTAACCCACCTTTTAATTAACCCTCAAAAGATCCAGCTGGGTTTTAAAAATTTGGACTATGTTGCTATAAAAAAAAAAAAAAGTAACAGTGCGAGGTGTAAACATCTTGGAAGCCTAAATCTGAAAAACGTAACAAAACTTTGTTTTAAAAGCTTAAAGCCTGTCAAGTTGGTAGCTTATTAAATTCTTCCATTCACATGAAATTCACAGCAGCACAAGGATTCAAAATGGGTTAGACACCGAAATGTCATTTAGCAAATCAATGATTCCCAAAAGATAGAGGTTTAGGGGCGGGGAAGGGAGAGGCTTTTCCTAAACCTCTATCCAGGAAATAATTTTCACAGAGCGTTACAGACTAGAAGCGTCCCCAGCAGCGCTCACCCTCGGCCGGCCGGGTCCCGCTGCGCACCTCCCGGCCGCGCGTCCCCACCTGCGCACTGTGCCTCCAGCCTGGGCGTGGGCGCGGCCCGGGATCGCGGCGCCCGGGCCGCAAACCAGCGCCGCCACCCGCGCCCGGACCCAGTCCCCTGTGCGCGACACCTGGCAAAGTTTCACAAGGTGGGAGACAGCCCACTGCCTGCTTTCAGGAAGTGCATTGGGCAGTGAGGACTCGAACGAGCTTATCCCGGGGCTGGCGCGCTCACTTCGGAGAAACCCCTGCTCCCGGGACGCGTTCACTCCGGCCGCGCAGGCAGCCCGGGCACCGCTGGCGGAGGCGGGGCGGCAGCTGGCAAGCAGAGGGGAATCAGGAGTCCAAAGCCGGGCCAGGGCCCTCGGGAAAGGTGAGAGCGGCCCCGTCCCTTCGCTCACGTGGGCCTCGCACGCTCTTCACCGCGTCCGGGCTCCCCTCGCGCCGCCCCACGGCCCCAGCCCGCGTCCTCCTCCCCCCGGAGCACCAGCCTTTAGGACCGCGCGGAACCCGCCGAGAAGGAGGCGGCCGGCCGGCAGCTGGGCGTGGCTTCCCGGAGAAAGGCAGTCCCAGAGGGCGGGGAGAGTAACGTCACCGTCGATTCGCGGTGCTGATTGGCGGAGGTGCGGTGCGCGGAGCCCGCAAGCCTCTCCACCCGGTCCGGCTGCTCCACCTCCTCACCCAGCCGCTCCGTCCTCACCGGCTCGCGAGGGAACCGCTCAGGCACCGCCGCCCCGGCTCAGCGCGGACGGCGGAGAGAGGGAGGCGGAAGGAGGACACCCTCGCTCGCTTGCTCCCACCCGCACCCGGGCTCCCAGAACCGGCGAGGAGCCCAGGGGGAGGAGCCGTCGCGGGCACGCCCCGCCCCCGGCCCGGGAAGACGACGCCAGCGACCCCGCCGACCGGCCACCGCCCCCCTCGCCTGCCGAGACCCGCCCCCGGTCCCGGCCCTCCCCCGGCGGCATGGAGGGGCCCAGCTCCTGACGACCGCGCCGCCGCCTCGGCCCGTGCTCCACCTCGCGGCCCCTCCCGCCCGCCCCCGCTCGCATGTCTGCGCCGCCCTAGCCGAGGATGCTGAGGATGAAGCTGCCGCTGAAGCCAACGCACCCCGCGGAGCCGCCGCCCGAGGCGGAGGAGCCCGAGGCGGACGCGCGGCCGGGCGCGAAGGCGCCTTCGCGCCGCCGCCGCGACTGCCGCCCCCCGCCGCCGCCTCCCGCGGGCCCGCCGCGGGGCCCTCTGCCGCCGCCGCCGCCGCCGCCCCGGGGACTCGGGCCGCCTGTTGCTGGTGGAGCGGCGGCGGGGGCGGGTATGCCGGGCGGCGGCGGGGGGCCCTCGGCGGCGCTGCGCGAGCAGGAGCGAGTATACGAGTGGTTCGGGCTGGTGCTGGGCTCGGCGCAGCGCCTGGAGTTCATGTGCGGGCTGCTGGACCTGTGTAACCCGCTGGAGCTGCGCTTCCTCGGCTCGTGCCTGGAGGATCTGGCGCGCAAGGACTACCACTACCTGCGCGACTCGGAGGCCAAGGCCAACGGCCTCTCGGACCCGGGGCCGCTGGCCGACTTCCGAGAGCCCGCGGTGCGCTCGCGCCTCATCGTCTACCTGGCGTTGCTGGGCTCGGAGAACCGGGAGGCCGCTGGCCGTCTGCACCGCCTGCTACCCCAGGTGGACTCGGTGCTCAAAAGCCTGCGCGCGGCCCGGGGCGAGGGCTCGCGGGGTGGCGCGGAGGACGAGCACGGCGAGGACGGGGACGGCGAGCAGGACGCCGAGAAGGACGGCTCGGGCCCGGAAGGCGGCATTGTGGAGCCCCGGGTCGGCGGCGGGCTCGGCTCCAGGGCCCAGGAGGAACTGCTGCTGCTCTTCACCATGGCCTCACTGCACCCGGCTTTCTCCTTCCACCAGCGGGTCACCCTGAGGGAACACTTGGAGAGGCTCCGCGCCGCGCTCCGCGGGGGCCCCGAGGACGCGGAGGTGGAGGTAGAGCCGTGCAAGTTTGCCGGCCCCAGAGCCCAGGTAAGGCGCACGGAGCCTCCCTGGATTCGCGGTGCGATCGCTGCCCCGGCGGCCTCGCCGGCCTCGCTCTTGGACGCCCTTTGCCCGAGCCCCAGCCCGGCGCAGGTGGCTCGGAATCCCCACCCGGCAGCTCCCAGCGCCAGAGGGCTGAGCTTCGTCTCGTTGGGCCGCTCCGTTCCACTCCCCCACCCCACCCCACACCCCGGCAGACACAGCCACCCGCCATCACAGAATGCTCTAGAAGTCCCTTCCGTGCCACGGTGTTGCCACGGAAGACGTGGAGCTCCCCGCCCGGGGCCCCTCTCGGAGGAAGAGTGTCGGGACGTTTTTGGCTCTGAGCATCTCAGCGCTCGGTGCGGGAGCCGCGGGGCGCTGGAGGAACCTGTGCGAGAGCCAGCCGCAGTGAGCCCGGGCAGCGCCGTCCTTCCCCGCCTGCCTGGCCGGGGCTCCGCCTCCCGTCTCGGGGCTCTGCCGGGCCCTCGGCGGGGTGTCCCGAAGGTGCGCTCCCGGCGAGCTGCCCTTGTCTTTGGCACAGAGGGACTTTTTCTGCCCAGTGTGTGCTTGAGTTAAAAGGGGTCGTACGGGTCCTTGTGGCTCCTGGTCTGAGGGCTTGTGTTCCCAGCAGACATCTGACGTAGAGACCTGCGAATGGATCTGAGATTAGTAGTAACGCAGGTTGTCCGGGTAGAGAAACCTCTCCTAGCGCGGCCTGGGATGCTCTTTCCCTCCGGCATACGCGCTTTCTCACGGGCTTGATTCCTGCCTACAGATTGGGGTTCCAGGATATTTGTTGAGCGTTTACGATAGGCGTTAATGTTGCCCCAAAGAATTACTTAAACAGCAAGATGTAGTAGAGAGAATCCAGATGAGCCACTTGTCGCAAACATTAAAGATGAAATTTTTTTTACAGCCATGAAAGCAACTTAATGATAATTAGGGTCCAGTGAAGTCTTTGAGGAAGACTTTTCCATGGGAAGGTGGGGAGGAGTAGGTTTCAGTAAGAGTGACAACTGTAAAGTGAGATTATTTGTGGGGTCACAGGGTTTTGAAAGGTGTTGATTTGGATGCCATGTTTTTCAGCTTAGGTGATCTCTAGAAGATAATGGAAAAGGGTTTTCTCCTCTTCTTGCTTGAACGTTAATTCAGTATATATATTTGTTGTCATTCAGTGCTCCAGAACTAAAATTGGGCATGGTATTTCACTAGTGGCTTTGTGGACTCAGTACCCGTGGAATCAATGGATTTGGGGCTGGAAGGAATTTAGAGATAATCTAGCCTGAACCCCTCTTTTTTTAAAACGACGCTTCTGTGAGGTAACTAACTCATGTTTTGGGACGTATTTTATCAAACGCAGATGTAACGCTAGTGCCCAGCATTATCTCGGTGAGTTTGAAATTTTGTCATCTTCCAGTGCCTGTTTACCACTAGCATGCAGTGCGTGTGCTGATGGTAAAAGCCTCTTCCACCCTTCAGCCTACTCGTTAATTTCCCAAAAGTCCTATATGCCGCACAGCCATTAAATTTATAGACAAAAACATGAATTCAGGAACAATGCTTATTTAAAATGTTATTGTAATAACATACAATAAAGTTAGCCTTAAATGCAGGCCTAAAGAAAATGTCCCACAGTGGAACCTCTTATTCCATTCACACTATTCCAACAAGGGTACCTGATTTCTGATTTTAACTGCTGAAAGTCTTTTTATCTTTCCCTTTTCTTTAAATTTTGCTTTTAAAAAGCGTGTTGGAGGGCAAGTAGAGGAAGGGGAGGGATGCGTGCAGACCAGAGTAATGAGATTTTTATGTTGACCGCAAATGCGTGACTTTTTCTGCAACCAGTGAGTGCTGGGAGGGATGGACAAAGTGAGGCTGGACATCCTGCCATTAACGTCAGCACATCACTGCTTCTCAGGACGTGTCAAGTGAAGTGGGGGAATAAATCATAGGGGCCGCGTACTACAGGTGAGTGACACTGGGCTATTTCTAGACGCGTAGTGGTGTGGTGAACTTCTCCAGCAGTTGTTTAGGGTTACCGTAACACATCATTCACATCTCATTAAGTTGTTACGATCCCTCATTTTCTGCTGCTTGGTGACCTCCGAGTCCCAGCTGTGGCTTGTTCTGGCCTTGAGAACATTTTATCTGATGTTGCTCCCAGGCTGTCACTCCAGAGGCCGCTGAGGTGGGTGGGCTGAGTTAAGCCCTCATTCGCTGCAGTCCTGCCCAGCTGTTCTCGGCCTCCCGCCGCCGCCACCGCGCACCCGGGGAGGGCGGGCGCACCTCTCCATCGGCAGGGAGGAGCCCAAAGCTCGCGCGTCCCTCGCGTGGAGGCGCCGCGACCCGCCCTAGGGGCCCGGAGGTCACGCAACGCCAGGGGCTAGCGCACGGCGATGTAGGGCCCGTGCCGCGGGGCTCCTCTCCGCCCCCGCCCTGCAAGATGGCGGCTGCGCGCGCCGCCCACGTGACCGGCGCGCCGGCCCCGCCCCCGGCGCCCTTTTGGCCTCTTCCCGCGGAGGGCCAGGCCTTGGGCTAGCGCCGGAGACTTCAGCCGGACTCGAGAACCACGTGGATGCTGCGCTCGGCCGTGCTGGGCCGTGGAGATAACCCTGGTAAAGGGAAATTCGTGTGGCAGCATTCCGCCCCCGGAAGTAACCTTTTAGACACAAGTATGCAATTTTAATTGGGAGTCATTCTTTTTCTTAACTACTGTCTAAGTGAAGCTCTTTGGTGTGCCAAACCAAGTATTTTCAGCCTTACTATTGGTTAACGTAAAGTTAGCATCCTTTTAATTCTCTTTTCTATTAAAGTAAGAGTATACCGACCCAGAATAGTGCACCTGGCTCTCACAGGACTTAGTTGTATCCAGTACTGAATCAGCTTGTCTATTAAAAAATTTAAAAACTAATGACATTTACAGATAAAACATGTCTTTAATGCCAATTTTATGTTACATGCTTTGAAGTTGACTGGGCCCAGCAACTGTTAGTGACATGCCATGGTTACAATGTTAATAGTTGAGGTATAACAGGTCCACCGGTTGCCGGTAGAATATATACTTTTTAGGTTACATCGGAAATGCAGGAAAACTCAACAAGGATGTTTTTACTTTTAAGAGTAACATTTCCAGAGTTTTTCTATTATTTGGATGACTTTATAGTAAATATTACATTGGATTACAACTTAAATGTCAGCAGTTTTTTTAGGAGGCTTGTACATAAATCTCACGTTCTTCACACAACTGCGGTGGACTGCCAGTAACTTGTACAAAATTCAACAAATAGGCCAGGGAGCAGTAGTGAAGTCATTCATTAACAGTGTCCTAGGAACTCTGTGTGATTGCTACGATCCTGTGTTACGAAGTTGCAGACTGCTTATATAGCATAGCTGAAAACGCTTGGTTTTTAAAATGGGTGTCTTCCTATTATTAGGAAGCCAAACTATAAATTGTGTGTTAGCAACAAAAAAATGCCTACGTGTTTTAAAAGGTACTAGTTTTGTTGCTGTTTCATTGAAAAGACAGGAAGCAAGAGAGGCAAGCAATGTTTGCATACTTAAAGACGTTTGTTAACTGTTCGGGAAAATGGGTATTCTCATTTTGGAGGTTTAGTCCCCAACTAGCGACACAAAGGTATAAGAAGCATAAAACATAGACGATCATAGTAGTGGTTATGATTAATATGGTATGGCGATTCTCTGGAGATTGTGTCATCAAGATCTTCAAAGCTTAATTGCTTGGCTAACAGTACTAATGTTTGAATGAAAGATAAAAACGTAAACTTTCGATACTAAGGCACAAAATTCTCCTGTGTCTTTGTGTTATTTGAACTCACAAAACATATTTGAGTTCATCATTTGAATTCACAAAAGTTAAGTAGCCATGAGCCCTTCACTTACTAAAAGTAGTGAATTAAAAAGAAAGCCTTGCAGCCAGTTGCGGTGGCTCACGCCTGTAATCCCAGCACTTTGGGAGGCCGAGGCGGGCGCATCACGAGGTCAGGAGTTCGAGAACAGCCTGGCCAATATGGTGAAACCCCGTCTCTACTAAGAAAAATACAAAAAAATTAGCCAGGCATGGTGGCACATGCCTGTAGTCCCAGCTACTCTAGAGGCTGAGGCAGGAGAATCACTTGAACCCGGGAGGCAGAGGTTGCAGTGAGCCGAGATGGCAGAGTGAGACTTTGTCTCGGGGGAAAAAAAAACAAAAAACAAAACAAAACACCTTGTTACTTTTTCATAGCATAGTTTAGTTAGCTAAATTGTACTTGATAGACCAAGTACTTTGATTAACTTTGCAATATAGGAAACATACTGGAAGAAAACTCTTAGAAAGAGTTTTAACATAAACGATACTACTTCAAGATAACTTGAATGTGGATGTGGCAGCCAGAATCCTAGTGAGAGAGTAACTGACTTAAAATGAGAGGTAAAAGGTTGATTGTTAGAATTTCAGTTATTATAGTAGGCACTAAAAAAGATGATTTTTTGGCCAGGCGCAGTGGCTCACGCCTGTAATTCCGTCACTTTTGGAGGCCGAGGCGGGTGTATCACATGAGGTCAGGAGTTCGAGACCAGCCTGACCAACAAGGTGAAACCCTAGCTCTACTAAAAATATAAAAATTAGCTGTGCGTGGTGGCAGGTGCCTGTAGTGCCAGCTACACGGGAGGCTGAGACAGGAGGCTTGAACCTGGAAAGTGGAGATTGTAGTCAGCCTAGATCGCGCCACTGCACTCCAGCCTGGGTGACAGAGTGAGACTCCGTCTCAAAAACAAAAAAAGATGCTTTTTAAAAATGACCAGTTCTAATGCTCATTGGTAATATTAATAAATACCTTTATTTACCTGGCCCCTGCTGCTGGGTTATTTGATATTTTAAAGTGAATAGTGTTGTTGGGGCAGTGGATGCTGCTTGAGGCCTCCCTCCCGCCGCTCTGGGAGTGTTAGGATTCAGTGAAGGAGTCCTTACTTGTAGAATAGTGTCTGGTTCATGGTCTCCAATAAATATTAGCAGTTGCAGGTGAAAGCTCAGCCTTGTGTGGATGATGGTGGTAGAGAAGTGGGCACAGCATCTCACATACTGAGAGTGGGGGCCAGAAACAGCTATGTCTTTTCATGGGAAATTTTAGGTTGGTTTGGCTACAGCAAAGAATAAAAGCAGTTCAGTTATAAAAGCCATTTGGAAGAGGCTTTTTAGAACATATTAAATAGTGATTATTTTAGTAGGAAATAATTATTAAAATCCTGAGTTCCTTCCCCAGTTACATTTTTCTATGCAGTCATTTTCCAGGTAAGGAGAACTCAGGAAAAGTCTCATGTGTACCATGGTGGGAGGCGGGAGCGGGTGCTGGATGTGGAGAGGAAGTACATTCTTTCTCTCAAGTTGACTAAAATATGTCTGTGTGATTTATTTATACATAGCCATGGTTTCTACATCTGGGGATTCAACCAACTATGGATCAAAAACATTAGGGAAAAAAATTGCATGTGTACTGAACACGTACAGACTTTTTTCTTGTGATCCAAAACAATACAGTATAACAGCTATTTACATGGCATCTGTGTTGTATTAGATATAAGTAATCTGGAGCTATTTAGAGTATACAGGAGGCTGTACATAGGTTATACACAAATACTAGGCCGTTTTATATCCAGACTGGAGCACTCTTGGATTTTGATATTGGGAGGTTCTAGTACCAATTCCTCATGGGTATTGGGGGATAATTTTATATGTACTATACATACATGTTGCCTTAACAATTTTTTTGTGTGTGGAGAAGGGGTCAGGAAGAGTGTCATAGAGGCTATTGGAAGACCTTGAAGAATGGTAGCCATGTTTAGTAGATCCCTAGGCTTGGAGGCTTATGTTTCAACTCTGCCACTAGCTGTGATAGTTGTCAGCCAGGCCACTTAAATCCCTGAGTCTTACCTGTAAAATGGGGATAATTTACAGTCTTACCTGTAAAATGGGGATAATAACTTTTGAGGTTGTAGTGATTGTATTAATAAGATGCAAAATAATTCACATACTGTCTTGAACATGCATTCTTTCTTGAGATTAGTGCTCAGTGCATATTTTCCACTAACACAACCTGCAGTGTTTTCAAGAATATGTTTGTTTTTTTTTAACCTAATAAAAATCCTTATAGTGGAGTATTTTGCATATTCTCTGTTACCATCCCTGTGAATAGATTGATGTTCGGGAAGGACGGGCAATTGAAAAGGTGGTATTTGAGACACATTTATTTGGAGCAGTTATTTTATATTTGTTAGTACTTACTTGTAGAGATGTAGTGTTCTACAGATAAACCCAAAGGAAGGAATTCTGTGAGTCACAGAACATTAAAATAGATATTTTCCTTGTATTGGATTTGGGGATGGGAATGGAGAAAGTGCATGTTTTAGATTTAGATTGTTATTATCATGCATTTGTAATCTACTTAGATCGTTATCCTGTTTTCACATTTAGCCAGACAACTATTCTATAACTTAAATCTGTTTTGCACTTTTGTTAAGTTACATGATTCTTTTTTAGTTCCGAGCACAGACTAGAATCCGTGGATAATTAAGAACTTTTTTTTACCTTTTTTATAAAAGCTGTTGAATTGGCTTATTTTTAACTTATTTAACATTTTTCTCTTGAGAAATGTTAAGCTAATTTTTTTTTTTTTTTTAAAGGGAAGCAAAAAGGCCTGTACTACTGTCAGGGCAGACTGAACTTATTTTATGGACTGTGTTTTTCGTTATGGAGGACTGTGTGTGACAGTACTTCTTTTACTTACAAAGAATTCTTTGTCACAAAAGCCTCATTCATCCACTGACATTCTGGGGTTCCTTTCTCTGTAAACAATCAATCTAGAAGGGAAGTGCCTAATCGGGTGTTTATGTTACAGGTGTAGCCTGGCTGGGCCGGGGGTAGTTGGCTTCCTTCTGTTTTTCCTATGCTCTCAGGAACATTTGACCTTTAGTTCCTTTCTAAATGCCTTAGTTCATTAGAAGTGTTTTGTGCTCATTCAATAAGTCATTTATTTGAGGTCAGATTTATATTTTGAAAAGGTCATTTTGGCAAGTTATTTGGTCTTCCCAAAGTCCAGAGTGTCTAGTATAAGGTAGGGATATCATTCCTATCTGTTTCATATAATTGTTGTGAGGATGAATGTATTAATGTAAATGAAAATGCTTGGTAAACAAGAGCGAGATATATGTATTATTCATAGAGCAATTAGCACAATTTGGTTGCAGTGGATGAGTAGAAAAACAGACGTTAGGTGAGGTGCGGTGGCTCACGCCTGTAATCTTAACACTTTGGGAGGCCAAGGCAGAGGGATCGCCTGAGCCCAGGAGTTTGAAGCCAACTCTGACAACTTAGTGAGACCCCTATCTCTACAAAAAAGTAAAAAAAAAAAAAATAAAAGTTAGCTGGATGTGGTGGCAAGTACCTGTAGTCCTGACGACTCAGGAGGCTCCAGCTACTCAGGAGGCTGAGGTGGGAGGATCACTTGAGCCTGGGAGGTCAAGGCTGCAGTGAGCTGTTGGTGGTGCCACTGTGCTCCAGCCTGAGCAACAGAGTGAGACCCTGTCTGAAAAAGGAGAGAGGAAAGAGGAAAAGAAAGACATTTGAAGAGATGGTAGGGTTGGGTTATAATGAAGGCCTTGAAGGTCATGTTAATAGGTTGTCAGTAGGTTCCAGTGGGAGCCAGTGAAGGGGGGTGTGTGTGTGCACGCGCGCCCTTATGGTGTATATCTCATTGAATGTCAGCTGTCACTCTGATGTGAATCTATATAAAAAGAATACATGATTGATTTTTTGAAAATCTTCCAGACTCACTCAGCTCTCTCAATGGTACCATTATGTTTCTAGTCACTCTGAATTGCCTGATGACCTTGATCGTCTTCTCCCATCACATCCTGAATACACACTTTCCTCATCCTTGCCTGACACCATTCTCTGTTGGGACTTTATGCCAAGACTTTTATAGTAGCCTCCTGATTCCCTTGCTTTTTAGCCTTCCCACCTCTAATCGTTTAATACTACTACCAGATATACCTTTCTAAAGCAATATTTAATCATACTGTGTTTTCTTTGAGTTACTGATGGACCCTGGCCTCTAATAGGTCTTTAGACTCAAAATCTCTTCCTCCCACTCTTTTTTCATATATCCTCCCTTTCATTCTAGGCTGGGTTCATGCCATTGTCTCTTGTATGATGTTTTCTGGAATTGTCCCTATGGCAGTCTTAAAGATTATTTGCTGCCACTGAATTTTAGATGCACATATATCATTGTAATTTTGGTACTTCTGTGATTCTTTGTCTTTTTAACATTTAAAATTGACCTCTCAGGCCAGGTGCGGTGGCTCATGCCTGTAATCCCAGCACTGTGGGAGGCTGAGGCGGGTGGATTGCTTGAGCCCAGAAGTTCAAGACCAGCCTGGGCAAATGGCAAAAACCAGTCTCTACAGAAAAATAAAAAAATTAGCTAGGCATAGTGGTGCATGTCTGTAGTCCCAGCTACTCAGGAGGCTGAGGCAGGAGAATCACTTGAGCTCAGGAGGATCGCTTGAGCCAGCCTGGAGGATCACTTGAGCCCTGGAGGCAGAGGCTGCAGTGAGCTGAGATCATGCCACTGCACTCCAGCCTGGGTAATAGAGTGAGACCCTGTCTTAAAAATAAGTAAATAAATAAATTTGATCTTTCACACTAGAATTTTAAGTTCCCCAAAGGCTCAGGCATTGTGCCTCATTTTTTTGTCAGTGTTGTATATATCATCATTGCTCAGTCGTAATTTCCTGTGTTTGGACTTGGAAAATATATAGCTTTGAAAAATACGAGGCTGGGTGTGGTGGCTTACGCCTGTAATCCCAGCACTTTAGGAGGCCGAGGCGGGTGGATCACTTGAGGTGAGGAGTTCGATACCAGACTGGCCAACATAGTGAAACCCCGTCTCTATTAAAAATACAAAAATGAGTCGGGCGTGTAGTGGGCACCTGTAATCCCAGTTACTCCTGAGGCTGAGGCAGCAGAATCACTTGAACCCGGGAGGCAGAGGTTGCAGTGAGCCGAGATCACGCCACTGCACTCCAGCCAGGGTGACAGAGCGAGACTTCGTCTCAAAAAAAAAAAAAAAAAAAAAAGAAAGAAAGAAAAATACCAATATGATACACTGCTTTAAGATTAAGTATATCGAGGCTGAGCACAGTGGCTCAAGCCTGTAAACCCAGCACTTTGGGAGGCCAAGGCAGGTGGATCACCTGAGGTCAGAAGTTCGAGACCAGCCTGACCAACATGGTGAAACCCTGTCTCTGATTTAAAAAAAATACGAAAATTAGCCGGGTGTGGTGGTGCATGCCTATAATTCCAGTTACTCCAAAGGCTGAGGCAGGAGAATCATTTGAACCTGGGAGGCAGAGGTTGCAGTGACCCGAGATGGTGCCATTGCACTCCAGCCTGAGCAACAAGAGCGAAACTCTGCCTAAAAAAAAAAAAAAGACTAAGTATATCAGGCGGTGATTTTGTCTTATTTTGAATTGTACTTACCAGTATTTACTTTATAAAAAAATTTGCAGTTATATAGGATAGGTACAATTATTTTGGAAATAAGAGGAATTGTTTCTTTATATAAAGAGTATGTAACAAGTGTAGATTTGAATTGAATCTTCAATGGGTGGATGCTGACTGGCTGTGCTTATTTAATATGCCTTCCAAATCAGACTATTTGCAGCCTGGGCAACATACCCAGACCCCATCTGTAAAAAAAATTAGCCTGGCATGGTGGTACATGCCTATAGTCCCAGCTACTCAAGAGACTGAGGTGGAAGATTGCTTGAGCAGAGAGGTCAAGGCTGAAGTGAGCCGTGATTGTGTTACTGCACAATCCAGCCTGGGAGACAGAGGGAGATCCTGTCTTAAAAAAAAAAAAAAAAAAAAATCTGATTATTTCTACTCCCTGTGTTAATTGAGCTTTTGTGTGTGCGTGCATAAATGGGTGCAGACCTAGCAGTGACATTTTGATAGGATGGAAAAGTCATGTATTAACCTATTTTCTTATTGCTTGGATAGTTGATGGTAGGTAGCCTGCAGTGTTTGATCTCCAGTTTATGATCTACTTGAGGGGTGATGTGAGTCAGATGCAGAATTGGGGTAGTGCCTTGCTTGCGATTGGAAAGATAATAACTAAACTCTGGTCGCTGAAGTGAACACTCTATAACATAAATGTTGGGGAATTGTTATGTTTCTTGTTAGAAATGTCTAAATTGGGATGTTTCCCATAGTACAGTTGATTTTTGTCTTGGGTATCAAATGATTGAAATTCACTGGTGGTCCTAGAGAGACGGCATGGTCACATGTGAACCAAATGCTGTAATGTTTGGGAGTATTGGGAGTATTTGCTTGAGAAAGAGGTCATCCCTCATACAAAGAGGTTGTGGCATTGAGTGTTGAGTAGTTTTATTAGTTTGGGGAAATTGCCCATTCTATAATAACTAGTGGCATGAAACACAAATCCTAATGCAGTGTTTGGCAACACTATATAGTAAATCAGTTACTGCTGTAGATCCTTCTTATGTTCTATAAGCTTATGTTTCTACAAGGTTCCAAGAATGTTTTTGCACTGGGGGTGAAGCAGTAGCTCTGCTGCGGGTGCCAGAAGGCATGGAAGTTCCTTCCAGCTTCTGAGCCCAGGCTCACATCCTTTCTGAGGACCCCTTGGCCTCCCTCCCTCATCTCTCGTGGGGTGAGGCTGCGATGGCGAAGGCAGAGTCAGATGTGGGCTGGGGAGGAGATGTGCACTTCTCTAGATCCTTGTGCACTCCTGCACGCATTCACTTCACCCAAAACACCATGGTGTGGGGATTTAAAGATGTGGGGGCTGCTGGCCCAGGGATATAGCAATTTCTGGATCATCTTCCTAGTTCTAGGATTAAAAGATGTTTTCCTTCTGTAGTGAGAGCATGTTGGCAAAGGAAGCACAGATGCTGGTACTGAAGGAGGAGACCTATGAATCTGGCTATTTAAAGAACAGAATTACCCGCAAACTTAGTGGCGTAAAACAATGACCATTTTATTACCATCTCTGACAGTTTTGTGGGTGAGGGATTTAGACAGATAACTATAGTGAAGAGTTTGTCTCTGTTCTAGGCTGTCTGGGACACAGCTGGGGCCCAGATGGCATCTCTAGACCTCTCTCCTCTCTCCATGTGGTCCATCAAGTGCGGCTGCCAGGAGAAAGTGTGTGTCTCATGTGGTGACTCAGGACTCCAAGCCCAAGTGTCCAGGAGGCCCAGGGCTGAGGCTTCCCAGGACCTAACTTTAGAAGAGCGTCACCACCAGCACATTCTAAAGCCAGCCTAGATCCACTGGGTGGGGAATTTTTTCCACTTTTCAGTGGGAGGAGTATTAAATAATTTTTAGCTACCTTTAATCTGCCACGGAAGCTTAATAGAATGTTACTGTATACTGCTGTTAATTTTCTAAGTCTCAGGCCGGGCGCGGTGGCTCAAGCCTGTAATCCCAGCACTTTGGGAGGCCGAGGCGGGCGGATCACGAGGTCAGGAGATCGAGACCATCCTGGCTAACACGGTGAAACCCCACCTCTACTAAAAATACAAAAAAATTAGCCGGGCGTGTTGGCGGGCGCCTGTAGTCCCAGCTACTCGGGAGGCTGAGGCAGGAGAATGGCATGAACCCGGGAGGCGGAGCTTGCAGTGAGCCAAGATTGCGCCACTGCACTCCAGCCTGGGTGACAGAGCGAGACTCCGTCTCAAAAAAAAAAAAAAAAAAATTTCTAAGTCTCATTTGACAATTGGGAAAACTTCAGAAGAAGTTAGTGAATTTGGTTTTAAAAAATAAAAAACTTTTACTGCTTTGTTATTATATTTGGAATATCTTGGATTTTTAAATTTATAGTCTATATCGAGGGACTACAAGAACCATGTAGAATATTGTTAGACGAACTAAAACTCCATCTATAGTTTGACCTTGGTTAACAGCAACAAAAGGCAAATATGACCTTTGTTCTAATGGTATGTTTTCAGAGAAGAGTTTTTTAGGATGTCCAGCTACTTGGCTGTTTCACAAGGTCCCCACAGTTAAGCAATCTCAAGTATGTAATTGTGATGGGTCTACGTGTGATCTGTGGCAAAACCGTCTAGACCACCTGAACCACATGCCATGTAGGTTTGTGCTAACCAGTACCTCTTGAGGCAAGCGATAGGACAGAAGAAGCTCTGCCTCAGGCGAGTTAAGAAAGGAGAATGCACTCCTACTAAAGTTCTTTGTATGCTTGTGCGTATTTTTGCAGGCTTAGAATCTTTAAACCCTGCTTACTTGATACAAGCAGAGAAAAAGTCTCCACTTTTCTCGTGGTCCTGACACTTTCCTCCAACTAGTCTTTGTAAAATGCTGATTCTGGCATTTCATCCGTTTTTCATTTTCATGGGAATCTGAACTTAACAGATATAGTGGGTGCCATTCCTCTTTATGCGATTCCATTAAAGAAGGAGTTCTCAGATTTTATGCTACCCTTCCCCCTAAGGAAAGTAAACAGGGAGTGCAGGGCAGACAGCATCGCCGAGCAGCCACCCACCACTGGGGCTGCCGATTCTCATCTCCAGCTCATGCAGCATTATGTGAGTGAGTTTAGTAATAGCTTCTAAACTTAGTCTACATGATTTTGTAGCATTGATACATGCTGAGACTTGGAGGAGAAAATAAACATTTAATTAGTAGATATTTCATGGGTTGATGAACTTAGGACTTTGGATAGAGACTCAAACTTCGTTTTTCTCCCTAGGTTATTAAACAGGAGGCTACTTCTTGGTTAAATTGGGTTCATAAAGTTAACTTCAGACTTCAAAAATGTGATTTTGTGAAGCAAACTTTTATACAGTTGCTTCAATTTAATGTTTGTGGAGGCAGTGTGATCATTTCCATTTTTAGTTTTTATTGTGATATAAAATACATAGCATAAAATTCTCATTTTATCTCCCTTTTATTGTACAGTTCAGTAGCATTAAGTACATTCCCATTGTCATGAGTCATCACCACTGTCTCCAAACGTTCTGTCATCCCAAACAGAAATTCTATACCCATTAAAAAAATAACACCCTATTCCCTCCAGTACCTGGTAACTACTATTCTACTTTTTGTGTTTGCTTTAGAGATAGAGTCTTGCCCTGTTGCCCAGGCTGAAGTGCAGTGGTGCGATCATGGGTCACTACAGCCTCGAACCCCTGGGCCCAAGCAGTCCTCCCATCTCAGCCTCCCAGGTAACTAGGACTACAGGCACGTACCACCACTTCTGGCTAATAAAAAAATTCTTTTGTAGAGATAGGATCTTGCAATTTGCCCAGTCTGGTCTTGAACTACTTGCCTTATGTGATCCTCCCACCTTGGCCTCCCAAAGTGCTGGGATTACAGACGTGAGCTACCACACCTAGCTGCTATTCCACTTTCTTTATGAACTTGACTATTCTAGGTATCTCATATAAGTGGAATCATGCTGTATTTGTTCTTTTGTGTGTGGCTTATTTCACCTAGCATACTCTCTTCAGGATTCATCCAAATCCTGTTATGTATCAGAATTGCATTCCTTTTTAAGGCTGAATATAGGTAATTGTATGTGTACACCATATTTTGTTTATCTGTTCATCTATTGATGGATTTTGAGTTTCCACCTTGTGGCTATTGTGAATAACTGCTATGAACACTGATGCACAGATTATGTTTGCATTTCTGCTTTCATTTCTTTTGGGTATATCTTAGAAGTGGAATTGCTGGATCATAAAATAATTCTGTGTTTAATATTTTGAGGAACTATCTGACTGTCTTCAACAGTAGCTGTACTATTTTCGTTTCCACCATCAATGTGTAAGTGTTCCGTTTTCTTCACGTCCTTGCCAACACTTTGTCTTTTGTAATAATAGTCATCCTAATGGGTATAAAGTGGTATCTTATTGTGCATCTCACTAATGAAAACTTTTTTTCATATTTTGCATTAGTTTACATTTGAAAGTATTGCTTTAAATTTGTGAACTACATATGAGCAATGTAGAGAAATATTTTGCTTTAGGAAATGGTTGACTGGCCAGGTACAATGACTCACACCTGTAATCCCAGCACTTTGGGTTGCTGAGTTGAGAGGATCACTTGAAGCCAGGAATTTGAGGCTGCAGTGAGCTATAGTCATGCCAGTGTACTTCAGCCTGGGCAACAGAGAGAGACCTTGTCTCAAAAAAAAAAAAAACAGAAAGAATTGGTTAACCTATTCACCCAAGCTTCTTCCAGTTAACACAACTGTTTGAGAGGATTATATAGCACTTTATTTTCTTTGTTTTTTAAAGTATTTACAGCAATATTAAAACTTTTGAGAAGCAGAATCTCTCGTGGGTAAATGTGGTTTTACATTTTGTAATAAAATATATGGTCTGGGTTAGGATATGCGTGGTTTTGTTATTAAAATAATTCATATCTGCATTTTTAAAAAAACCAGTCACATTGAAAATTGGTAAAGGCTATCAGGCCAAGTGTTTCAGAAGTTGGATGTTGACTTAAGAGGTCTATACTCTCCTTATTAAATGGTTCTAGGTAGATAGTCTTTGTTTCCTTGGGTTTCTAAATAAAGGAAGACAGACTAGAAGGCAGAAGTTTAGCTCCCAAAAGTATATAATGTGCTCTGTTCTCATAAATAGAGCAATTCATACTTACTGTTGGATTGGGATGCGTGATTAGACAGCAGAATGAAATATTTTTAAATAGAGATTTGTGGGGAGCTTAGGGTCTTCTATCTGCCTAATTTTTTTACAGAAAAAATATTAATGTATGTTTACTGCAGATTTGTAAAATCATAATTGATTCTTAAAACCAAGTTGATTTTGATGTGAGTAGTGTTTGAGATTCTGCACATAAAGGGAGGGAATAAGGTGTGAGTTGTAATAAAAAAACTGTCATAAGGCTATTTATTTATTTACTTAATCAATATGATGTTGTAACAGTTTGTACGTGACAGTGCTTGATTTCTGGCGAGCTGTGTGAGTTTGGCATCACCTTTATTACTCCAAGCATCGGATCTAGGAGTCAAAGTTACTCCAGTTCACTAGTGATTGGCTGAGCAAACTCAGTTAGGTTTAGAGCACCCAGTTGCTGTTAGATGACTGAACCTTAATGGTAAACTCCCTGTCCATACATATTCTTGTTTAGAAATCCTTGGTATGTATTGATGATACTTTTCATAAGACTTTTTCCTAATAAAGCATCTTTTTGGACTGTTACTAAAACCAAACAATGAATAAAAATGGTGTAGCGATTCTTGTAAAAAGTACACGTGCCATTCCCTATGGAGGATTAGTGTAAAGGGCACCATTTGTTATGTGTTCCTTTGATTCGGGTTCAGAATTGACATCATTGGCAACTCTGTATATTATTAAGCAATTTCCTGTGTCCCAAGAAAGCTAGGACAGTTGATAATTAATAGAGTGCTCGTCTTCTGCTTGTGGCTCTGACACTGTGCCTTTGTGCCCATAGTGTGCAGTCACCTATCGGATCTCTAAAAATTGCCACTACAATGGTTATTAGTAAAACGAGAAGACCTAAATCTGTGATTATTACTCTTAGTCCATGGTGTAAGTTAACGTATCTCCCTCTTTCTCATCTAGAACAACTCTGCCCATGGTGATTACATGCAAAATAACGAGAGCAGCTTAATAGAGCAAGCTCCAATACCTCAGGACGGACTTACCGTGGCACCTCACAGAGCTCAGCGAGAAGGTATGCTTTGTTTTTTGTAAACCTAAAGCATTAATACATCAAAAGATTACAGGGTGCTCTTTATGCTGATTAACTCTAAACTTTTTACTCTCCTTTTTGAAGTGGAGAAGTCCTACTGGTCCTAGGCTTCACTCAAGACCCAGTCCTCCTAGTTCTGCCGTCTGCACGCTAGGTGTCTCCTGTGTCATAGCCCTGCTTGTCCTGGCACGCATGCAGTCATTCTGCTCTGTAGTCCGTTGTCTTGGCTGAATCTTAAACCTGGTTGCATGCTTCTGGGGGGCAGAGACCCCCAGAGTATTTAGTATAGTGCTTTATTTGCAGAATTGAGCTCAGTGTCTACTGAAAAAATGAATTTTATACAAGTTCTCTGTAAGAGTAAATAAGTTACTTATAAATCCATTCTTCCTGCAATAATGCAGTTTTTAAGAGGGCTGGAATGAAGGATGGAAGGACATTGCCATCTGAACAGGAATGAATTCAAATTATTCTTTCCTCTTTGCATTTGCGGAGCCATTAACCTGTGCTGGGAGAGAAACTGAAATGGAAAATGTAGACTGCCATCTGGGCTTTAAAAGAGCCAAGGATATATGATAAGCTTCACACTCAGTTATAACAATTTTGAATTTATGTCATTATGTCTCCTTTTTTTTTTTACCAGTAATAATCCTTTTTGTGTAATACATTTTTCCTCACAGAGGAAAAATAGGTCTGAATGTTTAATGTTGAACATAAGTGTTTACATAATGACCACTTCTATTCAAGACTGTCACAGTACTCCTATCTTCCCAACTAAGCTACTTTAATTAGACGACTTCAGCTAAGCTCATTGAACATATGAATAACCTAAAGTGGAGTTGGTTTTACAATGAAGTCCCTTTTTTTAGTAAAAATATTTTAGAAGAACATAGAGATTATATCAAAATGCTGACAATTAACTGTAAAGGTGGTACTGTAGATGATTTTTCTTGTATTCCTACTTCTTAAAAAGTGTAATACATGCTTTTTAGTTTTAATTTATGAAGGCTGGGGGCACTTTCACTATGGCCATTCCTCATCACATACTCTTGTCTTCTCTTACCTCGATTCTGGTAGCCAACACCAGACAGAACTTGAAATCATTGCTGAAGCTGTGTTCCCATATCCTGTAATGTCATAGTGGATTTTTCTGCTAAGTGAAACTGGGTTCTGACCAAACAAAACCCAAGATCCCCGACCCTTGAGCCCAATGATTTGCAGAAGTAGAGTTGCTTTATTTCTGAATATGAGATTAGTTCAGAAGATTTTTGTTGAATGGCGTCATCCTTTAACTTAATATAACAGCTTTTGGAAACAGCATCCCCTCCCATCACCACTTTGGCTCTTATCCTATTGCACAGTTCTAAGGAGTTACAGGCTTTTGCCTGGCTTTTTGAGATTTTCCGTTGTTTCCATCCTCAAAATTTCTGGCCCACAAAGGGGAAATTGGCCCACTAGCAGGCCACCGAACACTATGTTTGGGAAGTTGACACAAAATACTGGTAATGTTATATCCTTTGTTTATTATAAATGTCTTTTCCCCTGTGTATTTCTGCATCTTATGCTTCATGCCTTCTCACTGCCCACCTTCCATGGTCTTTTAACAGTCTTACTCCTCCTCTATGCTTTTGTCACTTTGTGTATTCCACTTTGTCTATTTTAACTTCTTCCTCTAAGGCGAAATAAATGAATGCCCCTTTTTTCCTCCATCTCCTGCTCTCCTGAATCCAACAGTGTACCCCCCCATTCTGTTGAGTTACTTTCCTAACCTCTGCAGCCTTTAGCATATTCATTATTAGCCTGGTATTACCTCCCTCATTATCCTGAAAGTGTGGTTTCTTCTGTTTATACCCTGAACAGCAGTGTCTTTAAGTCCTTAGAGTAGAGTACACTTAGTAGATTGGCTCTTTTGAAATTGATATATTTCCTAAGGTGGTACTTTTATTAAAGGTGTTGTAAAATGGATAGTTGGGGGATTTATACATTTGCTTACTTCATGAATAAACTGATTATCTAGTTCAATTCAGAGTGTTTTAAAGTTTAATATCATTTGTGTTTACTATTTTATATCTGTAATGTGAAAAAATTTTGCCACTATGAACCTTTATTATAATGTTAGTTTATATTTACCATTATATAATATTGAGGGTTACATTTGAGAAAAATAATTTTTAAATTCCCAATTAGAAATTTTTATCAGCTTGGTATATTACTTTTGAGTAGTTTCTTAAAAAAAATTAAGTATAAAACTAGATATTTTCTAGTTTATATCTACTATGTATTAATAATTGAAGAACCATATTTAGTTGATAGTAAAATGCCGTATTTGTGGTAATCTGAATAACAAGTTGGAAGATTATCATTTGGAAAAATATCTTAATTGCAGGTACTTTTTATTTTTATCCTTAAAATCTTTGGTGTTAGCAGAGTGTTCGAAATTACTTAAACACTCAGCATGTCGTATGGGTATAGAAAAAAATTTCTTTCATAGGTGGATGGCACATTGCTATACTTCTAGTTTTTTTGTCTTTTTTTTTAATTTCGTGATTTAAGACCAGTCATAAAGATGAAAGTGAGTAGCTTAATTGTTAAGCACTTGTCAACTTTTAGGGTTACTTTAGGTAAGTGAAATGTGTCTATAGTCTTTGTAGCACAAGTCAGCGTATGTTTTTTTCTTTCAGCTGTACACATTGAGAAGATAATGTTGAAAGGAGTCCAGAGAAAAAGAGCTGACAAATACTGGGAGTACACTTTCAAAGTAAGCCATTTTCCCCACAAAAGATACCCCATGTGCTGCGCTCAATGATCTTTGGGAAAACTTGTGGCAGGTTTGCTAATTTAAGGGAAAAGGTCTATAAAAGGTCTATATATTTGTTTTTAATTAAGAGAATGTACTGTTTTTTATCATACACTACTGCATGGTTTGCCAAGTTTTTTTGAAGTTACATCACATTAAAATAACCCTGGCTATTTTATTAAAAAGAAGTAAGAGCCTTAGATTTAGGGACGCAATTAAGATGTAAGATATATCTTTAAAAATGCCATTGTGTTTTAAGTCAAGATCACAGGCATTGTCTTTCCTGGCATTGATTTCCCTGGCATTTTCCTCCTCCTCTTTGTTCTCTGTGACGCTTTTATTCCCACTGCATTGCCCTGTCTTCTTACCCATGATTGGTTTTGTTGCCTGTCCTTTCCACAGCTGGGATTAGCTGTAGAGCCCAGCTCTGATTCTGTGCTCCCAGGCAAAGACTTTCCATGTCTTATTCTTGCCCGTCAGCTGTATCGGGAATTCCTTGTCTACATCTTCCTTACTTCTCCCTGCTTGAGCTATGCCCTTTCTCCTCAGGTTGGATGGCATGCACCCTGAAGCCAGGTGGAACCATGCCACATTTTTGTGCGTCCTCACTTCAGTTCCTCTCCAGAGGCATTGCTTGCAAAATTTTGGCTGTCCCTCTCTCATGGAGTTATTTCTGACCCTCCACTAGAATGTTTTCTCCTTCATCCATGGTACTCTGCTGCCCTCGTACCTTTCACAGATCTTTCCAGTAGATATTCTCATGGAGAGCAGGAATCTTCATCCTCAGCCATCCCACCATGTCTGACTTGCTCGTTGAATGAATTTCAGAACTCCAGCTTTGCTTTAAGGGAGAAAGATCCTCAGTTTGCAAGATTTCAGCCCTTATCTCCTGGTGCCTTACCGTGGCATGCATCTTGCTCTTTACTCTCCACGCTCAGTCAGGCTGGCCCCTTTTGCTGCCGGAGCTCATGGCTTGCCTTCCTAAAGGCTTCACTGTCCTCTTGCCTGAAATGCTCTTCCGCCATTTCCCCAGACTGAGGACAGGCCACCTTCTGGCTCTAAAGCTCCCTCCTCAGAGATCCTTCTTGACACCCCAGCTCATGTGCATCTCCCCGTTCTTGTACCATGCCCTATGCATTTTCTTCAAAGCACTGATCACTGATGGAAATTCTTATGTATTCACTTGGCTTTTTATCTGTCTCCTGCATTAGCCTGTGAACTCAGTCAGCGGAGACTTAACTGTCTTGTCCATTTCTGCATCCCTGACACAAGAGTCAGAACAGTGCCCAACGCAAGTAGCTGCTCCGCAAACATTTGAATACTTAAAAATCACTTAAGAAATGTAATGTGCCAGTAATGTAAATGTGCCAGTTAATAAAGATACTAATTTTAGACTTGTAGATAAAATTTTATATATTTTTTAAGTATCTGATTACTTATAAGTTGGTAAGGCCTAGATAGTAGCATAGTGCAAATATTTATTTAGCTCAAATAATTATAGGGTAGAAATTATTAGGGGGCCACAGTTGAGTCCACATGAAAAGCATTGAGGAGGTAGTGGGTGTGGGGTTGCACAAGAGATGTCAGTTCTGACTCTTGCACCTACTTAGGGTCATACCTCAGTAACCTAACTTGTTTGAACTTAAGTGTCTGCATCTCAAAATGGAAGTAATCATACCTGGCCCTAGCATCTTAATAGGATTTTAAAGATTGAGATAAAGATGAAATCTCTTCTAACCATAAATTCCATAAAAATATGAAATGGTACTACCAAAGAAGGCAGTAAACTCTAGTTACTTCTCTTAAAGGTGTATACTTAATAAGTTTCAGGAGATAGAATTTTTATCTTTTGAGCGGCAAAGATTTGTACTGTCAAAAGTGTCATTTTAGAGTTCTGTAAGTTCATAGAAAATAACATATCTCCCCTTTCTGAAAAATTACTAAACATAATCACATTTTCAGATAGGTTTTAAAAAGTGCCATTTTGAAAAGAGTTATTAGAACGTTTTTGAGTAGCATATGTCAATGTGCAGTTAATTTTACTAATTTTGAAATTATGACAATGCCAGATTAACTTTATATTTCTAATTGTTAATCTTAGTAAAATTTAAGGCCCTTTGTTTTTGCACATGGCTTTTTTCTAGCCGGTTCCTGCCTAAGGAATAACCATATAATATGTGTGTTTTTTTTAAATCAGGTAAATTGGTCTGATCTTTCAGTCACAACAGTAACAAAAACCCACCAAGAACTACAGGAATTTCTACTGAAGGTAAAATATAGATTTTGTTGTTAAAATGATTTTTATATAATATACAGAGTCCAGAAACCTCAATGTCAAAAAAACACCAGGAAAATTAAAACATACAGATAAAGGTGGGCTCAGAACTCTAAATGAACATTAGCTGTGGAAAACGTCAGTTACTCTAAACATGTTTTCTTGCCTGACATTACCAACATAAGGAAATGATGAAGGGATTTCTACATTAAAAAAAAAATGGAGACCGGGTGCGGTGGCGTGCACCTGTGATCCCAGCACTTTGGGAGGCCGAGGCGGGAGGATCGTTTGAGGCCAGGATTTCCAAGACCAGACTGGGCAACTTAGTGAGACCCTATCTCTATTTGGAAAAAAAAAAAGGAACCCTGTTCCTAGTTTCCTGCAGAGATGTGCGTCATTGGTGGCTGCTTGCAAAGAGACTTCTTAGTAGAGAATGTGTCTGCAGAACCAGATGAAGCTTGCTTCTGCTTGGTGGGAGTTCTCAGACTTCACAACTATTCAGCTGTGCACTTCCCTGAAATATTTCTCCATTTCTTCCTTCTTTGAGTTCTAGCTCCTCCCCACCTCACCCCCCATATGATAGAATCTCCAAACTCCTGGGAATAGGAAGATAATAGAAACATCTTATTACAGACTTGCCAGAGGTGAAAGGTATCTTAGATCATTTTGTTCAAACCATCACCTTATTCTTTTATACTAATCTGATTTTATTGAAAAGTGAATAGGTAGAAATAAATTTCAAAAGGAGAGACTAGGTATAAATGGTTGATAAATTCTTTCTCAGTAAGCAAATATTTTAAAATTTATTGTTAGTAGAGAGATAAAGCAGAAAGTCCAGAAACAAAACATTCCCAACTGAGTTACTAAGTTTTGGTTACAAGTGTAGTTATTAAACATATACTATATTATGAGGCTAGTGCTAGTTTTAGGTGGTCTGCTTGTCACCATAAGTATGTTCTTTTCAGATCATTCTTAAATCTATGAGAGACTGTTTTATTCATCAACTTGTAGAGCTTTGAATAGCACATTAGATGCTGGTTCTTTGAGGAAGACTGTCGAAGTGTGAATTCCGCTGGATTTCTTATTAGTCCCTGTGAATGAAGTAGCACCCAGGGATGACTTGAATAGTTCCATCTTCCTGTGGTTTATTGTAAATTAGGCTCTGTCAGTTAAGGGCTGAGGACTCCTCCTCCCACTCATTAGTGACCTGCCTTGGGTAAGATTAGGGGATGAGTTTTACTCATTTCCAGATGCCAGAAGCCACTGCCTGTGACATGTCAGCTCTGGACACCTTGGCGAGAGAGATGGCATGGGTCTGTGAGCTTCTGTCTGCTGTGCTCAGTCATGGTAACAGTCGTGAGGATGCCAGAGAAGAGTGGCTCGGGCCAGGGCAGGCTCCATCTGCCAGGCAGTGCACCCCATTGGAGAAAATGAGTGCCTGGATGACGTTTTAATTACGGAGGAGGCTAAGCAGGGCTGCCTCACCCCACCTCCACACACTTTTACAATCTCTTCTAATTATTTCTGACTTTTCTCTCAATAGAAGAAGTTTATCAAAATTTAGACAGGTGATCACGAACAGGCTTCATTTGGGTTAAGGAGCAGCCTGTTTTCATTTCCCTTCTGCTATCCTTCCCACAACAGAATTGTGGGTGAGTTGCAGGAGTGCAGAGCTGAGGCTGAAAAGCCTTGAAAAGGGGGGTCCAGACTGAATGACTTGGTGCCAGTGTGCATGTGGGGTCCTGCTTCCCTGTCCCTCATTCTGAGAGAGCACGCACCTGACCCCCACGCAGCTGGGGCCTGGTGCCTAGCACATGGAGCCTGCCTTCTACTGGCTTTCCCTCTGGAAGCTTCAGCTGTTTGTGCCTTGACAGATTTCATTTCTTCAGTCGCCCACTTTTTCTAAAAGCTTAGGTGCTTTAAAACAAATACAACTCCAAATAAGTAATTCAGTCTTCAGAATCATAGCAATTAATGAATACCCTGCTTAGCCAGTATTTGGATATAATATTTTTCTCAAATAGTACAAATGCCTCTCAATTACATGAAATAATCTGCAGCATTGTGTACTTCTGGAAACATACTGCCTATTGTATGATACTTTTCCAAGTTTATCTTATCCTTTTTTCTCTTTTACCTTCCTTTTAACATCATCTACGAAAGATCAGGAGCTGCCAGGTTCGGTGGCTCATGCCTGTAATCCCAGCGCTTTGGGAGGCTGAGGCAGGTGGATCATCTGAGGTCAGCAGTTCAAGACCAGCCTGACCAACATGGTGAAACCCCATCTCTACTAAAAATACAAAAAATTAGCCAGGCGTGGTGGCAGGCGCCTGTAATCCCAGCTACTCTGGAGGCTGAGGCAGGAGAATCACTTGAACCCAGAAAGTGGAGGTTGCAGTGAGCCAAGATCGTCCCATTGCACTCCAGCCTGAGCAACAAGAGCAAAACTCTGTCTTTAAAAAAAAAAAAAAAAAGTTCAGGAGCAAAATCTGTCCTGTGGACGACATGTCCAAATGAACACCCTTGACAGACCCCATTGACCTGTACTTCTAGCTTGCTGTAGTGTGGAGATGTGAGTTGGAGGTCAATATTTCAAGTCCTTTTTTCACGTACAAATAGCAGCCTGTGTGTGTCCTTTGCATTCTGGCCCCTTCACCTGTTTTTGTGGGGGGTTTTTTGTTTGTTTTTTTTTTTCCTTTTCTTTTGAGACAGTCTTGCTCCATATCCCAGGCTGGAGTGTAAGTGTAGTAACACCATCTTGAGAGGCTCACTGCAACCTCCGCCTCCCCAGTTCAAGCTGTTCTCGTGCCTCGGCTTTCCAAGTAGCTGGGATTACAGGCGTGCACCACCACACCCGGCTAATTTTTGTATTTTTAGTAGAGATGGAGTTTTGCCATGTTGCCCAGGCTGATCTTGAACTCCTGAGATCAAGCAATCCACTCACCTTGGCCAAATGTGCTGGGATTACAGGTGTGAGCCACCATGTCTGGTCCCCTGTTTTTTTCTTCTTAGCTGTTACAGCTGTCATTTCTCATGATCAGAATGTCTACTCTGTGCAGCCAGGGTTTTTGTTTCTTCCTTCACTGCAGTATCCAGGGTTCCTAAAACAGTGCCTGGGGCACGGTAGGAGTTTGAAAGTTTGCTGAATGATTGAATGAACAAGGGGTGCTACAAACATTAGATTATCCATTGGTCTCAGCGTATTTAGAGAGCAACTTTTGTGATAGCTAGGTACAAAAACCTTTCATTCCTCTAAACTTGTTCTGAGGCTGAGCTGGAGCTCTGGAGGTGGGAGGCTGGGTATGTAGAACTAGGATTGAAAGGTGAGAAAATTCAAAACACATGGCTAGAATATAAAAGACATGATTTAAAACTATATATATATATATACAGTTTTATATATATATATATATATACAGTTATATATATATATATATATATTTAGCAAATGAGTCTTTCTTTAGGACTGCAAATAGGCCCAGGAAATTGAACATAAAAACCACTTGAAAATAAATCAGTTTGCTCATACTGATGACTGCATACCTGCAGTCTGCCCAGCAACGTGAACAGTGTTACTGAACTGTGAATATTTGTATGCTGTTGCCTTCAGTGTTCAGTACAACCATCAGTGATTTGGTAGTTGAAATAGACTTTTCACTGACACTGGTTTTCTTTGGCTGTGTACAGATATTCAGTATAAATTGTGTTTAAAATGGGTAGTAGGATATATGCCTGGTGTTGTAAGTCTGTATTTAAATGCTAATATCAAAATATAAATATTGAAATGAGTGATTTCTTTGTTTGGAAAATGGAGGCCGGGTGCGGTAGCTCACACCTGTAATCCCAGCACTTTGGGAGGCCACAGCCAGTGGATCATCTGAGGTCAGGAGTTCGAGACCAGCCTAACCAACATGGAAACCGCATTCTCTAGTAAAACCACAAAAAAAATTAGCCAGGGTTGGTGGTGTGCCTCTGTAATCCCAGGTACTCAGGAGGCCGAGGCAGGAGAATCACTTGAACCCAGAAGGTGGAGGTTGCAGTGAGCTGAGATCATGCCACTGCACTCCAGCCTCGGTGACAGAGCAAAACTCTTTTAAAAAAAAAAGAAAAGAAAATGGGTAGGCCGGGTGCAGTGGCTCACGCCTGTAATCCCAGCACTTTGGGAGGCCAAGGCAGGCGGATCATGAGGTCAGGAGATTGAGACCATCCTGGCTAACATGGTGAAACCCTGTCTGTACTAAAAATACAAAAAATTAGCCGGGCGAGGGGGCGGGCGCCTGTAGTCTCAGCTACTCAGGAGGCTTAGGCAGGAGAATGGTGTGAACCCGGGAGGCGGAGCTTGCAGTGAGCCGAGATCACGCCACTGCACTCCAGCCTGGGCGACAGGGCAAGACTCCGTCTCAAAAAAAAAAAAAAAAGGGTAGATTCAGACCTGTTTTTCCTGTTGGTGGTCAGAGAGCATGATTCCCACTGTGGGTGTATAGAATGCTGACAGAGTCTTCCATCTGACCAGAAGGGACTTCATTCTGACAGAGCATCTTGATCTTGCAATCTGCTGTCCCCACAATGAGGAGTGCTTTATGCTACCTTTGCTAAATTTCTAATTTCTGAATTGACTCAAAATACTTACTTTTCAGAAGAAAATTTGCTTTGGACTTCTCAAAGCTCAACATGTATATCAACAATTTGTATAGATTTTTGTATTCCTGTGGCTTCTCAGATATTGTTAATGGTTCTACTCTGAATTTTAGTGAAAGTGCCAGTAATAGGACAGATTAGTTAACAAAAGTCAAATTTAAAACTGAATTTTTCGAAGACTTGGAAAGTTGGCTTATGAATAATCAATTTACTAGGAGTTTTTTTAAAGTAAACTGGTTAAATTTTGTTTAAAATCTGAAATTTTTCTTGGCCAAGTGTTGATTTTTTTTGTGGTTTCTAGCACGTTGCTCTGAGGGCACCTCAATCACATGAGGCATCTCTGGTGCATGGTTTTTATATAAATAAGTAATATTAAGGGCTTCTCAGCCATCTCTCATATTCAGTTCTTTATTTGCTGCATAGCACTGGTGATCTGACATTGCCTGAGAGTAAAACGTAAAACAGGCACACAAGTGCTAAGTGCAAAGGCAGAGATAACACTTCTTGGAATACTATTCCAGGGTAAAAATAGTAGTAGCTATGCTGAACAGAATCTTCACCTTAACTTGAGAACCTTAGCATGGGTGTCATTTCAGTGTGGCATGTGGAGCCAGAGTGTGAGGTCCATGCAGGCGTCCTCCTGTCCCAGGAACATGCTGAATGCTGTGGGTTTCCCTGCACCTGGGGGAGCCCTGAGGTTCAATCAGAAGATGGTGCATTTCCCGGTAGGAAAGGTCTATGCTGCTTCATATGGGGTCAGGTGTTGTGAAGATTTGGAAAACAAACTGCTTTTGGGAAAATAATGAGCAGGAGGCATTAATCTTCATTTTATGCATCTGACTTGTAACATACTTACCAGTAAGTGGGAAACTTAATATTGGATATTGTGGTTTTTCTTTTCTAGCTTCCAAAGGAACTGTCTTCAGAGACTTTTGACAAGACCATCTTAAGAGCCCTTAATCAGGGTTCCTTGAAAAGGGAAGAACGGCGACATCCTGACCTAGAGCCCATCCTAAGGTAATGATTTACCTGACGCCTGTCACAGCAGCATACAGACAGGACAAAGGGCCGCTCCAAATGGGGTCTTCAGGTGGGGGAATCATAGAGATCTTTTCTCTGGCATACTTCTTAAAATGGACATGTTATCCTTGTGCTATTTAGGTCTAGGCTCACAGTAAAAGATACCAAACTAGTTTCATCATTGTACTCTTCAGTTCTCTGATATCATAATATTTAGTTGCTTCTGAAATACGCAGATATTGAATAAAGCCTCTTATATTCTTTATAAAATACTTATTGAAAGAGGCCTTTGTCCAAGAGCTCCACTTTGGAGAGATGTTTTATTTGTTTAAAGTTGTCAAGTGCCTGGGCTGGTGGGTGGGAGAGTGAAGGGCAGCCCTGATTTCCAGCACCTGCTCTTCCTGGCTGTTACTCTTAGAGGCATGGTGCTGCCAGAGGTCAAGGTTTTGCCCTCATGAGGTTGTTGGGCTTGTTGGGAAAGATGCCCTTAGATGAGATGATCTTGGATTAATTCCCGGAGCCTCTCATGTGCTCACAGAGGAAGAAATTGAAGACACAGGCAAGGCATGTCATTGGCGGCACAAGGACTCTGTGGAGGCAGGATGAGTGTGGTTGTAGGGAAATGTACTTGTTTCATGATGGGAAGTTGAGGGAATTTTTGCCCAATTAATAGCTTATATTTCTCCTAAGAGTTTTTCTTAAGAATGGATAGATTGAGGGTGTGGGATCACATGCTCGAGAGTAGAGGGGATGTAAAATCATTGTGTGGAGATCTGGAGAACAAGCTGATGAAGGAAATCGAGTGAGCCGGGCAAGGTGTGGAGTCCATTTGAGATTGAAGATCAATAAATTATCGTGGTATTGGTCTGTCCTGTTGTGTGAATTATTTTTTAAATGTTTCCCGGCAGCTCAGGTCCAAGTGTCAGGAAAGCAGGTGGTTGTATTTGTCCTGGATGGGGCTTTCTTGGATGTGACAGAAAGAAAGACAATGAGGCAAGGGAATTTGGGGAAAAAAAGTTCAGTTTTTAACAAATGATGGACAGTTACGAGAACTAAGCTGTACTAGGAAGTGAAAACAGGTGAGTCTGATAGAGTAGAATGAACTGTGCTTGGAAAACAGGTGCCACGGGAGTAATCGGGTAATTAAGCAGTGAGAGTCTCATTGGGATGAGAGCAGAGGCATCTGGGTGAGTGGATCTGGAGGTGACGGTGGAGGTTAGCGTATGGTTTTGGCAGTCGTGGCACTCACCTCTCTGAGGGCTTCCCTGTAGGAGGGACATAAATTCAGGAATAATGGCTAAGGAAACATGCTGTTTTACTGGAAACTTGCAGTTATTAATAAATACATTACATAAAAGCAGTGCTAGAGAGCCTATATGGCTTAGGGTGAGGGCTTAAGTAAGACAGCCTGTCATCTGCCTTCTAAACTTGAGGTGGCCCAGTTTGGAAAGCCGACTTCCCGAGGGAGAGCAGAGGTGTGTGTCATTGACTGTTACGCACCCCCTCCTGAGTAGGGAATTGGGACCAGTGAGTATTCTCAGGATGGATGGGGCTGAAAAGAAGAGGATGAGTGTTTGCTCCCCAGTGGAGACAAGCAGAAATCTGGGAGGGGGAGAGTATTTTCATGTATGACAAGATCTGGGGTGTGACAGTTTGTGCAAGGTTACCCACGTCCCTTTCCCTGAAGACATGGCCTCAGGGCAGGAGCCCCCCAAGCTGTGGATGAGATGCTCAGAGTTCTGAGCTGGGGAGGAAAGGGGCTTCTGGGCAGGCCCAAGCTTGGTCTGGAAGGATCAGAAGATGAAGACTTGCTCCTCTCCCACCACCCCACAGATGCCAGTTGCCATGACAACAGGCATCTTTGATGTGAAAAGGACATTTTGGGTCAATTGGCAAAACTTAAATGGGATCTGAGGAATAGAAGGTAAAAATTGGTCAGTGTTAATCTGATAGTGATTGTAGGAGAACATAGGAAATACTCACTGATGTCTTCCCAGGAGTTAGCCATTACACCAGGTATTTATGGTTTAGGAAAAAAGTATTTGTACTGTATTTGTAAGTTTGAGATTTTCAGAAGGAAAAAATTAACTATTTCTGGAAGGAGCCATTTTCAAAAAATGGCTCTCAGCCAGGACCCCAATTAAAAAGTAAGTGGCTGGGCACGGTGGGTCATGCCTGTAGTCACAGCCCTTTGGGAGGCCAAGACAGGAGGATCGTTTGAGGCCAACAGCCTGGGCAACATAGTGAAACCCCATCTCTACAAAAAAAATTTTGAAAATTAGCCGGGTGTGGTGGTGCACACCTGTATGTAGTCCCAGCTACTCCAGAGGCTGAGGTGGGAGGATCGCTTGAGCCTGGGAGCTTGAGGCTGCAGTGAGCTATGATTGCACCACTGAACTCCAGCCTGGGCAACAGAGTAAGACCCTGTCTCTTAAAAAAAAAAAAGTATGTGCGTGACTCCTTGTTAAAGCTTTTAGGATTCTCCTCAGCTTTGATCATACTTGGCTTCTTGTGCGTGTCTGTGTCTGTATATGTTTTAGGTGTTTTTACTGTAAAGATGTTATTAAAGCTAATTTTGAAGAATGCAGAGGTGTGTACTGAGAAAATTCTCCGGTTTCCCATTCTCCAAATCTGACAGCTAAAGTAGCCTAACTTTTCCAAAATTTTCTGTGCACATACCTGCCCTTAGATTTATGTGTATATGTGTATATATATTTCCTTTATCCAAATGGAAGTATTTTATACATATTAATACTTTTCTGCCACTTTTTTCTTTAAATATATTGGGACATGGTAACACATCATTACGTGTAAAAAGATGGCTGCTTTGTTTACTTGCTACATAATATACCTTTTTAGCTGAACCATAATTAATCCATTTTAGTTATTTCTAAATCTTTTTAAACTACTACAATGTCCAGGTATATGATTATTTAATTTTTTACTTTTTATTTTTATTAATTTTTTTTTTTGAGACAGGACGTCGCTCTGTTGCCCAGGCTTATCTCAAACTCCTAGGCTCAAGCAATCCTCTCCAGGTATATATTCTTAACACATGGATACATTTATATGTAAGATCAATTTATAGAAATAATGTAATTGGTCAAAAGTTACATGTATTTTTAATATGTAATATTTTCAAACTATTTCTAAAAAGGTAGCAGCACTTCATATCTTCTGAGGCCTCATACTTGTATCTCCCACCTGAGCAGACTCAAAACATTCGCAGTTGCTCTTCTTTGCCTATCTCAGAAAGAAAGTCTGATTTCAGTCTGTGTTTGAGTAGCCTTTGCCGCCTCCCTGTGAATGGCCTTTTCAGTCCTTTCCACACTTTATTGGTGTCACTGATTGGAAGAGTTACTTGTTAGATAAAGGAAAGAGCCCTGCTTGTGATTACGTCATGACCATACAGGTGTTTTAAATTTTTATATACTCAGATTTATTGATCTTTTCTGGTTTCAGGGTTTTGTGTCATGCCTAGAAAGACCTTTTCAAAGATATGTTTGAAAACGTATCTGAAATATGTTTCAAAAAATATATTTTCTTCTGATACTTCCTTTTTAAAAAAATCTTGGATTCATTTGTAATTTATTTTGATGTAGGGAGTATGGTGGGAATTCGTATCTTTTCCCAAATGGCTGGCCTGTGGCCTCAACACCATTAATAGGATGTCAGGACAGTTCCTTATCAGTTTGTGGGTTTTAAATTAGTAGGTCACCATTTGTGTCTCAGAAGTGTAGCAATTATAAAGGAGGCGGAAGAAAGGAAACTGAGAAATAGGAAATATTTATTAGTGATATAGATCTTGGTTGGTACAGGACACACTGCATTTAGTCTCAAATATGCTATAGGTTAGGAAAATGAAAATACGGCCTGAAATGTGCATTTGGGGTTGGATGATTTCTGTCATGTTAAAATGTAACCTTGTTATTCATTTGATTTATCAAATAGTTTATGGTCACTTTGATTTTTTAATATCGGTATAATTGCCATCTTGTGGTTATTCATTAATGAGCCTTGACTTTAGTTTGTATGCTGATTTCAGTCCCCTGCCTTTATCTCATTTGTGGTTTAAATGTGTAATACTCAGTGTTTCTGTAGTGGATGTGTACATAGTATTTGGAGTTATATCTGGGCTGTTCCTTGGTACTCAGGCCTTGAACTGAAGATGTGCCTGTGCTTTTGACCAGTTGGTTTTAACATGACTGGGTGTGGGTTCCACCACTGCCTTTGGATTTTAATGTCAGCCTTAGGTAATATGTTCAGACCTGGAAATCTAGATTTGCTCCTGAATTCAGATCTCAGTTCTTCCGTCTCTTAATTTCACCCATGTCTTCCTATTGAATGTTTACTTTCACATTAGAATACCAAGAAGCAATTTTGCATGATACACAAGGCAACTTTAGCTCATAAAGGTCATCTGTTGGTATATTAATGATTTTATAATTAATCTGAATAATAGGTCAAAAACCTTGGGGGAGAAATTAAAATTTAAAATGAGCACTAAAAGTGTTCAAAACTAATAGAATGGGATTTGTATGTTGAGCACCTAAGTAGTAGGTAGGGTGACTGTTTATCTGTGTGCACTATTTGATTCTTGTAACCATGAGAAATTGGAAGTTGAAAGGCTAACTAGCTTGTTTAGGGTGCTTCAGCTTATAAGTGATTGAACTGGTATTCAAATCTAAAGTAAACTTCCTGGTAGATTCTACTCTAATTGTATGCCCAATTTTACGGGTACCACTGTCGGGAAGACCTCCAGCTGGAGTCTTTTAATTACATTAATAAAATATGAGGAAAGCTGGGTTTCAAAGATAAATTTGACTCATGGCATGATACACATTCAACATGAATCATCAGTCATGCCTTAGGTTGTAGAATATATGTATAATATATGATAACTACATAATTGACTGTTCCATATTTTTCAGGACTCTTAGTATCCCAAACTTCCCAACCTCCCACTTTGAGAGTGTGGGAATGTCCCTTAATAGTACAGCCAAAGGCCAGGCTCAGTGGCTCACGCCTGTAATCCCAGCACTTTGAGAGGCCGAGGTGGGCAGATCACCAGAGGTCAGGAGTTTGAGACTAGCCTGACCGACATGGTGAAACCTTGTCTCTACTAAAAATACAAAATTAGCCAGGCGTGGTGGCACATGCCTGTAATCCCAGCTACTCGGGATGCTGAGGCAGGAGAATCGCTTGAACCCAGGAGGCGGAGGTTGCAGTGAGCTGAGATCGCGCCATTGCACTCCATCCGGGGCAATAAGAGCAAAATTCAGTCTCAAAAAAAAAAAGTACAGCCAAATAAGGAGAAGAACACCTGTGGAGAAAAGAAATTGCAGTTGTTTTTCTGAACAGAAGGGTGGCTATTGGACCACTTGGGCAAAGGCTGAAATAATACATTTTTGGGCCAGTATTGAAAACTTACCATTAGATTATACAAAATTAAAAATGAACGTATTTAGTCGATTCTTGCAAATGAGTTTTGTTCAATGTTACTGACTTCTTCCCATAGGAAATACATTCAAAAATAATACTCTTTTTTATAGGAAAAATATTTTTCCATACCTGAATTAAACTGCCACTTAAGTCTGCTTTATAATTGAAACTGAGCTTCTTGTGGATTAACATTACCTGAAATTAACAAATCTCTTTTCTTTTTATATGCAGGCAGCTATTTTCAAGTTCATCACAAGCTTTTCTACAGAGTCAGAAAGTACACAGCTTCTTTCAGTCCATATCATCAGACTCCCTACACAGTCTCAGTAAGCATCTTCTGTCCCTCTGTGGAGATCTTTTTTCTTTGTTGGATTTTATTGCTTTACCGTGTCATTTTGTGTAGGTTTGTCACTTTAAAGTTAAGGAATAGTGACATACAATTATTTGTCATTTTTAATGAGTTTTACACTGCAGTTTTAAAGAAAGTCATGAATAAAAGCTAATATAACAGAGCAGACTGATTCAAGGTGAGGTCTGAGTCTCTCTAGTCTTTGGGGCATGGCCAGTCCTTCATTTCCTGGGCAAGAACTGTTCCCTCACAGGCTGGAGACCTTACAATGTCGCGTGCGGGTGTCTGATCTAGTCTGTCTTCCTCCTGTCACCTGTTCCCAATTGACCTTTCCAGCCGATCAGACAGAAAACGTTAGCCCTGTTCTTCTCACTCTGCCTCTTTGTTTTCATCACGGAAAGGACAACCCATGCTAGACAAAGGATGTCTTCCTTTTTGTCCCTTCATCGCCATCCCTTTGTTTACAGTTAGGCCTTTCTTTCATGCACGGACTATTAAAGTTAAACCCTCAATCTTTTCTCAGATTCTAGTTTCCCACTCTGATCTATCCCTGGATTATCACAAGGATAAATGTGTTAAATTCCTGCTTGGTCTAAAATTCAGGCCTCACTGTGACCTTCCGGGAGCTTCCTTCTGCTCCCTGTGCTCTGTCTCCTAGCACGCCCAGCCATTGCCTGCCCTGTGTCTTTGCTCATTTGTACGCTTACTTAAACATCATCCTTTTGTCATAACCCACTAAAATCACACCTGTTTTAAGGCCCAGCTGAAGCATCACCTCTTCCGTGAAGCTTTGCCAGTTTTTCTTATGTTCCGTATGTTGAGTTTTGCCCTCTTGTTTCAGCTTTCACCACTGTCTGCCTTGTGTTTAATTTTCTACACGTCTACCTCAGCCTGCCTTTTACAAATATTTTGTCAGTAACATTGGCATGTCCTTTAGCAGAATTTCTGCTGAACTTCAGGCATAGCTATGGCAAGGAACATTTTTCTTTTCTAAAACTCCCTCTGCTCTCAACAGAGTCATTTTTTCCTGTATTTAAAGGGGAAAGAAAAACACATATTTCCTCAATTTGAGGTGTGAGAAAAAGAGGTGAAAGAATAGTATGATTGAGTGTTATACGAGCTAACCTTTAAAGTTTCTCTAATTAAGTGTGTTAAATGCTAACGTAATTATCAATCAGAATTAAAAATGTGACTCTTTAAGATTAGTTGACCAAGACAAAATGTACAACTTCATGATTAAATTTATGTCTGAATGATAGCAACAGCATTTATGAAAGAGAATCCTGATCATTCTGGAGCTATGTAGATTTAACCATCAGTGCTTTCACCCTGAGCCAAATGTAAGTGTTTTTTATTGAACATGTATTAATAGCATCAGTTTAATTTCAAAAAGGCATTGAATTGAGCACAAAGTTAAACTTTTAGTTCAGATGAACAGGCTGCTCAGGAAAACTCACCCAAGTGAGGAGTTCCTATATAAGTAATAAACTCATCTTGAGGGTGTGGCAGTATTTAAATTACATGAGCAGTGCTAAAGAGTTTGGTGGATTTTGTTTTTATGTTGTAAAATTAAAACACTATGAAAGTACAGAACTTGAGATTGTGGGAAATCTTGTCAGCCTAACCTTCATGCATATCTGAGTTGTTTCACTAGTGAATATACTGTTGTCAGAGTTCATTTGCATACACTGTTGAGTTTTTTTTTTTTTTTAATTGATAGCTTTATCTTTTTATTCTCTGGTACGGAGAGCGTCACTCCATATCCTGAAAACTAGTGCTGAAAAAAAACAATGCTAAAGTCCTGAATGAGTTAAGATGTTGAACTGTGGAGCCCTGCTGGCCTGTATTTTAATGGGGAAGTAATCCAAAATGTGTTGCATGGGCCAGTGCTGGTCCATAAATTGCTTGTTACTGTTCTGTAACACGAGAACAGAAATTGAGAGCAGACATTGAGAGATTAACAATTTGACAGTGCCACGTTATTTTATTGTATTTTACAAAAGTAACGATCCACAGCAAACTGAAGATTTAAAAAAATGAAAACAATCTTTACCACACCACAGATGTTTAAGAAGCACCTTTCTACTTGATTTCCTCATTTTGCACATGAGCACACTGGGGCTGACAGATATGAAATGACTTGTCCAGGTCAGTCGCTCTTCAGGGAACAGCTGGCCCCTTGATCATGATTCCCACTCACAGTCTAGTGCTTTGGGCTGTGTCATCTTGCTTTCTCACTAGTAGCCGTGTTTTCTTCACCACTCACCCTCCATTCATTTTCCTTAGGTAAAAAAAAAAATTATATTAGTTTTATTTTAATTTTCCTAAAAAGTTAATAGTATTGAATACTTCCTGCAGATAACTTACAATCCTCTCTGAAGACTTCTAAGATATTAGAACACTTAAAAGAAGACAGCTCTGAAGCTTCAAGTCAAGAAGAAGGTAAATGTAGAGTCACTAGAGTAAGTCATTCTGCCTGCTGATAGCACATGGATAGAACATTTAAGGAGTGAAGAAACTGACATATAGGAATTGGAATGTAACAGAGGTTGCATTACAAATAAGTGGAGAGAGAATAGTCTGTTCAATAAATGGTGTGTGGAGAAAGAATAAATTGTTCAATAAATGGTGTATGGACAAAGAATAGACCGTTCAATAAATGGTGTTGGCACAATTGATTTTCCATATGAAAAAATAGGTATAATTAGATTCCCAATTACATCATGCAGAAGGCATTCAAGTGAGTAACAACTTATATGTAAAATGTAAAACTTAAACTTTTCAATGTTAATTTGGGAGGAGAAGCCTCTCTTGAATAAAGTAGAGCATGACCACAGTAGAGATCTTACTAAATTAGAGCTGCTCTGTGACAAAAGGAACCATATAGCCAGGAGACAATCCATAGATTGGGAGATGATGTTTGCAAGATATTTGCAGATAAGACTATATCCAGACTATGGAAGGATCTTCCTAAAAAGTCAATTAAGACAATCAGCCCAACAGAAATATAGGTGAAAGACATAAATAGGTGATTCTGAGATGAGGAAACCTGAACAGCTATTACATAATGTGCAGCCTCACTGGTAGTCAGGAAAATACAAATGGAAACAGGTGTCATCTCACACTCAGCAGATTGACAAAACATTTTGGAGTCTGACATCAAGGATATGAAGCAGTGGGAACTCTCAGGCACTGCTGATGGGGATATAAATTGACACAACTATTTTGGACAGAAATTTGGTGCTGTGTGGTGAAGTTGGAGATAATTATATGCCGCTGTCCAGCAATCCTGCATCTATGAAAATTGTTACACACCTGCAAAAGGGGACATGGGCCCGGGTCCTTGAGGCAGCATTGTTTGCAAGGGCAAATACCGGGAAATTGCCTGAACATTTCAAATGTTAGTAAAGTTATAAATAAATAATGTCTTTGTACTAGGTAGCAATTAAAATAAAGGATATTTATAGTACAGCTGGCTCCCATCTCTGCATTGGTGGGTTTAACCAACTGTGAGCTGAAAGTATTTGGGGGAAAAAATTCTTTTTCTTGTCATTCTCTAAACAATACAGCGTAACAACTATTTGCGTAGCATTTACATTGTACTAGGTATTATAAGTAATCTAGAGATGATTTAAAGTATACAGGAGGATGTGCATAGATTACATGCAAATACTGAAGGACAGTTGTATATTGAAACATGTAACAGCTAATGGGTTTATGAGCACACATATATGGATAGTTAAAACTTGCACTAGAATGTTTCAACAAGTAAGGTACTAGTTAGCCTCTAGAGGGATGAGGGGGAATGGAATAGAGGGAAGACCTTCAGTCATTCCTGTGATATTCTGTTTCTTAAAAGAGGCAAATATGGAGCAGTCTGGTGGAGGGTGGTGTACATGGATATTTGTTATATTAGTAGATACAGGTTTGAATGTTTGAAACTCTTCATTTTTTAGTGGTTAAAAAGTTCTATCTGAAATTGGATGTTTTAGTTTTGTAGAGACATGCTCATACAGACTTTGCATAGTTTTGAACAAGATTGATTTGCTGTTAGGTGGAAGACATTTGAGAGAATATAAAAGGTAATTCAGAGTGTACTGTGTTTTTGAAAAATTGCTTAAGATATCTTCTATGTGGAGAAATGCTTAGAAGTGCTTCATACAGTCTGTCACCAGTGGTTACGATCATACAAACTAGTAGCATCCTACTGTTGGTTTTTGCTGCAGCATTTAGTGTAATAAGTTACTTTTTCCTCTCTTCTAGATGTGTTGCAGCACGCCATAATCCACAAGAAGCATACTGGGAAAAGTCCCATTGTGAAGTAGGTATCCTCTTTCTAAAACAAAAAGTGCTTTGGTATGTTTTAAAATCAATGTAACATTTAATTAAATTTCTGATGTATTTGGCTATAATTCTGTCATTTTTCTATTTGCTTTTTATTTCTCCACTTTTTCTGTTTCCTTTTCTCATTTTTTTTGCCTCCTTTTGGGTTGTTTTTCTTCTGTGGTTTTTTTTGTTTTGTTTTGGTGGGTTTTTTTTTTCCCCCTATCATCCTTGATAGTTTACAATGAAAATTCTTCTAATGGTTACCCTAGAGATTATATTACATATCTTTGACTTATTAAAGTTGGATACTTGTGCTTGTACTGGTCCCAAACAATTTGAGGACCTTAGATTACTGCAACATCATTTATTTCCCCCGAACTTGTAAGCCGTGGCTGTCATGCATTTTAATTCTCTGTATAATTTTAAATTCCATGAAACCTCTTTGTAGTGTTTGTGTACTCATTCCTTCCTGTGTCTCTGAGCATCCACCTATGATCATTTTCCTTCCAACTGAAGAATACTTGAGTATTTCCTATAGTCACATCAGCCAGTGATGAATGCACTCAAATTTTTATCTGGAAAAAATGTTTATTTTGCCTTCATTTTTACAAGATACTCTTGCCACCTGTAGGATTCTAATTGGGCAGTGATTTTCTGTGAGCTTTTTGAGAGCATAGTTTCCTCATCTTCTGGTTCTCCCTTTATTTCCTTGCATCTTATTCTCTCTGCTCACCTCCAGTTTCTCCTGCAGATCACATAAAACCATCTGTGATTTCTGACTCATACCACAATAGCGCTCTGCTCCTCAAGTATGAGCCATGACTTTCCATGTTCCGCCTTAGGGCCTTTGCTGCTCACACAGGAGTCTGCCTCCATCCTTTTTGGGTCTCTCATTCTGGGAGGGCCCAGAAGCTCGGAGCTCCTGATGCTTCCAGCCCCCACTGTGGACTCTTCATTGCAGTCCTTTGCCATTTCATTCTCTCCACTCCCTTGCTCCTGCTTTTTGGGATCACTTCCCAAATAAACTGTGTTATGCTGGACTCTGCATATGAGAGGAACTCACACTTAAGTCATCTGGCATCCAGAGTTTCAATCGGTCTTACTGCTGCTCTTTTGAAGATAATATGCATTTCCCTCTGATTACTTTTAAGGTTTTGTTGTTGTCTGGTTTTCAGCAGTTTTCCTAGCTTCCTTTGCATGAATTCTTGAATCCGTAGCTTGATGTCTTTTAATTTTAGAAAACTAGCTTTTACTTCTTCAGATATTTCTTCTCTGCTTTTCTCTTGCTCCCTCTTCCAAGACTCCAAATCCTTGTGTGTTAGATTTTTCACCATGTCCCGTGTTTTTTTTTTTTTTTTTTTTTTGAGATGGAGTCTTGCTCTGTTACCCAGACTGGAGTGCAGTGGCACAGTCTCAGCTCACTGCAACCTCTGCCTCTCAGGTTCAAGCAGTTCTCCTGCCTCAGCCTCCCAAGTAGCTGGAACTACAGGCATCCGCCACCACGCCTGGCTAATTTTTTTTTTTGTATTTTTAGTAGAGACGGAGTTTCACTATGTTGGCCAGGATGGTCTCGAACTGCTGACCTCAGGTGATCCACCCACCTCAGCCTCCCACAATGCTGGGATTATAGGTGTGAGCCACCGTGCCCAGCCGTCCCATGTCTTTTAAGCCTTTTTTGTTTTTCGCATTTTTTTCACTCTCAGTGCTTTAATCTGTTTTCTTCTGACCAATTTTTTCTTCATTGATTTTCTTCATCTGTTTCCCCTTCACTAATTTTCTCCATCTATTTCCCATTTGTTGAGTTTGTAATATTAGTTTATTTTATAGTTCTATAATTTACTTTTTTTTTTCTTTCCCAAATTTCTCTTCCAAAATCCTCAGTATTGTATTTGTCAACCATGTTAAGCACTGTTACCTGAAAGTCTGTGTCCAGTAAGTTTATCATCTGAATTCTGCTGGGGCCTATTTCTCTTGTCTGTTTCTTTTGGTTTTTGTTCTCATTATCCTGTCCTTTCATGTGCCTAGTTACTTAAGTGCTCATGACAGCAGTGCTCTCAAGATGCAGGTTGTGTAAGCCTCTCTGTCTCAACTGTAAGCAGTGTATGATGATCACCATCGCATAGTGTCTAAAAGCAGAGTGTGCAGCTGTTACTACTCTTTTTAGAGACAGGTATTAATGATAAATAGATGTGTAGTGGTTTATTTCTCATAGTATACTTTTTTTTTCTTAGACCTATCATTAGGCATTCCTTGAAGAAACTAATATATTGAAGAAAGGGTTACTGTAACTTCTTCATTGAAATGAAATAGGTTATTATTGAGGGCAGATTTTCACACTTTCATAAACTTTTCTTTGGTAGCAATATTGGTACAAGTTGTTCTCCATTGGATGGGCTTACCATGCAATATTCTGAACAGAATGGAATTGTGGATTGGAGGAAGCAAAGCTGTACCACCATTCAGCACCCAGAGCACTGTGTGACCTCAGCTGACCAGGTGTGTGGGGAGTTTGTTTTGGAGCTATATAGTTAAAGCATTGCTACTCTTTAAGAAAAAAATTAAGTTCTGTAAGTTTTCAGTCAGACAGTATATCTGGTAAGAAATGAAGGAATGTTTAAGTTTTAGACTTTATACTTATATATGATCTAAGCTCTTCTGAGACCTGAAAATGTGTATTTAGATTACTTTTATTGCTTGTGTAAGATTAGTACACTTTAATATGATACATTCCCAGGCGCCATGGGTCACGCTTCTAATCCCAGCACTTTGGGAAGCTAAGGCAGGAGGATTGCTTGAGGCCACACATTTGACCAGCTTCGGCAACATACTGAAACCCTGTCTGTATAAAAAATTTAAAAATTAGCTGAGTGTGGTGGTACACACCTGTAGTCTCCGCTACTCGGGAGGTTGAGGCAGGAGGATCACCTGAGCCCAGGAGTTCAAGGCTGCTGTGAGTCATGATCACACTACTGTACTTCTGCCTGGGCAACAGCGTGAGACCCTGTCTCTAAAAAATAAATTTAAAACAAAAATTTTTAAAATAATACCTTTGCTGTTTAACAAAGGTGTACATTAGATTGTTAGGCCAAAATTTTTTGGTCTTGAAAGAATTAGAATTCGCATTTCAATCACTGCCTTGCTATTTGTGATGTAAATTTTCCAACTGACCTTTCTTCATGAATATTTGGGTCAGTTTATCGACACTTGAGAATGCATTAGGGGATGTTTGCTTTCTTAAGATTTGGGTGTGATCAGAGAGCAGAATGCTGTTAAGTATGTTTCATGTCATATGGCCTCACAGATATGGGGGGAAGTCCCTGTGTATATGTTACAAGTATAGAATGAAACTTCGCTCTTGAAAATTGATTCATTAACCCGATGTTGTCTCTGGCCAATGCTCAGATCCAAATGTTAACTCTTGTTGGAATGTGTTTTTATGCATTAAAGCATATTCTGAGAAATTATAAACAGTTTCAGTCATAATTAATGACCTATTTTCAAAGCCCATCTGAGTTTACTTTCCCTCCCCCACTCCAGTGCCTGCACCCTCTCTTCTTAGAGTTGATGTAATTAAGTGTTGACAGTTATATCGAATTGTACTTTTAAGAGAATAGTAGTAAACCTACAGCAAGTGCCAGTCACTTGATTGTGTTTCATTTTATAGTCAGAAAAAAGAATGTAGGTCCATTTTAAAAGAAAAATAGAAAATAATACTGTATTAATCATGAGGAAAATATGTAAGTGTCACAGAATGTGTAAATTTTAGTGGTTCAGGTGGGAAACTTCAAAAATAGGTTGGAAATCAACACTTGTTAGAATATACAAGTGGGAATCTATCACTTTAATGTTTATTATGAGAGTAAAAATGTCGGTATGGTTTAGCTTTTGTCTGATTTGTCTTTTTATTCTTTCTACTAGCATTCTGCTGAAAAACGGAGTTTATCTTCAATAAATAAGAAGAAAGGAAAGCCACAAACAGAAAAGTAGGTTCAATTTAAGGAAAGACAGCATATAGCCTTTGATAATAGGCCTGTTTAGTTTATGATAGTATACAACATAGTATTTTTTTAGTTAGTTTTCTTTGTATTTTTAATTCTGGGTTTTACTCTTTTGGTTCAAAATATTAATATATGCAGGTGATAAAAATAAAGCTACTGTCAAATACTGCATTCAGTTTGGAGGGGTAAAACTCTCAGAACTTTCCACTGAAGGGCGAATCTTAATTGTATTTAGATTATTCCTTACTAAAAAAATTTAAAGAGTCTTGAAGGGAATTTTATCAATACTGTACTGAATGTGTTTGGTAGATAACCTTATTAAAATGTTGGCAATATGTTCATTTGGTTTAGGGAGAAAATTAAGAAAACTGACAACAGATTGAATAGTAGAATAAATGGTATTAGACTCTCCACTCCTCAGCATGCCCATGGTGGTACTGTGAAAGGTAAGAAGGTTATTTTTCTTTCAAATACCCATCACATAAATATATTCAGCATGATACTTACTGTATTAATAGATATTGAGCTGTTGTGTCAAATCCTAATACTATTAAGTTTACCTTGTGTTGATATGTACAGCGATTTCCAAATTAAACAGTTCTGAAATCATTAGAGTTACTTTAGGGAATACAAACCAGCCATGAGGGTGGAGATTGCCTTTGCTTCAGTGATTCTCACCTGCCTCTCCCTTCCGGCAGCAGGAGTCTCCCAGGTTGTCCTTCTCCAGCCAGTTCCGACTCAGGAGACAGGTCCCAAGGCCATGGGGGATCTCTCCTGTGGCTTTGCTGGCCACTCATGAGAGTGTTTTTATGTAAAGTCGTTTTTAAAATACTGTTGACTTCTTCATGATTTAATAACCATCCTTTATGAAGTTTTATGAGGCTTTAGGGGAATGTCAACTCTCAAATTTTTGTTATACTAGATGTATATGGCTTCCATTTACCCACCATTATTTTAAGGTCCCTTTATTTTTAGGTTCAAGGTTCATTGGACTTGAGAAAGTGCCCTTCTGCAGCTTCATTGATTTTGTTTATCTTCACTATTAATCGTAACGATTAAAAAAGAATAAGAGCATGCAGACCTCTAGGAGAACGTTTTATCCCTGTATGCCCCTGACACATTTATGTAGTGATCCCACAAATGTGATTGTTAATCTAAATGTTATTGGAATATTAGTACATTCAGTTGTGTTGTAATATGAATAACCAGAATCTATTTCTTAAAAGTTTTGAGTTTATTTTTAAACTAGATATTTGTATAGAAAGACTGAATAGTGATGAAAAAAAAAATGATTACCTTTTGAATCTGAAATCATCTGGGCCAGACACGGTGGCTCACACCTGTAATCCCAGCACTTTGAGAGGCCAAGGTGAGTGGATCACCTGAGGTCAGGAGCTCGAGACCAGCCTGACCAACATGATGAAAACCTGTCTCTACTAAAAATAGAAAAATTAGCCGGGCATGGTGGCAGGTGCCTGTAATCCCAGCTACTTGGGAGGCTAAGGCAGGAGAGTCGCTTGAACCTGGGAGGCAGAGGTTGCAGTAAGCCACGACTGTGCTATAAACTAAAATCATCTGGCCAACTCATTGAAGCATTGGAAGTGGGGTAAAATAACATGGACAAAACCCATCTTGTCTGTAGAAGGATCTTGTAACACGTTACTATCTCTGAGGTTCCCTCTGGTGGTGATGGCAGCTTAACGGAGGAGGAAAAAACTAGATGAGGAAGACAGAAGTCTGTCGGTGGACATTTGGAGATTGATTCTGCTGGCCCTCCCTGCCTTTTGCCTTCTCTTTCTAGTTCATTTTCCATACTGCTGCCATGTTTGTTTTCTAAAATACCATTTTCTGAATGAAATTCCTGCCCTCCACAAGATCACTCTGTCTCTTGTATCACAGTGTCTGGGAACTACTGCTCACTAAAGAAGTTTGCAACTATTCTTTCCATGTTAGCCCATTTCCAGAGGAGAAGCACGTAGACATTGGTCAGAGACAGTTAGGGTTTGAGTGTTGTGCTCCCCCAGTTTATTAAGCATGTGACCTCTCTGATGCCTTTGTTTGCTCATTTGTAAAACAGGAGTAATGCCTGCTTCAGCAGATTGTAAGAATTACATGTAAAAACATGAAGAGCATTTTCCTAGTTCCAAGTACTCAGGTGTTCAGTGCAGCAATTTAGTTCCTTTTCCCTGTTCTAATAAATTAGAGGGAAACATACATTGTATGGGTTATTAAGAACTTTGTAACAGCATCACAAACTCCCATTCATTTCTTTCCTTAATTTTCAAGTGTTATGAAGATAACAACCTCAGCTATTTTTCAGTTTTATCTATTTTCTCCTCTATATCCGTCACCGATTTGTATGTATTTACATTTATAAAATGACTGTGAATGAAATATTTTTTGTACAGCTTGTCTTACTGATATCAAGTGCAGCGCAGATGTATGCCAATTCCAACTTTTAAAAAGCCCCTCTGTGTATTAATTTTTCTTTGAAATATTAAGGCACCAAGGAAGAATTGTCTTTAAGCATTCAGTAAACTCAATACGTGCCTAAGGATTTTTTTTTATGGAACAACAGTTCATATCATAATTTGGAGAGACATTGTCTTGAAGCTGAAAATACTCTTTCTGATTAGCAGGTTGTTTGGATCTTTAAATAATACATTTTAGCTTAAGATTTGTATTGTTTTACTTCTTAAAAATTTATTATTAAATTTAAATTTTAACTTCTGTTCTGAGTGATAATCCATTTATGTAGCTCAGAATTTCAAAAGAAAACAAAGATCGCTCCCAGCCCTCCTCTGTGCTGGCTCCTGCCAGGACGCAGTCAGCGCCATCAGCTGTCTGTGTTGTTGGAGTGTCTTTTCTGTTAAAACCCAAGCTTTCTGAAAGTCTGTCTTCTGAAGAGGTGCATATTACCTCATATAGAGCATTAAGAATGCTCACCATGGCCAGGCACGGTGGCTCACGCCTATAATCCCAGCACTTTGGGAGGCCAGGGGCCGGTGGATCACATGAGGTCAGGAGTTTGAGACCAGCCTGGCCATCATGGGGAAACCCTGTCTCTACTAAAAATATAAAAACTAGCCAGGTGTGGTGGTGCACACCTGTAATCCCAGCTACTCGGGAGACTGAGGCAGGAGCATCACTTGAACCCAGGAGGTGGAGTTTACAGTGAGCCAAGATTGCACCACTATACTCCAGCCGGGGCGACAGAATGAGACTGTCTCAAAAAAAAAAAAAAAAAAAAAAAAGATTGCTCATCATTGTAGTTTTTTGCCCAGTGTTTCTTCCACCCCACTCTTCTGTTGCCAATTGTGACACCAAAAAGTTTAGAGGGAAACGAGATGCTTGATCTCTCAGTTTCTTGTAAAAGATTTAGAAGGTCTCTAGCTTCCTTTAATATCCCAGATGAAATACGTGGTTCTATTGCCTATGATTTATCTAAATGGGTCTTAACTCTGTAACAGACTTCTATTGTTTATAATTACCAATAACCAGTATTTTAGTGTTAGAATAGTGGTTTATGTTTTAAATTTTGTTTTTGTTTTTATTATGTGCGAGACCCTTTATCATTTGAGACATGACAAATTCAAAGTTTGTGTCTTTTTAAAAGGGCAGTTTGTGGAGTATCCTTTGGCATAATTGGTCTGTCTTCACTTTCCACATCCCCTGAATCTCTAGAGGATCACATAATTTCTGATTATAAAAGTTTTTAAGGTACCACACAATTCTAAAGTACCTTCTGAATTATCAAAAAAAAGATTATGTTAGTATAGATTTAGATTTATGTATTCAGTTCTTTGGAAGCTGCGGTTTTGTATATGGCAATTCGTGATGAGAATATTCACCAGCTTGCACAGCATAAAGAAAATAGTTTTGTAAATTATGTCATTTGGAGAGGTAGCTGCTTTTTTTAAAACATAATTTGCTCTTTGAACTATAGTCTACTGTAGTTTCACTGTCTGCAACATTTTGATGAACGCTACCCCTGAGGTTCCTTTTTAGTCCATTTCTAGTTTGAGAATATCCTGTTGAAGGCCGGGCACGGTGGCTCACGCTTGTAATCCCAGCACTTTGGGAGGCCAGGGCGGGCGGATCACAAGGTCAGGAGATGGAGACCACGGTGAAACCCCGTCACTACTAAAAATACAAAAAATTAGCCGGGCGTGGTGGCGGGCGCCTGTAGTCCCAGCTACTCAGAGGCTGAGGCAGGAGAATGGCGTGAACCCGGGAGGCGGAGCTTGCAGTGAGCCGAGATTGTGCCACTGCACTCCAGCCTGGGCAACAGAGCGAGACTCTGTCTCAAAAAAAAAAAAGAATATCCTGTTGAATCTTTGATTCTCTTGATCTTGGATTGTTCATTTTGTTATATGCTGGTTGAAATATTTATATGCAAGACTCATGCAAGTGCTATAGGTTTCATCATTAGTCCAATTTAATGACAACCTGTTTGGCCACTATGGCCCATTAGCTTGTCTTCAAGCAGCCATTGGTATTGACTTGAATCCTTTTAGTCGCCTTATGATGGGTCATTCAGGGCCTGTTACTGTGTAGGTATCCTCCAGGTAACTTTTCTGTAAAATTGTTACTTGCCCGTGAACTCCTCTGCCACTTTCCTTGTAGCCTCATAAGATTTTGTGCAGTTTTCCCTTGGCAGTTTGACATTTATTACTCAGAAGGAATTTAGCAACATCAACATTCCTAATGACTTTATTTTCAATATTCATCTAACATTTGAGTGGCTGGGCTAATCTAGGTCATGTTTAACAGTCTTAACACTGTTACAAGTTTATCCCAGCCAAAAACCACAGGTTAGTTGCCTGCATTGCTCATTATACAAATTGTGCCTTTTCTCTGACACATATTTTGCCCAGGCAATTAATACCCATTATCTTTTACTGATTCTACCAGTTGCCACAGAAATGCTTCACTAATCTATAGTTCTTAAGAACCCTCTGGAATCCCTTATTTGGGGATTTATACACCAAACATGTATTGAATGCTTGCTGTAAGGCAGAATTATGCTAGCTACTGGGTTTACAAGAGATAAGAGAATATTTCCCTAAGTCAGGGCCACTACTGGAAAAAAAAAAAATCCAGAGTTTGTATCTCTTGTCCAATACTAGATACACCAATAGTCTCTCCTTATGTGCTCAAAACAGATACAGCTAGTTGGTCATGGCAGGTCCTGTCACCATCTCACACTACCTCAGTATAGGCTTGAACTTGGCAGAACTCAAGGGACTACTCCGTCTACTAGATGGGAAGCATTTTATTATTTTAAATACTCCAGGTAATTTTCATTGAATAGGTATTTTGGCAGCCCTTTTCTTCTTAAGTTCTTTTAAAGAATGAATTTTCCAGCAAACTCTGAAGAGTTAAAATATCTAGACTTAGAAAGTAGCTCAAAGTGATATTATTGTACAGACCCTGCAACCAACCTTAACTCTTTTTTTCTTTGAAGTCAGTAAGATTGACTTACTCTGTGCATTGTTTTAAGAATATCTTTTTATCAAGTATTTTCTATTAAACTTGTAATTTAATCAGTTTAGATCAAGGACAAGCTTTTTTAGATGGTTGTGGGGAAACTGAAGAAAATATAGCTAAAATTAATTTCTAATGATTCAACTTAGAAATTAATTTAAAATGACTTAACATGATTTTTTAAAATAGTGTTGTTATTTTTAGATGTGAATTTGGACATTGGCTCTGGACATGACACATGTGGAGAAACATCTTCGGAGAGTTACAGTTCTCCATCTAGTCCCCGACATGATGGAAGAGAAAGTTTTGAAAGTGAAGAAGAGAAAGACAGAGGTTTGCTCTTTGAAGTGGGAGTATTGTTGGCATGGCAGGGGTGCGGAAGTGGAGGGAAATGTGTGTTGTTTCTTCACGTCAAAGTCAAACAAGGAATTTTATGATCCTATAAATGCCATTAACTGATTTTAAATGTAAAATCGATACAAAGGACATTGTATAGATCATTGCCTTAGAAATTCCTAGCAATGTTGATTTGATAAACATATTTCACTGCATATGAAGTTAAGTAGGATGAAGACAGGATCATAATGAGGTAGAGTTAGTGTAGAAAGAAGGAAAATGTGTGTGTTGTTAGATGCATATATATGTTTATGCTCTTTACGTCCTCTCGATTGATTGACTGTTTTATCATTTTAGGATATCCTTCTTTGTCTCTAGTAACAATTTTTGTCTTAAAGTCTATTTTGTCTGAGAATAGTATAGTCGATCCAGCATTCTAGGTACTGCTTGCACAGTATTTTGTTTTCTGTCCTTTTACTTTAAACCTGTTTGTGTCTTTAAATATAAATTTTGTCTCTTGTAGACAACATATAGTTAGATTATGGTTTTTTATTCATTCTGCCGATCTCTGCTATTTGTCCATTTACGTTTAATGTAATTACTAATAAGGTAGGTTTTACGTCTGCCATTTTGTTGTTTTCTCTGTGTATTAATGTCTTCAGTTCCTCCTTGCACAGAGGCTTAAAACCAGCCAGCAGTGAGAGCTTAGGGCCTTCTCAGGTCTGCCTTGGAAAGGCATATAACTATAGGCATGAGCAAAACCTTTTAGGTTCCCAGGAGTATATTAAAGCTTTTCAAAGCCTCCTGTAGCCACCTTATTCCCCAGTTTTTCATTTTAAGTTTTCTGGTCAGCCTCTTGTCAGCCCCAGCTAGTAATGCTGCCTCGGGCGGCTACATCGTTAAACAGTTGCTTCTGACTAATTATGACAAATGTCCTGTGGGTAAGAGGCTGTAACGCAGAGTGAGTGCTAGCTGCCAGACAGTCAAATGGTGACAGTTTGGTGGTGGGGCTTTTGGGGAACTCCAAACCCCTACTCCTAATGGCTGCTGGGTTTTGTAGCTACTACTGCAAGAGAGATGGTGTTTGCACTGATTTCGGAAAGTGAGGTACAAGTCATTTACAGGGCTATTTTAGAGCTGTAGAAAGGGGGAGTGGAAGGTAGGACAAGGGGAAAATGCCTTGAGATTTTCTGTTCTTACAGATTGAGCTGTTTTTCTTGAATAAACACTTGTCAGAGTGCTGTAAGCTTTTAGTTAATTTCCAGAATTTTGAGTAAGTTGGTTATTTGACAGTTTTTGCTAGGGTTTTCATTGCTTTTATGGAAGAGTGGGTTATTAGAGGTCTTACTCTCATTCTGGTCTGGAGGTGAGATCTCCTTTAAAATGTGTATGTTGAATGAGGATGTCATTCTTTATGCATGATGACAACGTCTGATTGGTAACACCTTGGTTACAAGGGGTACCCATGCTGGTGGGCAGTATCAGGTTACTTCTCATGGTCCACCTACAGATTAAGATCCTTCCCACATATTGTTTTAGCCAAATGTGGTTTCTTCCTGGACAGTCTGCAGCTCTCTGTGGCATTAGCTTCTTTCTGTGTTGTGGTATCACGCTATGTTTTAGGGAGCTATGCTATATAGTGTTGCTACGTGACATACAATTAAAGTCAGGCTTTACTTTGCAGTCATACCAAATATAGCATAGTTACTCTACCACCAATTCTTCTAATCTGAGGCAGCACTGTACTTCTGATCTGCAGTGTCCTTGTGAAAGAAAAAAAATGAAGACAACCTCTCACTGAGCTATTTTGAAGCTTAAATGAGAGGATTTTTTTCTTCTTTTTTTTTTAATTTATGAGACAGGGTCTTGCTGTGTTGCCCAGGCTGGTCTTGAACTCCTGGGCTCAAGTGATCCTCCTGCCTTGGCCTCCCAAAGTGTTGAGATTATAAGCATGAGCCAGTGCACCCAGCATTAAATGAGAGGGTTTTTATGCATTACCCAGAATAGACAAACTTTCAGTATGTTTCATTGTACATTTATGCTTGATTCTCTAGGATATGCAGGTGACTCTGTGGCTCACACTGCAGATTTGGCCCTGTCCGAAGTGTTAGTGTACATCTGTACACTTGGGTAATGACAGCATCCCTCTCCTGCCATCAGATGGCACAAGTTGGAGGCCTGTGTGGAGGAACTTGGCTTTTTTCAAATAGGCTGTTATTAAATATGAAAGAATGGCTTAGGGCTGTCTTCACCCAAGGAAAATATCCATTATGGTAGAGAGCTTTGATCATTTTTAGAATTCTGAGTGGATGAAAAGGCTCCTTTGAAAAGGGCGTGGGTGTCTTTGCTGTTGCTCTCCTGGGTGGTGATGGTATTTCTGTTTGGGGCTTTACGCTTACCGAAATCAGTGCACAGAAGGGCGAGACGTGTCTCAACGTGTCTAGAGGAGTCTCAGGATGCTTAGAAAACCAACTGGGAACATTAAAAATCATGAGGCCATTTGCTATTTCACATAGAAATTTAACGGACTTTAAAAATGGTTCTGCATCTTTCAAACTTAACATTTTTATCTTTGACTCTGCACTGGTGTGATGATACAGATAAAATGCCTTCAATAAGTTTGGATTTTGGGATAGTTTTTATTTTGCAAAGTTTAGCAAGAAATACCCCAATTATTAATCTATTAGGGGAAGTTTATGCTAGAACCATTCACTCTTTGAGTTTTTTCTAATATAAATTAAAATCATTGAATTAGTAATACTGTTGATGTTCTGTGTCAGTAAGTAGCTTTCATTTAATCTTTCTTCAGGAAGACAAATTTGTTTTTAGTGTTCTGTTTGAAAACTTTTTAACATCTGAAGCTGAATATAACCAGTTCATACCTTAATGAATACAAATATTTTAAGTACCTAGTACAATTCAGCTTATCCATACAAGCAGAAAGATTTTTAAATAGGCACTACATTTTAGTGGAATGGTCTGTGTATACATCAACACAATGTCTGGGTCTATGATGTTTAAACATTGTGAATCAGATTTTATCCTTGTCCCCTGTATACCAAAAGTCAGAACATCCCCCAAAGGCTAGGTCCACACTATTTCTGTACACAAGCGTAAGACTGATGCAGGAGTAGTAGCCGATGCAGTGTTGTTTGTATTTGCTATTTTGCTGTTTTGATTTTGGAGAAATTGCCACACTCTCCTTTTCCTCTGTTTCTTGTGTTCTAGTGTATTTGTTTTATGATTAATAATAGCTTTAAATTTTCTTCCCCCATTGAAATATTTAGTATTAAGAATATTGATTCCATTCTAAAAAAAAACCAACAACAACAAAAGAAAACTCTTCTGTTCCTTGCCTCTAGATATTTGAGTTAAATATTGTCTTGACTGAGCTCCTTGAAATTATATCATTTATCTGAGACAAATTGAAGAACTTGGGTTGGCAGTGCAGAATGGAAACCAAGTGGATTGCCTGAAGTTTATTAAGGTTAAGAGTGTCTGATGGTCTTCTCAGTACAAAGATGGTGTTACATAAATCTCTTTGTTTTATACTGTGTTTCATTCAGACTCAACTAGCCTTTTATGTTTTGTTTTTCTGTTTATATCCCCGTATTTTTAAAATAAGGCATTGATCTAATGTTGACCCATAGAAAGCCAAAAGTTAAAGGGAGGTCAGCTTGGACAGTCAGGAGACATAGAGGGACACTTTCCAAACTTGAGTTACTTTGAGGTATACTTAATGTTTATTTCTAGCAAGAAAGATGGGAGTTATGCTCGTGTTAATATCTCTCTATGTTTGTTTTCTTTAGACACAGACAGCAATTCTGAGGATTCTGGGAATCCATCAACAACTAGGTTTACAGGTTACGGTTCTGTCAACCAGACTGTCACTGTCAAGCCACCTGTTCAGATTGCTTCACTAGGAAATGAGAATGGAAACCTTTTAGAAGATCCCTTAAACACACCCAAGTATCAGCATATTTCTTTTATGCCAACTTTACACTGTGTCATGCACAATGGTGCCCAGAAGTCTGAAGTCGTCGTTCCTGCACCCAAACCCACTGATGGCAAAACCATAGGGATGCTTGTTCCTAGTCCTGTTGCTATTTCTGCAATAAGGGAGTCCGCAAATTCAACCCCCGTTGGAATACTAGGGCCAACAGCTTCCACTGGAGAATCGGAAAAGCACCTTGAGTTACTGGCTTCCCCTTTACCTATTCCATCAACCTTCCTTCCACACAGTAGTACTCCCGCTTTGCATCTAACAGTTCAGAGGCTAAAGTTGCCACCACCACAGGGATCTTCTGAGAGCTGCACAGTTAACATCCCACAGCAACCACCCGGAAGTCTGAGCATCGCATCACCAAACACTGCCTTTATTCCTATCCATAACCCAGGTAGTTTCCCAGGCTCTCCTGTTGCTACCACGGACCCCATCACGAAATCTGCATCCCAAGTGGTAGGACTCAATCAAATGGTGCCTCAAATTGAGGGAAACACAGGGACAGTCCCTCAGCCTACCAATGTGAAGGTAGTTCTTCCAGCAGCTGGCCTCTCAGCTGCTCAGCCACCAGCTTCCTACCCCTTACCAGGCTCTCCCCTTGCTGCCGGCGTGTTACCCAGCCAGAACTCCAGTGTGCTCAGCACAGCAGCAACTTCTCCCCAGCCAGCGAGCGCAGGTATCAGCCAGGCCCAGGCGACTGTTCCTCCTGCGGTTCCTACCCACACCCCAGGCCCTGCCCCAAGCCCGAGCCCTGCCTTGACGCACAGTACCGCGCAGAGTGACAGCACCTCTTACATCAGTGCTGTGGGGAACACGAATGCTAATGGGACAGTAGTGCCCCCACAGCAGATGGGCTCAGGTCCTTGTGGTTCTTGTGGGCGAAGGTGCAGCTGTGGGACCAATGGAAACCTTCAGCTAAATAGTTACTATTATCCTAATCCAATGCCTGGACCAATGTACCGAGTCCCTTCATTCTTTACTCTGCCATCCATTTGCAATGGCAGCTACCTCAACCAAGCACATCAGAGCAATGGAAACCAACTTCCTTTTTTTCTGCCTCAGACTCCATATGCAAATGGACTGGTACATGACCCAGTCATGGGGAGCCAAGCCAACTATGGCATGCAGCAGATGGCAGGATTTGGGAGATTCTATCCTGTATATCCAGCACCTAATGTAGTTGCCAACACCAGTGGTTCGGGGCCCAAGAAGAATGGGAATGTCTCATGTTACAATTGTGGTGTAAGCGGACACTATGCACAGGACTGTAAGCAGTCGTCCATGGAGGCCAATCAACAAGGTAATCACAATAACTCCCAGAGGACTTGTTTTTGAGTTCACCCATTTCTCCTTCCTTTCCTTATTGATCATGGGATTCTGTTGTAGCAGAAAGATCTGTTTGTGTTTTCGTTTATGGATATTGTGTTTTCAGTGACAGATCATAAAATGCAACTGGAAAAACAGTGTAGACCCAGGTCACACAGAGCACAAGAAAGTTCACAGGAATTCAGTTTCCAATTAAGGAATAAACTCTAAAAGGCCCTTTTGAAGGAGTGTGATGGGAATTTGCATTCTGTAATGTTAAATCTCTTGCTTGCAGCACTTTTTTTTTTTTTAAGCTACAATCCTGTTTCATAGAGTAAGCAAACTTTTTAAATATTGAAAACCTAGGAAGTAATCTAGTTATCTGACATTAGGTTTTGAGTAACTATGTAGTATATCTGCATAACCAGCTGTCTCATGCCTATTTCCCCATGCTGCCCTTTTCCTTCCCAGCAAATGTTTAAAAAAAAAAAAAAGGTCCAAGATTCTATTGCATTTTACAGGAGCAAAATAGTTCAGTACTATTTTGATTTGAGAGTAAAGGAATTTGAACAAAGTTTAATGTTACTACCACCAGAAAGAAGAAAATGGTCTTACCTATGTTTGAGTAAGATACCAAATTTTGTGTCGACTTCAGACTGTTATTTTCACTTGGCCTTTGTCGTTTTTGCCAAATCTTACCCAGAAACAAAAAAATTCTTAAATTGGGAATATATTTACTTGGCATTCTTAAAGAAAGATCAAGTTTGATAGCTGTTAGATTGAATTCAAAGCACAAACTTTACATTGCTTTTTAAAGTGAGCGGAGTGGCCATTTGGAGTGGCACTAGAGCTGACGAAGGTGCCTTGTGGAGAGCATGCCCGTGTGATAGCTTGTACATAGTGGTTTGTGATGACGTTTCCTTGTAAGCGGTGACTTAGTTCTGTCTTTCCCATTTTAGGCACTTACAGACTGAGATACGCACCTCCCCTCCCCCCTTCTAATGATACGTTGGATTCTGCAGACTGAAACGAGTAAAGCTTGCCTACTTAATACACTCAAGTGTGGGGAGTCATGGGGTGTGGAGGGGAGGAAAGGAAAGGTATTTTGTTTCTTTGTCTATACATTTCCTAGATTTCTATGCAGTTGGGATTTTTCATTTCTCTTGTACCAATGTCCAAAACAAGAAAGAATGCAATGCTTTTGAGCCTCTGGTCTCCTGGTTCAACAACAGGCTTATATGTATGATACATGTAATTTAAACCTTCAGACAAACTATCAAAAGGAAAATGTTGGTGCGTGCTTTTTTTTTTTTTTTAACACTGAATACTTGCTGTGTGCAATGTTTACTGAATCTTTAAAACTGTGTATTTGACCTTTTTTTACAACACTGGTGACAGTCATATGGTTTTGAAAAAAAAAATTTTGCTTCTTCCCAGCTTTTCTCACTTTCACCCTAAACGACACTTTCCTCCCCGGCCAGCCTCACTCTGTCCCCGGCCTGCAGCAGGAGCAGCCAGCAGTGCATTCACCCCACTTTTGTAAACTGCTCTGCATATAAACCAAGGGCAGAATGTTTCACCCTGATCTTATGGGAGGAATCAGACTCCCAAAATAGTGTGTATATATGTAATAAACAGCGTCACGTAAATACATATATGCAGTGCTTGTTGTCCAAATAAAAATGAAAATAAGTGGAAGAGAGAGGAAGAAGTCAAACCATATGAAACTGAAAAAATATGACGTACGAAATGGACAAAAAGCTTTTTCTGAAACCAACTTTTTACTTCCATCATCCTTTTTTAGCCTGTTGCTTCAGAGAGACACAAAGTGAACACACTGGTGTGAATGTCCCTCTCTGTGTGCTTGTGTTTGTAATGAAAGTCTACAGCCAGTTTTACTTGTCTACCACCGTGTTGTGCTCAAAGAGACACTACTTGAGTAAAGATTTCTTCTTTCCCTGTACCAACTGTTACAGTGTTACGTTGTGTTTAAAATGTGTATGGTTTATTGCAATCTGAACAGAGCTATGGGTTTCTACCATAAGTCAGGTTATTTGTTCCCTAACCTGTCTCTTGTAGCAAAGTCACTTTTATAACAGTTTACCACTATGCTTGATTATAATGTGAAAGACTGAATTCTGAGTGTGTTAAGATGGTATTAATCATGTCAGTGTCATGTCACTAAGTTTAATGCTGCTGTTTTTAAAAAAAAAGAAAAAAAAGTTTTTTTAAAAAGCCAATCTATGTAGTAAATTGCTTCCAGGTGATTTTTGATTTCCTAAAGTGCACTGAGGTTATCTGGAAGATTGGGTGTATTTTTTGGTGACTGCTGCATTCATCAGCAATGAACAGTTTCCACTGTATAGTCCTAGGGTCAGGGGGTGGGGGTTTCGTTTTCCATTCCTCAGCACAGAGCAGAAATGATAGGTTTTTGTTGTGTGGAGTAACGGTGGTATGCAGCAGAGGAACGTAAACATTTGGTCTTGGTTCAGAAGCCTAACAGATTGCTAGACAAGAGAAAAAACTTGAAGAAAAAAGAAGCTTAATTTCATGCTTCATAAGTAGCATTTATATTTATAGCACCAATGTACATTTTGAAACGTTCTTTCAGGGGTGGGCGTTATGGGGAAGGGGTGGGTGTGAAGGGGTAGATGAAAGCTTTAATTTAGAAAGAAAGTTCGAGTAAAGGAAATTATTTTGATTAAATATATTTTATTTGATCTGGGTATTTTTGGACCACATTATTAAATTAATTGTTAAGCTGCAGTTGAGTTGTTCAAGTGAGAGTTTTGATAAGCCACGTATGGGCCGCATTGTGAATCACTTGCCAGTTGTACTTTATGGAGCTTATTTTATGATTTAAAATACTGTACTGTACATAGGAGGTATGTTACCTTCTCCTTATTTGTATGTTTACCATATACTTTGATATTTGAAATGTTATGTACTGGAAAGGCCACTTATATTTCTAGAACAGATTGGATTTTATGCAACCTTTTTTCCTTGAATTAACAGCAATAAAAAAAAATGAAAAACAGCTTAAGAATTGTGCCTCATTGTAAATTTTGTAAAAATGGAGATAGGACATCATACATGGCGATTTTTTTAAAGTTTTATTTATGTATGTAATTATTTTGGGGTTAATCCATTTCCCTGCAGGGTGGGCAGTGAATCCCAAAGTTATTTACCATCTAGATGCTCCTCAGTTCCTCCCCCAAATAACTTTTTTGTTTTTGAGACGGCGTCTTGCTCTGTCACCCAGGTTGAAGTGCAGTGGCGTGATCTCAGTTCACTGCAACCTCTGCCTCCCCGGGTTCAAGCGATTCTCCTGCCTCAGCCTCCTGAGTAGCTGGGATTACAGGTGTGTACCATGACACCCAGCTAATTTTTGTATTTTTAGTAGGAACGGGGTTTCACCGTGTTGGCCAGGCTGGTCTTGAACTCCTGACCTCAAGTGATCTGCCTGCCTCTGCCTCCCAAAGTGGTGGGATTACAGGCATGAGCCTCCACGCCCGGCCTCCCAAATAACTTTATATAGAGGTCATCTGCGTGACCACTAGAGAAAGGGGGACTGCACTCCGTGAGTGTTGAGTACTCGGCTGCTTGCCAAAGGCTATGGTAGCAATGAGGCAGAGTCCTTGTCAACCTTGAGCTCGTGTTTCCAGTTTAGGCCTTTACCCACCAAAAGTGTAAAGGACTCATTACTTTATCAACTTTGTTAGTGTGATTCTATTAGCCAGGCCCCTCTCTCAGTACAATATGTACTATTTTTTATTTCATTGCTTATCTTGGCTGTAATCCAGGCTCAAAAAGTTTTTAAGCAGTTGGTAATTTATAAGAGACCAGGTTGGGGGCCTATGGGTGTTGCTCCACGCCGCCTTTGCAGCAGTCCCGGTGGCCAGCACCGTCCTGGGCCTTGGCTCTTTGTCAGGAGCCCTCTAATGACTGTGCCCTCTGGATCCGGGCAATGAGTGGGCAGTGAGTTTGAAATGATTATAAATTCCCTGATTGTTTACAGGGCACCAACTTTCCTTTTCAGCCAATAAATAATGTACCTATAGGTAACACGTATAAATCATGAACCCAGATTCACATTAACTAGCATGTCCCATATCCTTAGCTATCCCTCCCTCCGCTTCCCCCACTACACTAAGGTAACCACTGCTCTAGATTGTGTTGGTCTTTTTTTTTTTTTTTTTTAATGAGACAGACTTTCGCTCTTGTTGCCCAGGATGAAGTGCAATGGCGCGATCTCGACTCACTGCAACCTCCACCTCCCGGGTTCAAGTGATTCTCCTGCCTCAGCCTCCCGAGTAGCTGGGATTACAGGCGTCCACCACCACGCCCAGCCAATTTTGTTTGGTATTTTTAGTAGAGAAGGGGTTTCACTATGTTGGCCAGGCTGGTCTCGAACTCCTGACCTCAGGTGATCCACCCGCCTCGGCCTCCCAAAGTGCTGGGATTACAGATGCGAGCCACTGCGCCTGGCCTTCTGTTAGTCTTTTACTTGTTTCCCCACACACTGCTCCTAAATACACAGTTTCTTTTTGCTTTTCTTGAGCTTTGTAAGGGTATCCTTTTGTGCCTAGCCTTCTGTGCCTGGCTCTGTTCATCTGATTTTATGGTCGTGATGTTGTGTTCTTACATTTATTCATTTTCCCTACCTTATGATAGTCTCATTGTGGGGAAGAATATAGATAATTTCCCCGTTCTGTCAATGGACATCTGGGTGGTTTTAATTTTTTTTCTGTTACAAACAAGGCTGCTGGGAACATTGTTGTCCCTGGTTCGTGTGTACACGAGTCCTCTAGGGTGGCAAGCTGGGAGTGCAGCGGCTGGGTTGCAGGACATGCAAGTATTCAGTTGGCCAGGATTTGCAGTATTGTTTGCCAAGTGATTTACACTCACACCAGCAATGTAGTAGGGAACCCTGAATGGGTATCCAGAACCCCCTCCCGAGATGGTGTCATAGCGCTGTGGAAGGCGAGGTGGACCCCTCCCGAGTTGGTGTCACAGTGCTGTGGAAGGCGAGGTGGACCCCTCCCGAGATAGTGTCACAGTGCTGTGGAAGGCGAGGTGGACCCCTCCCGAGATGGTGTCACAGTGCTGTGGAAGGCCCGGTGGGGGAATGAATGTGCAGCCTAGGTCTTTGCATCTAGAAAGAGCCCCAGGGTGGGATCAGGGTGGAGAGTCACCTTGGGGAAGGGGATGCAGGCTGGGCAGGAACAAAAATGACAGCAGTGCGTGGTTGGGTACGTGGGGGAAGGAGATACAGCCATAGTAGAGGGAAAATTATAAAAGAGTTTCAAGCTTTGTGGGTACAGTACATAAAATGGGATCAGACTGGAGAATTTGGAGTTGGTTGAATGAAAAATGGGAAGTTTCCGAGTTTTGAATAGAGGGAAAACACATTGACAGTGGTATCTGAGGAAATCCTCAGGTGGTTAAGGAAAGAGAGCCTGGAGGTTGAAAGACGGGTTAGGCATGGCTAGGAGGGCCGAGACTAAGGTGTTGGCCATGGGAAGGCCCGTTTAAAAAGGGATGGAAGAGACAGGTAGAAGGAACCTTGATGCTCTGAACTTTATTTTCCCTAGATATAAAATGAGAATGTTTCTTTTAAATTGTGGTTCAGTGGCTGGGCACAGTGGCTCACTCCTGTAATCCCAACACTTTGGGAGGCTGAGGCGGGTGGATTACTTGAGGTCAGAAGTTTGAGACCAGCGTGACCAATGTAGTGAAACCCCGAATGTACTAAAAACACAAAAACTTATCTGGGCATGGTGGTATGTGCCTGTAATCCCAGCTACTGAGGAGGCTGAGGTAGGAGAATCGCTTGAACCTGGGAGGCGGAGTTTGCAGTGAGTTGCAGTCACACCACTGCACTCCAGCCTGGGTGACAGTGAGACTTCATCCCAAATAAATAAATAATGGCTCCCAAGGTTAAATAATCTATGGGAAAGGTCCAACATAATGAAATAGCACTGAGAAGCCCCTCAAATTCTAGTTGAATTCAATTTTGGATGAACAGGGAAATTGCAATACTATTTTAAGAGACAGGGCCAAGCACAGTGGCTCACACCTATAATCCCAACATTTCGGGAGGCCAAGGCCTTGGGCAGATCACTTGAGCCCAAGAATTCAAGACCAGCCTGGGCAACATGGTGAAACCCCATCTCTACAAAAAATACAAAAATTAGCTGGTTGTGGTGATCTACGCCTGTAGTCCCAGCTATTCGGGAGGCTGAGTCAGGAGGATCGCTTGAGCCCAGCAGGCAGAGGCCGCAGTGAGCCAAGATCATGCCACTGCACTCCAGCCTAGGCGACAGAGTGAGACCGTGTCTTTTTTTTAATAAAAGGGAAAATGTGGATGAGAACAGGTTTGGGTAGGAGTGATGGCAGTGATTCTTTGGATGGTGAGGAACCTAGCAAACATAGCTCCTCATTAGACTAAGATTAGTTAATTTTGCTCTATGCACTGATGAACGATATAGAAGCTATTCCTTACTCTCGCAGATTAAACCTAACTGGAGAGCTTGCCAGTTAATGGTACGTACGGACTGTACAGACATGCCGAGTCGTATGGTCATGATTATTCAGTACCAAAGTAAAAGCTCATGGCAAGGCAAATCTACATTTAACTTTTTATATAAGCACTAAGAATCAAATTTTTCTGAGAAGGTTCCAAAGAGATGAGAAAGTGCGATGTAAAATACCTTTTTCCTTAACAGGTAGCACCTGGTACTTACCCATCCATTTGAGCTTGGAAGACACCTTTTTCAGTTCTCCATACTGATTACAAAAGCATTCTAAGGTTAAGGCAGTGAAACCGTATGGAGGCAAGCTGTGACAATAGTTCCACCCCATGACGCTCCCATAATCTTAAAAGAATAAAAAAATACTAACCCCCCTCCACCCAACCCCACCCCACCCAGAGGGAGGGCTCATTGATTTCCAGAGCAGTGAGTTTCGAGGTGTAAGACATGAAGTAAAGAAATGGGGTCCCTGCCTGGAAACGTGGTCACGATATCTCTACATCTTCCTCTCTTCAGGGGAGGAGACCAGCTGTTAAAGGATAAGGGGCTCTGGAGTCCCAGGGCTGAGAGGCAGGTGTCCGCTCGGGGTGGAGGGAATGTTTTAACTGGAGTGCCCTCGCCCCTTCAGATGACCCTATGCAGAGAGAGGACAGGCCAGGACGGGCAACCTTGTCTTTCCCTGGATGCTTGTTAACATATTGGCTTGCACAGGTTGGATTCCTAAGGTCAGTCTAACATCATGTTTGGTGTTACCACTGCTTACAGATACAGCTATTGTGCCTGCCCATGTGAAATTTACCTAATTCCTAAACGGTGTCCTCTGGTGAAAAATGTAAGCCCCCTGAATTGGAACACGGGTACACATCACCTGAGCTCTGTGTGTATATGCAAATGTTTATCAATTGTGGAAGCTTTGGAATTGGGGGGGTTTGGGGCTTGTCTGTTCTGTAATGGGGGGCACATCACGCGTGTGGGGACCAGAGACCCTTCCTTCATGCCTCCTCCTCCGCCTGCAGAGAATACGGGCCTTGGTCACCAGAAGCTCTCAATCCCATGATCCTGTTTTGCTCTTTGAAATTTGGCGGTGGGAGTCGTGGTGAGGTGGGGGGGTTGGGTGGTTCTTCATTGTTTTTCTTTTTCCTCTTGCAGTTCCAATTTGAGCCGCTGTGAAAAAGGCCTCCACCAGCCTCTCACCAGAAGATTGCTCATTGGAACGCAATGCCACCTAGTGGGGGACGAGGACAGTGCGAGCAAGTAGATGTTATTTTCTATTGACCTAATTTAGAGAACATTAAACGTAAGAGAGGGAACATTTGGGGTTGTAAGCCTGTGCCCAAAACCTTAAAGAATGCAGGCAGCTGGCCATAAAAGCAACTTGAGCAATCCCCTCATTCAGCCGTTGAAATCTCAGTTTGTGTGTGAACACTTTAAAGGTTTCCTCTGCGCTTTTCCTGTGTGCATTTGGTCATCGCAGCTGTGAAGTGGGGTGGGAATGTTTCCCCTCGTTTTCTAGCAGAGAAATTTTGGGTTCAGCGAGACGGAGTGCTGCAGACAGACCCATGGTGACACTCAGACCTCCGCTTGAAGTTGGTGCTCACTTCCTGGCACTACTTCCTGCCCCCATGGGTGCTTCTGGCAGAGCCCAGGGCAGTGGCTTTATGGAACTGTGTAAGGTGATAGGAACCCACAGGCGGAATGGCCGTGTGGCCTCTGGTCTGAGGAGGGCTGGACCAGGTCGTGGGCACGCCTGGAACACACACCATGTCCTATCCCATAGCGAGGCCTCTTCCATGTGGCTCTCGAAGGATTTGAGGACACGGGAGGGTGAAATGTTTCCAGAGAGAAATATTCAGGACTTTTAGAACTAGGCTTTCAAAAGCATTTCCCTGTCAGATAAATTCAAGTGGCATCAATGCAGATTTTAAATGTGTACAGATATCCCCACTCACACACTGAGCTGTGCTTCACACATTTTGTGCACAGAGTGAGTATTCCATTAAATCTAATGAAGCAGTGGGTCAAGCAGAAAGGAGAGGTGACTGCTGATGTTTTTAAAGCTCTGACAGTCACATATAGATTGTCCCAAGTACCCCTTCTGCCTGCTGCCCCCAAGACACTCCAAAGGCAAAGATGGAAGGTGACAAAGTAACCTTCACGCAGAAACAAGGTCACCCCCAACAACAAGCCCTGCTGAAGGTGAAGAATGCCACCAGGCTGCCTGGCAGTTACTGAGTGCTTATTCCTGCTAGCCTATTGGAGTCACGTCATATTTGTTACATGGTAACTTAATTGTGCCTTCCACGCCTTCACAAAATCAGTTGTACAAGAGAAGGCACCCACCACAGTCCATGTGACCTTTCTCAGTCTGATTTACGTAGTGGGGATGATGACACTCGCTTTGTAGAGAGTTGCACGATTAAACCTGGCAAACAGACATAAAGCACTCAATGTCTGACACATAGTGGACTCTCAAGAAGTTTGTCATGCAAGTGACACTTGGATGCCCAGTATGGGCCAGACAGCATCAGCTCATTTCAGCTCCCACAGCCCTGTGAGGGAGGAACTCTGCCCTGTTTTACAGTTAGGGAAATTGAGGCACAAAGGCTAAGAAGTCGATATCCAAGGGTGCAGAATGATTGGGTGACGGTGAGCCCAGGCAGTGTGACCACAAGGTTGCTGCCCCACGCCACCTCTGTCTGTTTCGTGGGTATGTCGGTGTGAGGTGCAGGCAGCCCTGCACTGGCATTTGGCAGGCGGGACTCCCGGGCAGGCTCTTCTGCGAACACTCATGGGCCACCAGCCCTTTCTGGGGCCTGCCTTTTTTTTTTTTTTTTTTTTTACCTGAAAGCTACGTGAATCGTTGGTAAATTGGTGTAAAAATGGAACTAAGTCATCTCAAAAGTTCCTTTCAGTTCTAAAATTCTGTGAATTGAAGACGACTTTTTCACTTTAGATGATTTATTGGGTTTACGGTTCTTTGCGCTTTCTGATTGAACTGATTTGAAGTTCTTATTTCGTGTGTTGGGGAACACACCCCTCACCCGTCACAGCGTGGCGGTGGGATAGGAGACCGACGTTAGGCCGGCCGGTCACTAGGGGGCAGCATCAGCACGGGGCTGGCTGTCCCTGGCCTTGGGGAGCAGTTTCTGCCCCTCCTGCTCCGTCAGAAAGTCTCTGACTCCTCTCTGCTTGCATGTGTAAAGTTTTCATTTTCAGGGGCTTTTTAGCCAAAAAAATAAAGCTGTATGACTTAGTGCCGAAGGATACGAATTAGGCGTAGCTCTCTGGTTGGCAGCATATACCAAGGGGCATCAACCTACCACCCACAAGCTAAGAATGGTTTTTACATCTTTAAATGGTTGGAAAAGGAAAAAGAATGTTTTATGACACATGAAAAATACATGAAATTCAAATTTCAATGTCTACAAATAAAGTGCATTAGCACACGGTCCTCTTGCTTCTCTACGTGTGTTGTCTGTGGGTGCTTTGTGTTATCCCAGCAAAGTGGAATAACTGGGACGGAGACGCTATGGCCCTTGAAGCCTAAAATATTTACCATCTGTCCCTTACAGAAAAAGCTTGCCATAATCAGCCTTATCTGAAGAAAGATGCACTTCGCATTATCTTGAAGGTCCTGATTTTCTGGGAGGAGGGGTTCATGCCCTCCTTTTCGGGCTCTGCTTTCTTGGCGCAGTCAGTAGTTTCTGGCGCTTAAGAAGGGACAGATGCTAAGAGTGGGTGAAGTGAGCCCAGGCAGTGCGCGGCACTGAGCGGTTAAGAAGTTGCTGGTTCTTACGCACAGTCATTCAGCAAACCTTGGCTGGGAGCTCAGCCTAGTGAGGGGTGTCCTAGCACCAAGGATCAGAAAGAATGGGGAGGGGAATGCGGGAAGGACTTTCGAAGGGCGTGTTTTAGTTGAGCCAAGAAGGAAGAAGTGAGCTTTTCCTTAGTGAAGAGGTGAGAGATGGCAAAGGAAACAGCATCACCCAAGGTGCTTCTGGGAAGAGTAACTAATGGAGAGTGCGCTGGGTGGGGCAATGAAAGACTCCACGTCCTGCTGCAGGAGCTGGGAGGCGGGGTGGCCTGGAGACAGGCGGGGGCAGGCAGGGGCTGCAGGCACCCCCTTCAAAGAGGGAGGGAGCCAGGAGAAGTGGGTCCGAGAGGAAAAGCTTCCTGTACCCGGGCTGCATTGGTGGTACCTGAGGGCATCTGGAAGACCGTGGTTCTCCTTGCAGCAGACACCTAATGGGCTTCAGTGAAAAGACAGACTCCTTGACTCTCCCTCTCCCCAAACACATTCCTACAGAGTGGAAGTTTCCAGAGAAAACAGAGCCATCAAAGAAGGTTGAGAGTGAGAATTAAGAGACGCTGGAGAAGATTAAGAGAATGTGCCCTGAAGACAACGAAAAAAAACAATAGAAGATTTCAAGAATGAAATGGCTGTTGTGGTCACATGCAGTAGAGATAAGGAATTATTCCACGGGGTCAATGAAGCTTAGAAGACGGGTACTGGGGAATGGGGGCAGCAGGGGAGGGGATGAGGGCAGGGCTGGAGGAAGACGCCTAGGCAGATGGGCGCTGTGAAGGTGGAGTTGCCCGTTGTACTTGGGGCAGGCGGGGGATGGCCTGATGGTGTCCTTTATCCTGGTGACATGGGGGGAGGCAGGCACTGAGGAGAGGGACCAACGTCTGGAACTGCTGCTTGGATCAGGGAGCCGAGGGGCACTGAGTAGAACTCCCAGCATCCCTGAGGGTCCACTGAGGTTGCAACCATGGATTTGAGGTGTGGCCAATCACACAACACAGCTTAGAAATCATTTCTTTCCAATGATGGAGGAAGCCGAGGCAAGAGAAAGGTTAGGTTGATTTGGGATGGAGATGTGCGGATTCCGTGCAAAGATTTTGTGTTGAGTTCACTGCCCTTGCTAATTCAACTACCCCTTTTGGGCTTTCACTTCTATCACTCCCCCTGCACACCCATTCCTATCGCTCCTACAAGTTGAATGCCTTGTTACGGGTGCTGCCTCCAGCTCCCAGGGTTGCAAGTCTGCGCCCTGCATGCCTGTTCCCTGCAGCCACACTGGGCCCATCCCAAGGGTCCTGCTGCCTCCAGGCCTCTTGGGCCTTCACTTTTTCCAAGCTCTTGTTTTGGTTCCAGCTTCTTTGTCACTGTTCCCAGACTAAGTGGGGAAGGGACTTGCCCCAGGAGTCCCAATCTTGTCCACAAGTCACTAACCTCTGGTAACTCACATCAATCAAACCAGAGACTGAAAAGAGTTCCCTGGGTGGGTCAGGGAAGTGGTTTTTCTACCTAGACAGTATGTGTGCATCAGGCAGCAAGCTGAAGTTACACAGCAGCAGCAAAGGCGTACCAGAAAACTCCATTTGGACTTTAGACTGTGCAAATATGAAAAGGTGAGTGGCTGAAATGTGCCTTTTACTAACGGTAGGGGTGAAGGGAGGGAGGGCAGTTTGCTAAACATAGAAACATGATTTCTGGGGAAATGTTTAAACCATTAGGACAAGGCTTATGCCTATAATCACTGGGCGGCTGAGGTGGGGGGGATGGCTTGAGGCCAGGAGTTCAAGACCAGCCCAGGCAACATCACAAGACTCCCCTTCTCTACCAAAAAATAAAAATTAGCCAGGTGTGGTGGTGCATGCGTGTGGTCCCAGCTATTCAGGAGGCTGAGGCGGGAGGATTGCTTGAGCCCAGGAGTCCGAGGCTTCTGTGAGCTATGATCACACCACTGCATTCCACAGCCACAGCGAGACCCTGTCTTAAAAAGCAAACTGCTAGGACAAGTGACTTCCGATCATTTCACAAGGATCTATTAAATAACAGATAAGTAATATTACAATTCTACTCTAGTTAACCTCCGTCTAGTTGCTAAATTTCTGAACAGAAGTGTAGAGGTTATCAACATAGACTCAGTTTGAATCCTAAGACCACCATTTACATGCTGGGGCCACAGAGCAATGTCCTTCCCCTCTGAGCCTCAGTTCTTTTACCTGTAAATAAAAATCGCAGTTGTGTCCACCCCACAGGTGTGTGCAAGGGTTAGATAATCTAAACGTGGTGTCTAGCATACAGGGAGCGCTAACACAGTCTTCTATTTTCTCTTAAAATGTCTACTTATTCAAAACCTGCCTTCCTATTTTAGGGCTTATCAAAGTTAGAAATGCCTCCCTTCTTGGATTAGACTGTGCCCTGCTCTTTCGTGTTAGCTGTTTTTATTTTACATACTCTTAATCGTCCTATACAATCATTCTGTATCTTATTTTTTATTAATACGAGGGATGAGCCAAAATTGATACTTCGTTGCTAACCAAAGTCTATAGGTATATTAGGGTTCACTCTTGTTCAGTTTTGTGGGTTTTGACAAAGGTGTGAGGACATGCATCTGCCGTTACAGGGTCGTACAGGATAGTTTCACTGCCCCAATGTCCTCTGTGCTCCTCCTGTTCATCCTCCCTCACCTGACCCTGGCAACCACTTTTTTTTTTTTTTTTTTTCTGAGACGGAGTCTCACTCTGTCGCCCAGACTGGAGTGCAGTGGTGTCATCTCAGCTCACTGCAGCCTCTGCCACCCAGGTTCAAGTGATTCTCCTGCCTCAGCCTCCCAAGTAGCTGGGATTACAAGCGCCCGCCACCATGCCTGGCTAATTTTTGTAATTTTAGTAGAGACAGAGTTTCACCATCTTGGTCAGGCTGGTCTTTAACTCCTGACCTCCGGTGATCCACCTGCATCGGCCTCCGAAAGTGCTGGGATTACAGACATGAGCCACTGTGCCCAGCCTCACTTATCTTTTTATTGTCTGCCTAGTTTTGCCTTTTCCAGAATGCCATGTAGTTGGGATCATGCAGTCTGGAGCCTTTTCAGGTTGGCTGCTACCACTCGACAGGACACATTTCAGGTTCCTCCATGCCTTTTCGGGGTTGGATCGCTCGTTCTGGTCTTGCTGAGTAATAGAATGTTATATGGATGTCCCACACCTTATCCATTCACCTATTGAAGGACATCCTGGTTGCTTTGACATTCTAGCAATTATGACTAAAGCTGCTGTAAACATACAGGTGGACATAAGTTTTCAGCTCATTTGGGTACACACCAAGGAATGTGATTGCTGGATCATGTGGTGAGAGTGTTTAGTTTTGTTAAGAAACTACCAAACTGTCTTTCCAAAGTGTCTGTACCATTTTTGCATTCCCACCAGCAATGAATGAGAGTTCCTGTTGCTCCACATCCTCACCAGCATTTGGAGGTGTCAGTATTTTGCATTTTAACCGTTCTGATAGGTGTTGTCTTACAACAATTAACGTTGTTGTCTTAATTGGCAATTCTAATGACCTGTGATTTGGAACATCTTTTCATCTTTTCATTTGCTTATTTGCCGTCTTTAGTGAGCTGTCCAGATCTTATTGGGTCATTTTCTTATTGTTGAGTGTTAAAAATTCTTTGTATACTTTGTATGCTCGTCTTTTATTAGATAAGTGATTTGGAAATATAGTATTTTCTCCCAGTTTGTGGATTGTCTTTTCATTGTCTTAGTGCTTTGTTCTTTTTATTGCAATGAAACTAAAATTTAAGGACGCTAAGGGACAGAGAACAGTCAGAGGTTTCTCTACGTCTTTATTCTTGTTAGATGCATTGCTGAGCAGTCTCCAGTGCTGCCTCCTTGTACATTCAGCAACGGGCCGAAGGTGGGAAGTCCTCAACCCAGAGCTGGCACAGCTCCGTCAGCAGAAGGCATGGACACTGGGGGCTTTCAAGTCCTTCCCCTATAGGGACAACCAGCCACTATTCAGGGGCTGGGCCCGTGCTGACCCTTTTTATTACCTGCCCTACCCAGAGTACAGAAATTATGACCTAAAGGATGTCCCCTCATCACATTGCTTGACCTTATTTGGGACACACAGGACTGAGCTCCTCCCCAGTGTATTTATAGAGATGTGCACAGTGGAGAAGCAAGTTCCCAGGTTTCTAAACTTAGAGGCTTCAAGCAGGGTTTGCAGGTGTTGCCTCCCCCTCCCCCGTCTCCCTGTGCAAATGTGCCTTCCTTCTAGAAAGCACACACAGACCTTGGTAAGGCCTTGGTGGAACAATAGACAACAGTCCCAATCCTGTCTGCTTCCCGCAGGGTGGGACGTCATGACCCGGCCGTGGAAGGGAAGTTCAGCCCACGGAGGGCTTTTCCTGTGGGTCTCCAGAATGCTTCTCCCACCCTCCCCGCCTCCTGATAATGCAATGCCCTGATGCTTCAGAATAGCCGAGTATCTTCTGGGGAGTTTGATGTTAAAATGTGCCTGTTTCTGGCTATGTTGAAAAACCATGGCCAAGGAGGAAGTGACCTGTTCTGGAGTTTCTCTGTCCCCAGTGAAAATAAATCATTGTGCCCAGCTGGTTTGCAATCTCAGTTTTTTAAATCAGACTCTCCACCTAATTGAAAGTGGAGGTGTGTTTATTCTGGCAAAGAATGGTAGCACTTCTTGACTGAAAATGTTTGGAAAGGCCCTTAAAGTCCAGTGCGAAGTGGTGGAGCACAGCTGTCACTGTGTTTCTCCCAGTGCAGTCCAAGGACCACCAGGAAGCCTGTGAAATGCAGCCTCCAGGGCACAGCCTAGCCTCACTGCACAGAATGCCTGGGGTGGGCCATTCAGATGCACATTACATTAAAAAACCATTAGGTTAAAAGCACAAACTTCCGCTGGGTGAGGTGGCTCATGCCTGTAATCCCAACGCTTTGGGAGGCCAAGACGAGTGGATCACCTGAGGTCAGGAGTTTGAGACCAGTCTGGCCAACATGGTGAAAGCCCATCTCTACTAAAAATACAAAAATTAGCTGGGCATGGTGGCACATGCCTGTAATCCTAGCTGCTTGGGAGGCTGAGGCAGGAGAATTGCTTGAACCTGGGAGGCAGAGGTTGCAGTGAGCCGAGATCGTGCCACTGCACTCCAGTCTGGGAGACAGAATGAGACTCCATTTCAAAAAAAAAAAAAAGCACAAACTTCAGAGGCCTAAAAACCTGGATTTACTTCTTGACTCTTCTGCTTTGGGGCCAATAATTACATGTCTTAATTCTTATCTGCAAAGTGGTAATAATAGGGTTGTGGAGAAAACCAAAGATCAATCCATGTCTTGCTGTATATAGAAAACTTAATTCAAAATGGCTCATAGATCTAAATGTAAAAGCAAAAACTATAAATGCTATAGAATAAAACAGGAAAAAACCTTTGTGACCTTGAGTTAGGCAAAGATTTCTTAGGTGAAAGCAAAATCTGTAAGAGTACATCTTAATAGATTGGACTTCATCAGACTTAAAACTCTGCTCTTTGAACAACATTGTTCAGAAGATGAAAAGACAAGCCATAGACCGGGAGAAAATGTTTGCATATCATACATTTGATAAAGGGTTTGTGTCTAGAACCCTCAAAACTCGATAATAAGAAAACACAATTTTTAAAATGGGCAAAAGATCTGAGTGCTTCACCAAGGAAGAAGCCCATGAAAAGATGCTCAATGTCATTAGTCTTCAGGGAAATGCAAATTAAAACCATAATGAGATACCGCTGCACACCTATTATAGAGTGGTTGAAATAAAAAGACCACACTAGGTGTTGACCACCATGTGGAGCAACTGGAACTCTCATAAACTTCAGACAGGAGTGTAAAATGGTACAACCACTTTGGAAAAGTTTGGCAGTTCTTAAGTTAAACATACGCCTACTACAATCCAGCCACTCTACTTTTAGGAATTTACCCAAACGAAACAACGATATATGTCTATGCAAAGATTTGTGCAAGAATGTCCAAAACAGCTTTATTTGTATTAGGCAACAAGTGGAAACAACTCAAATCTTCATCAACAGGTGAAACAATGGTCTCACCAAACAATGGAATATTAGCAATAAAGGGAATGAATTGCTGAGACACAACATGGTGAATCTCAAAATAACTGTGCCAAGTGAAAGAAGCCAGACAAAATATGTTCACCAGACTGCATGATTCCATTTGGATAAAATTCTGGGAAATGGAAATGACAGAAAGCAGATCAGTGGTTGCCTGGGTGTAGAGGTAGGGGCAGGAATGGGGGAACCACAAGGGGACACGAGAAAACTTTTGGATGTGATAGGTACAGTCACTATCTTGATTGTGGTAATGGTTTCACAGGGACATATGTCAAAACATACATATATATATCCCCCCTCCCCCCGAGATAGAGTCTCACTGTGTCGCCCAGGCTGGAGTGCAGTGGCATGATCTCTCGACTCAGTGCAACCTCTGCCTTCCAGGTTCAAGTGATTCTCCTGCCTCAGCCTCCTGAGTACCTGGGATTACAGGCGTGCACCTCCACACCCTGCTAATTTTATATTTTTAGTAGAGACGGGGTTTCACCATGTTGGCCAGGCTGGTCTCGAACTCCTGACCTGAGGTGATCCACCCACCTCGGCCTCCCAAAGTGCTGGGATTACGGGCATGAGCCACTGCACCTGGCCTCTTTATTTTTTAGAGAGAAGGGTTTTGCTCTGTCACCCTGGCTGGAGTGCAGTGGCACAATCAGAGCTCACTGCAGCCTTGAAGTCCTGGGCTCAAGTGATTCCCTTGCCTTGGCCTCCCCAGTAGTTAGGACTACAGGTGTGTACCACCACACCCAGCTAAATTTTTCGTATCTTTTTTGTAGAGACAGGGTTCTGCTATGTTGCCCAGGCTGGTCTTGAACTCCTGGGCTCAAGTAATCCTCCTGCCTTGGCCTCTCAAAGTGCTGGGATTGCAAGTTTGAGCCACTGTGCCCAGCCAGAATTTTTAAATATTGAAATAAAATTTAAGATTCAGTTCCTGGCCGGGCGTGGTGCCTCACGCTTGTAATCCCAGCACTTTGGGAGGCCGAGGCAGGCGGATCATGAGGTCAGGAGATCGAGACCACGGTGAAACCCCGTCTCTACTAAAAATACAAAAAATTAGCTGGGCGTGGTGGCGGGCGCCTGTAGTCTCAGCTACTCGGAGAGGCTGAGGCAGGAGAATGGCGTGAACCCGGGAGGCGGAGTTTGCAGTGAGCCGAGATTGCGCCACTGCACTCCAGCCTGGGCAACAGAGCGAGACTCCGTCTCAAGAAAAAGAAAAAAAAAAAGATTCAGTTCCTTAGTTGCACTAGCCATATTTTAAGCACTCAGTGGCCACTTGTGGCTAATGGCTACTGCATTTTACACCAGCGAGAGAGAACATTTTCCTCATAGCAGAAAGTTCTGTTGAATAGTGCTGGTCCTAACACAGGACCTCCTGTTCCAGGCTAGCAAGGAATTCTCATAAAAAGAATTTTCTTCTGGGCAAAATATCCCTGCTTCTTTTGTCTGCAAAGCAAAATGGATGATGGGGAGGGACATATGACAAGCCACCAGGACAGGCCATTACCGGGGCAGGTGCACAGGCGCATGCCTGTTCCTTCAGCTGTACCATTGGGAACATTGGTATTTTGCTAAATTTTTAGTCCTGCTCCTCAAATGTAGTGCACCCCTAGATAATCCATTTCGTGTGAGGAATCTGGGGTCTTTGCTCACTTTACATCCTGTACCTTTTTTTTTTTTTTTTTTTTATTTCTGAGACGGAGTCTCATTCTGTCGCTCAGGCTGGAATGCAGTGGCACGATCTCCACTCACTGCAACCTCCACCTCCCGGGTTCAAGCGATTCTCCTGCCTCAGCCTCCCGAGTACCTGGGATTACAGGCACCTGCCACCATGCCCGGCGAATTTTTGCATTTTTATTAGAGATACGGTTTCACCATGTTGGCCAGGCTGGTCTTGAACTCCTGACCTCAGGTGATCCGCCTGCCTTGGCCTCCCAAAGTGCTAGGATAACAGGCATGAGTCCCCATGCCTGGCCTGTCGTTGTTTTTGAGACAGGGTCTCACTTTGTTGACCTGGCTGGAGTGCGGTGGCACCATCACTGTAGCTTTCAACTCCTGGGCTCAGGCAATTCTTTCTACAGGCACATGCTGCCAAGCCTGACGGTTTTTTTGTTTGTTTGTTTGCTTGTTTTTTGAGACGGAGTCTGGCTCTGTCGCCCAGGCTGGAGAGCAGTAGCGCGGTCTCAGCTCACTGCAAGCTCCGCCTCCCGGGTTCACACCATTCTCCTGCCTCAGCCTCCCAAGTAGCTGGGACTACAGGCGCCTGCCACTATGCCCGGCTAATTTTTTATATTTTTAGTAGAGGCGGTGTTTCACCGTGTTAGTGAGGATGGTCTTGATCTCCTGACCTCGTGATCCGCCCGCCTCGGCCTCCCAAAGTGCTGGGATTACAGGCATGAGCCATCGCGCCCGGCCTATTTTTTTTTTTTTAAGAGATGGAGGTATGTATGTATGTATGCAGTATGCATTTATTTATGTAGAGACGAGGTCTCAGTCTGTCACCCAGGCTCTGGAGTGCAGTGGCATGATCACAGCTCATTGCAGCCTGGACCTCACAGGCTCAAGCAAGTCCTTCTACCTCAGCCTCCCAAGTAGCTGGGACTACAGGTACACAACATCAAGCCCCGCTAATGTTATTTTATTTTTTCATGTAGAGATGGAGTCTTGCTATGTTGCCCAGGCTGGTCTCTGACTCCTGGGCTCAAGTGATCCTCCCACCTCGGCCTCCCAAAACATTGGGATTATAGGCCTCAGCCACTGCCCATGGCCCTTGCACCCTTTAGTGTCCAGGGGAAGCTGCAGACCTCCTACGCAGAATGATGTTTTTAAGTGCACCAAGTCATACACATAGAATTACAAAGAAAACCAATGGCATTAAAATACAGTTTTGTCTCCAGAACCTGGCTATACAGAACCACTCATGTAACTGCAGTGATTGGGAATGAGGCCACTCCTTAAACCTATTTTGACAATTTGGCAATTCTTAACCCGGATTCCAGAATACAATCGAACGAGGAGTTTGGCTTCCCTAGAAATCGGTGCTTTTTTGGATGAATGAAGGAATGGAAATGACACAGGGACTACGAAGAAAAGCCCGGCCACCTGGCCCTTCCCAATTCTGGCCGCAGACAGCCAGTGCTGTGGCCAATTTCGCCCGCCCACGCCCTCCTTCCCAAAAATATATTTTGAAAATTACTTATTCAACAAAAATGTGTTGGGGCCGTGCCCTCCGTGCTGCCCTGGGACGAGACCGTCACACGGAACCTCCCCTGGTCCTGGGGGCCGCGCTGGGTTGTTTGCGCCGGGACTGCGGAGGGCGGCGGCGCGGGCCGGGGGCTCTGGTCGGGGTCGAGTTCAGACCCTCGAAGTGGCTCCCTCCGGGACCTCGTTCGCTTTCCTGTTCCCGACCTCTCGGCCAAGCCATGCGACCGGGTGGGCTCCGCTTCCCTGGGACCCCACTCTGACCCCATCCCCCAGGCCGCTCCCGCGAGCACCTCCGCTCCGCTCCCGCGCGGGTCAGCAATTCGACGTCCGCCCCAGATCCTGGGCCATCGGGCGCACCCGGGAGCCGCAGGGACTGTTGGACTGAGCGGCCCCCTTGCTTGGGTGGGAGCTGGGGTGCAGAGAGGGGCGGTCCCCGCACCCTTCCGCTGCATCGGTCCCCGGGCCAGTGCGGAAACTCCTCTTTGCGTTTCCAAATCACTTTTATGAACAAAAGAGGCGCCCGGAGGATATCACCCCGGGCGCACCGCCCTCCAGGGGTGTTTGAAACGTGAGCTGTTGTCAGGCCCAGGGCCAAGGATGCTAAATGTCCGGGAAAATGCGCGCGGCAGCCGGCCCCACTCAGGACGATGGTCTGTCCCTGAGAGCCAGCAGGGCTGCGGAGAGGAAGATCCAGCCGCCGCGCCCAGCGCGCACGGAGCGGGACGCCTGCGGCGATGCCTGCCCGGGTGGCCGCTGTCCCCTGCCCGGGCGCCGCTGGAGCCGCGCGTCCCCATCGCCGCGCCGGCTAGTCCCACAGGTGCCCGGAGAGGGAGGCACGGAGGCACACCCAACCTTTAGTGCGTCCAGCATACGTGGGTGTGGACGAAGGTGAGAAAGGGTTCTTTCCAAAGGCTCAAGACAGAGCTTCCAGTACCTTCTAAGTCCCCAGAAAGTAGTGGTCTAGAAGTTGCTTCCCCACTCCCCAACGCCTCAGGTGAAGGAACCAGGAATCTCCCTTCCCTGTGGATCGCCTCCTCCGCCCTTTCTGCATGCCCCTGGGATCCTAATCCCATTTGCCTCAGGATTGGAGTCTCAGGTATTGATTTCATCCTGAACTAAGAGGGGAGAGATTTGGACTCTTGTCTGCAAAACAGGCAGGGTTAAGCACTCAATGAACATCGATGGAATGAATGAGGGAGGGGAACTTCTCCACTCAGGGTTCCCTTTTGTTCCTCTTCTGATCAAGAAATGATGTATCCTCCCAGGGCACATTGATCAGTGGAAATTATGGAGGCTGCACGGCCTCTGGTTCTTTCCCCCCTCAAGACAAGAAAAGGACCTTCAAAGCCATTAACTTCCTTACAACAATCCCCGAGGAAAGGCGGGAAGCGCCATGCTGAAAAAGAAAGTAAATGGCTTCATTCATTTGTTTTTAAAATGGGACATATAGGCCCGACGCGGTGGCTCACACCTGTAATCCCAGCACTTTGGGAGGCCGAGGAGGGCGAATCACTTGAGGTCAGGAGTTTGAGACCAGCCTGGCCAACATGGTGAAACCCCATCTCTACTAAAAATACAAAAATTAGCTAGGCGTGGTGGCGGGAGCCTGTAATCCCAGGTACTCGGGAGGCTGAGGCAGGAGAATCCCTTGAACCCGGGAGGCGGAGGTTGCAGAGAGCCGAGGTCTCCCCACTGCACTCCAGCCGAGGCGAGAGAGTGAGACTCCGTCTCAATAAAAAATAATAAAATAAAATGGGACATATAAAGCATGAGGACATGTTTATCAGTGAAATTTTTTAACAGAGTAAAGAATTAAAATCCCTGGTCCCCATCCCCGAGTCCCAATTATCTCCCCAGGGATCTCCATTGTTGGTCTGCTGTGCACCAGCGTCATCTCACTGCCCCTTCCCTGCACTCCACCTGTCTTCCTGCGCCCCCACCTGCGGCCTTGCTGTTTATTATTTCTCCCATCTGGAATGCTTCCCCGCTTCCTTTTCTTTTTGAGGAAGGGGGTATTTTATTTTTATTAAGGTATAACATTTATATATATAGTAAACTACACAGGCCTAAAGCATGCAACTCAATGACTTTTCACATAATTTTTGTTTGTTTCTTTGAGACGGCGTCTGGCTGTGTCTCCCAGGCTGGAGTGCAGTGGTACGATCTCAGTTCACTACAACCTCCGCCTCCCAGGTTCAAGGGATTCTCCCGCCTCAGCCTCCAGAGTAGCTGGGACTACAGGCACCTGCCATCATGTCTGGCTAATTTTTGTATTTATAGTAGAGATGGGGTTTCACCATGTTGGCCAGACTGATCTTAAACTCCTGACCTCAAGTGATCCGCCCACTTCGGCCCCTCAAAGTGCTGAGATTACAGGTCTGAGCCACCATGCTGGGCCCTAATATTGTACTTATACAGTCTATTCACCCAGATCAAGACACAGGACATGTTCAGCACACGTGAAAGCTCCCTCGTGCCTCCCCCGGTCGGTGTCCTCCCTGGAGGTAACCACTCTTCTGACCTCTATTGCCTATATTCACTTTGTTCACGTGAATCATCTAATGGTCTTTTGCATCTCTGGTGTTTTTAGTGGGAGTTTATTCCCATCCCCCAGGTTTCAGCTCACCTCCTTTCCCATTCCTTTCAATGGCATGACGGTGTTTCTTTCCTTCAGACCACTTCTCAGTTTGCAATTTCTGTGTTAGTTTGTTTACCTGTCTGCTGTTTGCTTTCCAGCTAGAAGGTAAGTGTCCTTTCCCATTCACTGCTGTCTCCTAAGCCCCTAGCGCAGTGTTGGCGCATGTAGATATTCAACAAATACTTACTCAATGGATGAGTATGGGAATGAAAGGAAGAAATACTCCAGGCATGAATTTTTGCTGTCCTGAATCTAAAACTAATTTACTTGTGCAAACACTGGCCTATGACTGAGATCTCTGCATTTCTTTTACAAAGACAGTGTTCACCAAATCCAAATTAGAAGACTTAGCGAAAAATACTGAAGTTATTCCAGTCTGCCTGGAAGCCAAAAGTGGCCTAATTCTCACCTTCTGTGATAGGACTACCTTCTCAACCAAGACTGAATTTTCGCTTTAAACTGTTGAATCAGTGTTTTATAAAAGCACTCCACTTTGGCTACATAAAAAGACTCTCAACAGTGGTGTTTCCCCCCCTCCCCCGCCCCGCTTTCTCTCTCTCTTTTTACAGTCAGGGTCTCCTTCCATCAGTCCATTGCTGGAGGGCAGTGGTGTGATCATAGCTTAACAGTGGTTACCTCCATTGGGGTGATGGAGGATGATTTTGCTTACTTCCCTTTTACTTTGTCATTTTTTATATGGACATATTTTACTTCTTAAAATTTTTAAATAATGTTTAATTGTGGCAAAACACATACAACTTAAAATTTAGCACCTTAACCATTTTTAAGTGTACATTTCAATAGTGTCAAATACATTCACATTGTTATGCAACCAGTCACCAGGATGCTTTTCATCTTGCAGCTCTGAAACTCTGTACTCATTAAACAACTCCCCGTCTCCCTCTCCACTTCCCCCAGCCCATGGCAACCACCATTCTGGTTTTTTTTTCTCTGTAAATTTGACTACTCTAGGTACCTCACATATGTAGAATTACACAAGATTTGTCCTTTTGTAACTGGCTTATTTCACTTGTTGAACTCAAGATTCATCTACATGGTAGCCTATGTCAGAATTCCCTTCTCTTTTAAGGCTGAATTATATTCCATGGTATGAATATCCCACCTTTTGTTTATTTATTCATCTACCCAGAAATGGAATGACTGGGTCATGTAGTACTTCTATTTTTAATTTTTTGAGAAACTGCCATACTGTTTCCCATAGCAACTACAACAACTACATTCCCACCAACAGTGCACAAGGGTTCCAGTTTCTTTACCTCCTCACCAACACTTGTTATTTTCTGACTGGTTTTTAATAATAGCCATCCTAATGCGTATGAAGTGGTATCTCATTGTGGTTTTGATTTGCATTTTCCTAGTAAATAATGCTGTTGAGCATTTTTTTCATGTGTTTGTTGGCTGTTTGAATTATCTCTGGAGAAATGTCTGTTCAAGTTCTTTGCCCATTTTTTAACCGGCTTGTTTGTGTTTTTTGTTGTTGTTCAGTTCTCAGTACCTATTATTTTTAAGAAAAGAATTTTCTTTTAGGAAGAAATGGAGGAGAAAGCATACAGGAAGCCAAGCAAGAGAGGTATGGTGGTTAGAAGTGTGGGCTCTGAAATTCGAAGATTGTTACCGTAGTTATTGAGCACCTGCTGTATGAGCTAGGCTAGGCTAACTACTCTAACAACACTGAAAGCTCAGCGACCCAACACAACAAAAGTGTGACTTCCAATGCAAGTACAGCATGTTCTGAGGCAGAGGTAGGGGGAGGGCAGGGGTTGTGAAGGGACAATAGGGCTCTGTGTCATTTCATCATTCAAGGACCTAGGCTGCATCCATCTCGTGACACTGACATCCTCGACATGTGGCCTTCAAGGTCCCCATAGGAGGAGATAAAAGGAAGGATTATAAAAGGGTGATTTTTTTATGGACCAGTCTTTGCTTGTATTACATCAGCCTAAACTGGTAATACAGCCCCACTCAACTACAAAGAAGACTGGAACACACCTGCCACAGGACACCCTCTGGTCACCAAACCGCTGCATTCTTCTTCCCACCTGCAGACACACCCATCCCCTTCTCTAAGGAGACAACCCGAAGTCCCATCAGTCATTGTATCCAGGATCTCTGTCACGCATGTTCTTTCTTAGGACTAAAGATTGATCCTATCGTTCTGGCGACCAATGAACTAAAGGGGTACATATGCGCCCCCATCCCAACACTCCACATACCGTGGTGAAGTAGAAATGATTCGATTTCCATTGAGAAGAGGAAGGGCAATAGCCCTAATCCGTAGAAGTGGCTGACTCCTTTCTGTGACGCAGGCGTTGTGAGGATCCCCTGCCCTGGCAAGGGGGCAGGTCCAACTAAGATGTTTTCCTGGGCCTTTGCTGTTCAAAGTTCTTTTCCATCTTTTATCTCTGGCAGCTTGGAATTTAGAAGCAATGAACTTTTCCAACTCTGCTACCTCCACACTTCCGGGCTCTCTCCCACCAACTCGCCTCACTTCTGCTGGCCAATGGGCCTGTCCTTCCCAGCCTTCTGTCCTTCTTGTAACACCTGGCCTAGCACCGCCAGTGACAGCAACACACCCTGTTCCCTGCCAGTCGCCAGCCTCCTCCCCAGAGTCTCCCCACAGCTCAGGGGGCATGTGGTCTGCCCTTCAGGTCTCCACCGGCAACGGTTTTACCAAGTTTTGCTGCCCCATAGAACAGCTCACCACTCTGCCAATGGCACAGAGACCCACAGGTTTCCCAGATGCCAGGAAGCAACACTGACCAAAAGACACGCAGCTCTCCTCCTTCCTATGAATCTGGCAGAGGACAGATGGCCACAAAGCATGGAGGGAAAATGGGTCAGGAGCGATCGTGCCGTGTGGTATGGAAGAACATGGGGCAGCCTGGGGTAAGGAGCAGGGCAGGGAGGGGGCAGCTGGGAGGAAAGTGACCAGGGAGGGCCTCGGGAAGAATGTGGCATCTGAGCAAAGGTCCAGCCTGGGGACACGTGATAGAACACATTCCAGGCAGAGAGAACGGCAAGCACAGTCATTGAGGTGGGGGTGGGCCTGGTGTGTTTCTAGAACAGCAAAGGGGTCTGCGTGGCAGAGACAGGCATGGTGTGAGAGAACCCTCGTCAGAAGGTAACATGGCGCCGGGTCATAGAGGGTCTCTGAGGACTTTGGCTTTGACTCTGAGTGACGTGAGGACATTGGAGAGCTGTGAGCAGGAGAGAGACATGCTCTGACTTAGACATTTGAAGAGTTCCCCATGGCCACCATGCTGAGGACAGAGCGGCCACACAAGGGCAGCTTCTGAGAGGCTGCTGCAATTACCCAGGAAAGAAATCGCAGTGGCTTAGACCAGGGTGGGGCTTGCAGAGATGATGAGAAGTTGTGAATGTCAGATGTACTTTGAAAGTAAAGCCCCTAGAATTGGCTGATGGATTGGATGTGGCCTGGGAGAGGAAGGAGAGGCGTTGAGGCACACTCGGTGTTTCTTTTGGCTTCAACAGCTGTAAGAATAGAGCCTCTGCTTAAGTTCTCAGGGAACACTCTGGCTGGGAAATGCATGTTAAGTCTGAGATGCCTGCTAGAAACCCTAGCAGAGACTTAGACTAGGTCAATGGATACAGGAGTGTGGCTCTCGGCCAGGCGCGGTGGCTCACACCTGTAATCCCAGCATTTTGGGAGGCCAAGGCAGACAGGTCACCTGAGGTCAAGAGTTTGAGACCACCCTGGCCAACATGGTGAAACCTCATCTGTATTAAAAATACAAAAATTAGCCAGGCATGGTGGCATGTGCCCTGTAATCCCAACTACTCGGGAGGCTGAGGCATGAGAATCGCTTGAACCCAGGAAGTGGAGGTTGCAATGAGCTGAGATTGTGCCACTGCACTCCAGCCTGAAAAACAGAGCAAGACTCTGTCAAAAGGCAGGGCGCGGTGGCTCACGCTTGTAATCTCAGCACTTTGGGAGGCCGAGGCGGGTGGATCACGAGGTCAGGAGATCGAGACCACAGTGAAACCCCGTCTCTACTAAAAAATATTTAAAAAATTAGCCGGGCGTGGTGGCGGGCGCCTGTAGTCCCAGCTACTTGGAGAGGCTGAGGCAGGAGAATGGCGAGAACCCGGGAGGCGGAGCTTGCAGTGAGCTGAGATCGCACCACTGCACTCCAGCCTGGGTGACAGAGTGAGACTCCGTCTCCAAAAAAAAAAAAAAAAAAAAAAAATGGTGGTTCTCAAGGGAGTGGCCAAGGCTGGAGAGATGCCGGAGGAATATCAGCATATAGGCAACATGCATCAGGAGGCTGACCCATGAAGACAGAAAGGAGATGAAGGCCAGAGACGGAGCCCTGGGCCGTCTCAGGGAGAGGTGAAGGCACCAGCCAGTAGATGTACAGGAAGGGCCTGGGAGGTGGGTGGAAAATCTAGAAGAGCGTGGTGTCTGGGAAGATGCATGAAGAACACGTCTCAAGGAGGAGGTGGGCTCAGCTAATTCAGGTGGTGCCGATGGGTCGATGAGGGGAGTCATTGACAAGAGTAGCTTCCACCAAGTAGTGGAGGGAAAGTCTGATTGAGGTGGGTTGGGTCAACAAAGAAAATGGAGTGAGTGTGGCTGTGAACAGAATAGTCTTGCTCTAAAGGGCAGCAGAAAAATAGGCTGGGATCTGATGCCCAGAGGAGCAGGAACAATTCACTCAAAGCAGCTTGAAAGCAGACAGAGGATGACGTGGCCATAGATGCTGCAAGGTGGGAGGTGAAATTCGTAAAGTGAAATTAAAGCCAGGTCAGCAACTGAGCGTGAAGATGAAGAGGCATTGCAGGGGCTGAGCTGAGAGGGAAATGCGTGCAGGGGTGGCCGAGAGGGGGGATGGACCGGATTGCTGGGCAATGGGAAGGGCCCCTGGATGCTTGTGGTCATCTGATGTGAGACCACCCCACCAGGGCTGTGTGCCTTTCTTCAGCCAAGCACAGCTGTGTGGGTGCAGGCCTGGAGCAGGCAGTGAGCTGGATTTAACCAAACTTGGGGTTCTGCAGGAAGGCATGATGGAGAAAAAAAGCGAGGGATCTAAGGGTATAAGAAAGGAATTCTTGAGGCTGGGAGAGTTGGCTCATGCCTGTAATCCCAGCTACACCTGAGGCCAGAGGATAGCTTGAGACCAGGAGTTTGAGGCCAGCCTGGGCAACATAGTGAGACCCCCCATTTATTAAAAAAAAAAAATTTGCCAGGCATGGTGGGGTGCGCTGGTTAGTCTAGCTACTTGGGAGGCTGAGCCAGGAGGATCATTTGAGCCCAGGAGTCTGAGGCAGCAGTGAGCCACGATTGTGCCACTGAATTGCAGCCTGGGCCACAGAGCAAGATCCTATATCTTTTTTTAAAAAAAAAAAGGAATTTTCTGTAGTGCTAAACCAGGAAGTTTATTTTAAGCAGATAAGTGAGATTTGGAGGGTGTAAAGGATGCTGCTGAGAAGGTGGATCAATGGGCCGAAAGGTCCCCCTACACTCAAGGATTGCTGAGGGCAGAGGGAGTGAGAGAGTGGGCTGGAAAGGTAAGAGGTGTGGTCCGACAACAGGTTTGTGCTGCTAGGGTTCCCCATGACAGTGAGGAGCAGAGTCAGGTGGATTAGAAGATTGCGGGAGGCGGGGAGAGCAAGGAGAGGCATAGCTCGGGGATTGCAAATGTCATGTTTGTGGGTGTTGGAATCACCACATCTGAGGGTAGGAGGGGTGTGTGGGGCAGGGCAGAGATGGGCTGAGGGAGGAGGAGGGGAGTCCTGGTAGCAGCAAGGAAGGAACATGCCAGCTCTGGCGGAGGAGAGAGGACAGGCATTTGCTGAGAGGGCTCAGGAGCTGCAGTGTCCTTGGGATGAAGCCAGATTTTGGATGAGAACATTCATGGAAGAGGTTTTGAATGTAGGAAATTTCAGGAATTGGGGGTGTGGGTAGGAAATGGGGCCACAGTCAGGCTGGGTGCAGTGGCTCACACCTGTAATCCTAGCACTTCAGGAGGCTGAGGCAGGTGAATTGCCTGAGCTCAGGAGTTCGAGACCAGCCTGGGCAACACAGTGAAACCCCATCTCTACTAAAATACAAAAAAATTAGCTGGGCATGGTGGCGTGCACCTGCAGTCCCAGCTACTTGGGAGGCTGAGGCAGAAGAATTGCTTGAACCTGGGAGGCGGAGGTTGCAGTGAGCCGAGATCCTGCCAGTGCACACTCCAGCCTGGGTAACTGAGTGAAAACCTGTCTTAAAAAAGAAAAAAGAAGAAGAAGAAAAGAGAAGGATAAGGAGGAGGAGGAGGAGGAGGAAGAGGAGGAGGAGGAAGAGGAGGA
>NW_026652280.1:16987235-17012430 GCF_009828535.3 Hylobates moloch | reverse complement strand
AAAAAAAAAAAAAAAAAAAAAAAAAAAAAAATGGTGGTTCTCAAGGGAGTGGCCAAGGCTGGAGAGATGCCGGAGGAATATCAGCATATAGGCAACATGCATCAGGAGGCTGACCCATGAAGACAGAAAGGAGATGAAGGCCAGAGACGGAGCCCTGGGCCGTCTCAGGGAGAGGTGAAGGCACCAGCCAGTAGATGTACAGGAAGGGCCTGGGAGGTGGGTGGAAAATCTAGAAGAGCGTGGTGTCTGGGAAGATGCATGAAGAACACGTCTCAAGGAGGAGGTGGGCTCAGCTAATTCAGGTGGTGCCGATCGGTCGATGAGGGGAGTCATTGACAAGAGTAGCTTCCACCAAGTAGTGGAGGGAAAGTCTGATTGAGGTGGGTTGGGTCAACAAAGAAAATGGAGTGAGTGTGGCTGTGAACAGAATAGTCTTGCTCTAAAGGGCAGCAGAAAAATAGGCTGGGATCTGATGCCCAGAGGAGCAGGAACAATTCACTCAAAGCAGCTTGAAAGCAGACAGAGGATGACGTGGCCATAGATGCTGCAAGGTGGGAGGTGAAATTCGTAAAGTGAAATTAAAGCCAGGTCAGCAACTGAGCGTGAAGATGAAGAGGCATTGCAGGGGCTGAGCTGAGAGGGAAATGCGTGCAGGGGTGGCCGAGAGGGGGGATGGACCGGATTGCTGGGCAATGGGAAGGGCCCCTAGATGCTTGTGGTCATCTGATGTGAGACCACCCCACCAGGGCTGTGTGCCTTTCTTCAGCCAAGCACAGCTGTGTGGGTGCAGGCCTGGAGCAGGCAGTGAGCTGGATTTAACCAAACTTGGGGTTCTGCAGGAAGGCATGATGGAGAAAAAAAGCGAGGGATCTAAGGGTATAAGAAAGGAATTCTTGAGGCTGGGAGAGTTGGCTCATGCCTGTAATCCCAGCTACACCTGAGGCCAGAGGATAGCTTGAGACCAGGAGTTTGAGGCCAGCCTGGGCAACATAGTGAGACCCCCCATTTATTAAAAAAAAAAATTTGCCAGGCATGGTGGGGTGCGCTGGTTAATCTAGCTACTTGGGAGGCTGAGCCAGGAGGATCATTTGAGCCCAGGAGTTTGAGGCAGCAGTGAGCCACGATTGTGCCACTGAATTGCAGCCTGGGCCACAGAGCAAGATCCTATATCTTTTTTTAAAAAAAAAAAAAGGAATTTTCTGTAGTGCTAAACCAGGAAGTTTATTTTAAGCAGATAAGTGAGATTTGGAGGGTGTAAAGGATGCTGCTGAGAAGGTGGATCAATGGGCCGAAAGGTCCCCCTGCACTCAAGGATTGCTGAGGGCAGAGGGAGTGAGAGAGTGGGCTGGAAAGGTAAGAGGTGTGGTCCGACAACAGGTTTGCGCTACTAGGGTTCCCCATGACAGTGAGGAGCAGAGTCAGGTGGATTAGAAGATTGCGGGAGGCGGGGAGAGCAAGGAGAGGCATAGCTCGGGGATTGCAAATGTCATGTTTGTGGGTGTTGGAATCACCACATCTGAGGGTAGGAGGGGTGTGTGGGGCAGGGCAGAGATGGGCTGAGGGAGGAGGAGGGGAGTCCTGGTAGCAGCAAGGAAGGAACATGCCAGCTCTGGCGGAGGAGAGAGGACAGGCATTTGCTGAGAGGGCTCAGGAGCTGCAGTGTCCTTGGGATGAAGCCAGATTTTGGATGAGAACATTCACGGAAGAGGTTTTGAATGTAGGAAATTTCAGGAATTGGGGGTGTGGGTAGGAAATGGGGCCACAGTCAGGCTGGGTGCAGTGGCTCACACCTGTAATCCTAGCACTTCAGGAAGCTGAGGCAGGTGAATTGCCTGAGCTCAGGAGTTCGAGACCAGCCTGGGCAACACAGTGAAACCCCATCTCTACTAAAATACAAAAAAATTAGCTGGGCATGGTGGCGTGCACCTGCAGTCCCAGCTACTTGGGAGGCTGAGGCAGAAGAATTGCTTGAACCTGGGAGGCGGAGGTTGCAGTGAGCCGAGATCCTGCCAGTGCACACTCCAGCCTGGGTAACTGAGTGAAAACCTGTCTTAAAAAAGAAAAAAGAAGAAGAAGAAAAGAGAAGGATAAGGAGGAGGAGGAGGAGGAGGAGGAGGAGGAGGAGGAAGAGGAGGAGGAGGAGCAGCAGCAGCAGAAGCCACAAAAGACTTTGTGCTCCTGGGGAAGGAGTTTGATCTTCAACATCCGGTGAACACATTTGTCCTTCTTCAAAGAGGGTCAGAAACTCAGGGTCACAAAACTGCTCAGTGACAGGGACGCAATTCTTTTTTTGAATCTGCCCTTTAATTTGCAATGAGATGCAATTCTGATGGCAACTCCAAGCTGCTAGCACAGCAGCCAGTAAGTGCAGGAGCCGCATGCATGCCTAACTCCGACCCACAGAGCCCTGGGAGCCCCATCCGCTTGCTGTTTCTATCAAGGAGACTTGTATGTCAGTAGTTTTAACCCTTTGGAGGTCACAGATATCTTCAAGATAAATGCACGTGCCCACAAGGTGTTGCCTGGCATTTCTAGGGGTCTTGAACTCTGAGAAACCCCTCCAAAGCCCCCAGGTTAAATCTCCTGCCCGAGGGCCCCCGCATCTTACTTGCATCCCTCTTTTCTTTTTTTTTTTTTTTTAAGATGGAGTTTTGCTATTGTCCCCCCAGGCTGGAGTGCAATGGAGCAATCTCGGCTCACTGCAACCTCCGCCTCCCGGGTTCAAGCTATTCTCCTGCCTCAGCCTCCCGAGTAGCTGGGATTACAGGTGCCCATCACCACGTCCAGCTAATTTTTGTATTTTTAGTAGAGATGGGGTTTCACCATGTTGGCTAGGCTGGTCTTGAACTCCTGACCTCAAATGATCTGCCCACCTTGGCCTCTCAAAGTGCTAGGATTACAAGCGTGAGCCACCGTGCCCGGCCACATCCCCCTTTTCTCCCGGAGCTGAGGTGAGCTGGAAGTGGGGGGCTGGGATGGAAGTGGTACAGAGGCCCTGATGTGACCTGCACTCACAGCTCCCGGTTATGAAGAACCAAGTGACCACGCCACCACTGCAGCATCTCACTGCTTGGTCAGCAATCTCCCTCGGCGGTTGCCTGGACACCAGGACAAAGGAGAACCTATTAGGATTGAAGTGTGTGGGGCCAGACTCATCAGCAGGGAGCCAGTGGCCTGGCGTTCCTGTGCTACTCAGTCCCTATTTAGGGCTCATAAAGGTGCACCCCGCTGCCCCACACAGCGCTAAGTAGGTCACCAGCCTGCTAGCGAGCCCTTTGGAATCAAGTGTGTCATCAATCCAACTGTTTAGCCCTGTCTGGGATACTCCCAGGGGCTCCTCTTTTGTACTCACCTAACACAACTCTAAAAAGCCAGGCCTGGCCTATGGTGGATCTAGAATTTCTAGGGCCCCTGCTCTCCCCACCCCCACAACCTCATGGGAAAGTCCTAATCTCCAAATAAACAACCATTCCCAACTCTAAACACTGACTTATGCCTGTGAACAGAGCATAGGACAGAGTTCTGGGAGTCATTATTGGATCCTCAGAAGTGAGTCACTCCTACAAAGCACCAGGGTTTAGCTGGTGGGGGGTAGGGGTGGGGAACAGACAGCATTCTAGGAGGCTCTAGAGGGTTCTGGCAAGGTCTTGCTGCAAATACCCCTTAGGGAATTGGCAGAACCTTGAAATAGCTCGCTGGCCAAAATCGCCCTCCTCTAGGTCCCCCAGGAGTACCTGGCTTTTTCTCTTTTCATTTAATGCTGGGAAGACTCAGTGACTGTTTCAAGCCCCATTCTCTCCCTGAAAAGGAAACGATCCATTTGCTCTCCCTCTTCCCCTCCTTCCCCCTTTTCAGCTTAGAAAATATGGAAAGTCTCCAGCAGTAGCCACGATAAAAGAAGCCCTTAATCTTATTAATGATAACAGGCATGAGGAACATCAAAGTAAAGCAGTGAGTGCACTCATTAGGGTGTTGAAAGGTACTCTGGCTGGAGATCCTGAGAAAGCTATACTCTTTTGTGTTGGATAACAACACAGAAGGCCCAATTTCTGGACAGTTGTTGTATCACCAGATTCCCATTACCCATAGAATATTAGCATTTCCTGAGCCAATAGGGCCCATGCTACTTGCTCTAGTTAGGCTCTTTTCACAGCAAGAGGCTTAAGTTACTGGAAAAAATAAATAAATAAAATAAAATAAAATAAAAAAGAAGGAGGAGGAGGAGAAGGGGGAGGAGGAGGAGGCGGTGGTGGAGGCCAGGTGTAGTGACATGCACCTGTAGTGCCAGCACTTTGGGAGGCCAAGGCAAGAGGATCGCTTGAGATCAGATGGCTAGAGGGGGTGCCGTCGGGGTGGGAAGGGCTCTGCGGACAGGCTGGGGCATTCCTTCTTGAGTCTCTGCTTCTCCCCGGACATCCTCCCATGCATGCTCCTCTCTCCTCTGCCTACTGTTGGGTACCGATGCGGCCTGTGGTGCCGTCTCCAGACCTCTCCGATTACCCTTCATGGGAAACTGCCTCATTCTCATGGTATTTCTTAGCTCAGTTCCCAGGAGGGAGCCCTGCACTAGCCCTGCATTCGCTTTCTAGGGCTGCTGTAATAAAAGTCCCACCAACGGGGCAGCTTAAAAGCCACCCGGTAGTTCTGGAGGCTGCAGTGCGAGATCAAGGTGCCGGTGGGGCTGGCTCCTCCTGAGGGTGGGGCCAGGGCTTCTGTTCCAGCCTCCCCCCAGCTTCTGGTGCTTTGCGGGCGATCTTTGGGACTCCCCGGCTTGTAATGCATGACCCTGACCTCTGGCTTCCTCTTCACATGACATTCTCCCTGTGTCTGTCTCTGTATCCAAATGTTCCCCTTTTAGAAGGACACCCATCATATTTGGATTGGGGCCACCCTACTCCAGTATAACCTCATCTTAGTTACATCTGCAATGACCCTATTTCCAAATAATGTCAAATTGGAGGTACAGGAGGTTAGGACATATAAATTTGAAGGACACAATTCAATCCGTAACAGGTCTCCTTAGCTTTTGGAACTGGGCCACATTGTAGGCATGTACCTGGCTGTATTCATTACCATAGGCAGGCTGGCTTAAAACAATACAGATGTATTCCCTCACAGTTCCGCAGGCTGGAAGTCCAAAATCAAGGTGGCAGCAGGGCCATGCTCCCTCTGAAACCTGTAAAGGAATTTTCCCTATGTCCAGATAAGGTCAGATTTACAGATGTAGGGAGTCGGGACTTCAACATATTCAACCCATAACAGTGACCATCTTGTGACTGGCTTCCCCTTGGCTTGGGTCATTTCTGTTCTAATCAGCTGGGGGAGGGTGTCTCTTGTGTGATACACCATGGCTGAAAGTGGGACAGCTCACTTCGCTTAGCAAAGGCATGGATCTAAGAGGCTCCGTGAACTCACCTTCCAGGATATGGTTTCAAATATGCACCACCTAATACCCTCCAGCTATCAAAACGCAAGGCCTGAAGTGTTTCCACTTCCTCCAAAGCCACATCCAGATACTGCCCCAGAAACAATAGGGTAGGGCCCCTTCGGAAACCACTTGCTCATCACAGAGTCTGTTTCTCCCCTGGTTATGTTGAGATCCTTTCTGGATAGTTCTCTGCAGTCTACAATCCATGTAATAAATGGTTAATGTAACCACTGCCGATATCGATTCTATAGATGGTGGAACAAAAATGGAATTTCTGCATGGGCAGAAAGAGAGCAACTTCCTCCACTTGAGTCCTGGACCGACACATTTCAGCAGTGGCAGGGGCAGCATTTTTCTTGGTAACTTGTCCCCAGTCTGTCCTGAGCCCTACAGACATTCTCCTAGCCTCACAATGTGGGACCATCGTCATTACACTGACCACCTATGGGTGGTAGGAGAATTTGGGGATCCCCATGTGACCTGACTTCTTTGCACTAAAGTGAGTTCTGTGGTTGCTGAATCTGACTTCCAGAGTTTCTGTCTGCTGGGAGGGTTGAGCCACATGTCTGCTGGTGCCTTTATCAAAGGTAAAGCCACCTGGCTTTCCAGATGTGTTACAAGATCTCAGGATTAGGCTGGGCACGGTGACTCACGCCTGTAATCCCAGCACTTTGGGAGGCTGAGCCAGGTGGATCACCTGAGGTCAGAAGTTCGAGACCAGCCAGACCAATATGGTGATACCCCATCTCTACTAAAAATACAAAAATTAGCTGGGTGTGGTGGCACTCACCTTTAGTCCCAGCTACTTGGGAGGCTGAGGCAGGAGAATAGCTTGAACTCAGGAGGCGTAGGTTGCGGTGAGCCAAGATCATGCCATTGCACTCCAGCCTGGGCAACAAGAGCAAAACTCCGTCTCAAAAAAAAAAAAAAAACTCAGGATTAATGCAGAACCAAAACTCCCTGCAATCTTACTTTGAGAGTGACATGTCCCTTTTTATTAGGCTGGGATTTTTTTTTTTTTCTTGAGACAGAGTTTCGTTCATGTTGCCCAGGCTGGAGTGCAGTGGTGTTATCTCAGCTCACTGCAACCTCTGCCTCCCAGGTTCAAGAGATTCTCCTGCCTCAGCCTCCTGAGTAGCTGGGATTACAAGCGCCTGCCACCACACTTGGCTAATTTTTCTATTTTTAGTAGAGATGAGTTTTCACCATGTTGGCCAGGCTTGTTTCAAACTCCTGACCTCAGGTGATCCACCCACCTCGGTCTCCTGAAGTGCTGGGATTACAGGTGTGAGCCACTGCGCCAAGCCTAGGCTGAGATTTTTATGATGATACACATCCTGCAGAACCCCTGGGGGCTGCCCATCAATTCCCACTCTGGGGTTTCTTGTCTTACAGATGAGTGATTTTGCCTCTCTGTGCATCTGGGTCACCACAGCTTTGGAGATGCCAGCTCTCAATAGCTACAATTGGGCCCAAAAGACCAAAGCCCCAAGGCCTTAATTGCCAGGGGGTGGCAAGGCCCTCCCTCCGCCCCTTAAAGCTGAGCAGCTGAGTACTTTCCCCATGTTGGTCTGATTTTGACCTTGTTGCATGACTGTGGGCTGGACGGCTTCATTGTAGAAGTTGTGGGTGGGGCAGGTGCTGTGAACACACACTGCAGACTATCATTATGTTATATGAAATTCAATGACATTTAAAAATAAACACAGTCACTTCAGCAAGCTGCCAATGGGTTGGCATTTTCATACACAGTACCACTCGCCCCCATGGAGGGCTCCTTGAGGGACACATGCTGTTTCCCCAACCATGATGTCATTTGATCCTCAGCACAATCCCGGGGTCTGGTTTTAGGATTCCACCTCATAACTGGGGAAACAGAGACAGAACATTTGAGTTATCTGTTCAGGATTACAGGGCAAGGCTAAGAACCTTCATTCCCTAACTTCCAGTCCTATTCCCAGCCTTTAGTTTGATGTTAACAGCTGTTTGTCATTTTAGCAGGGAGATGGGTACATTTGTGGTGTTTCTCAAGGAAGGGAGGATGACATTAAGGAATGCAGAAGAAGGTCACCCTACTTATTCCTCCAGTTTCCCTGGGTTGCCCTGTCTTTGCTGCCTCATTTTCTTTGTTAGAAATTCACTTTCTTGTCTTCCATGCTCATTACGCATCGTTATGTCGGGGTTGGGGGTGGGGGGGGGCAGAACGAATAATTAACTCCCAGGCTTTGCCTTTTCTTTGTCTCAAGCACTTTGCATCCTCCCCTGTCTTTCTCCTCCAGAGATCAAACTCTTATCCCTTTTCCTATTTTCCTTTGATGCAAGCTTTATGACTGGGAGGATGTGCTTGTCAGTTGCTATTCTAAGGACTTGGAGGTCATTTCAGTCCCTGCTTCTGTAAAAAGGATGAATTTGGAGGAAGCAACCCACCAGCCTCCCCTTCCTCCACTTCACTTGTTTGTGTGTTTGCATAATCTGTTTTCAGCAGTAATTGTCCTATATGTGAAAATATGAAGCCTTATTTTGACAGCTGGCAGTGTCTTTGATATTGGAAGATGTCATTTGGAAAAGAGGGAACGACAGCAGATCGGAGGCAGCTGTTCACCGCCGTGGTAGCCCGTGAGCGCAGCTGTGGGGTGGTGATGGTGGGATTTGGGATTGGGCGGGCTGGTGTTTGTTTCTGTTTTGTGTTTTGTCAAATCCCTGGGGCTGGATATCATTAGGCTACAAGCAGCACATTCTGTTTAGTTAGAACCAGGAGCTGACGGCATCAGAGAAGAGGAGGAGGGAGAAAGAGCAAAGGGGCATGGAGCGGAAAAAGAAAGAACAGGAGAGGACCTTGAAAGGTGGAATAAGGCCGTGAATGCGGGGGAGAGAAGTCACAGGCAGAGAAAGACAGAAAATGAGGAGGTGGAAACCGGCTGTGTGGGGGATGGGCTAATTGCCCAAGTCAGGTTCTGCCCTGAGGCCTGGGAATTCTCTAGCCTTTTTCACCGGTCAGTGTCACAGGCGCAGCCGCTGCCTTAGTGCAGGGAGTCCAGTCCCTCCACCGCCGTCTCTGCAGCCTGCAGACAGGGCCCACCTGCCGCCGACTCCCCCACTCCAGCAGCTGGGAAAGGCTCCCATCAGCAGGTGAAGGGGAGCGGGAAAGCCACTCGCCAGCGCCTGCTCTGAGGCTGCTGTCCTTGCACGTTCACACGTGGGAGAAGCGACTTTCTTTCTCTTTCTTCAGCTCCAAGGAGCCCACTAGTGGCCTGTGACGGGCTCAGGTGTTGTTCCCCTCAAGACCCACTGGGCCTGCCGCTGCCAGGGCTCACATTCCTGCCTCGGCGACAGGATCTGGTCAGGCTGTGTCCTGAACCCCATGCCCCACCAGCGCCTGCACACACGCCCCTCTCCACCTCCCCTTCTCAGTCTCCTGCCCTGGGCGTGCCTTGAGACCACCATTAGGACGTCCAACTCTAAAGCCACAGAGACCCGGGCTTCGTGGGGAAAAGCTGACCAGCGCATTCCTGCAGGCGCAGGATTAAGACGGGAAACCCAGAAAGGAGTCTCTCCTCATTGCAAACAGAGATGAGCCTTCGGGGAGAGTTGCACGCAGGAGTGCGAGTGGCCACCCCTCCAGGGGCTGTGACGGGAATCTGTGGGTCAGCGGCCTCTCTGCCACCACCAGCCACAGGACTTGGGGAGGACAGCTGGGGCCTCCCGATGCCCCTGTCCACAGCAGTCCGGGCCTGCCTGTTCATACCCAGGTTATCACGCGAAACCAGGGAAGTCAGGGACCAGCCTCCGACTGCAGGACAGAACCAGGACACAGGGTGTTGCTGGGGAGGCCCAACCTCGCTCGGGTTGGCTGCTTTTTCCTTTACAGGCTAAAGATCTGCTGCCCACTGGCTCCTGCGGCCCTCCGTGGAGTGGGGGAGGCCGCCCTCCCTCCTGCGTCACCATCCTGGCTGCCTCCGTTCCTGCAGCTGACTCTGCAGGGGTGGGGAGTTTTGCTAGCAAGGCAAGTGGGATGTATTTCCATCCATGTCACACAGAGCTGACAGAAGCTAGGCGATTCCAGGGGGAAGTGTCCTCACTTCCTTCCGAATGGCCTGGCTGCAGCTTAAGTGCACAGAGGAGTGGTTCCTAGACCCACTCTCAATCCTGGGGCTGGGTCTGGCTGGGTCTGGCTGCTTCTGCAGGCTTCTTGCTGTCAGGTCTCTCTGGTGTCAGAAATCTCCTGCCCTGCTGCCACCTTATGGAGTTAGGACGCCAGGCAGACTGGCAGGGAAGCGGCCCCATGGGGGGTTGAGCCCTGCCTCTCTACTCTGTTCTCTGCATGGGATCAGGGTGGCCCCGAGGGAGTGCAGAAGTGCCAGCCTTCCGCGGAGGGGAAGCCCTTTTTTGCCTGATCTTCTACATAAGCTTCTCCTAAGTGCTAGAGTCGGGCATAACCCCAAGGAAAGTTTCAAGGAGATGAGTGGTCCCAGCATGCAATGCTGCAGAGAGCTCAAGGAAAGCGTTTACTGGATGTCATAACTAGGAGGTCGTCAAGACGGGGAAGCTGCAGAGAACACCTGGGCACTGCTCCTTTGGGGATCTTAGCTGAGAAGCCTTCCTGTTGGCAAGAGAGAGGGTAGGAAGGACCTACTCTCCTGCCTACTCCAGTGGGCAGGCTTTCACATGAGAAGGAAAGGGGAAATGTAATTATTTCTGAGTCTGAAGAGATCAGGTGGCATGGTATGAATGATTAGGGAACAAGACTGTCATACACATCACGACAGTTCGTCAGTTCCAACTTCCCTCATGTGAATGACAGCTGACATTCACACTCGCAGGACCAGGAGCCCATAATAACTACAAAGTGGCAAGTGGCTCTGTCCCTTCAGCCACCACTAAAGAAAGCATCTCAAAATGCAAGCGTGTGGTAGTGACTTCATTGTAGAGACAACGTTGAATCACCTCTAGTTTATTAATATATTATAATAAACCAAAGAATGGTCCTTTCACTCTTAGTCACAAAGCACTTGCACCAAGCCTCTCAATAACATAAACCAACAAAAAACTCAGTGAGATTCAAAACTCATAGTTCAACTAACACCCCTGCCATACTCACTCTTCCTTCTTAAAAAAAATATGAATGCCAACAACTTACAGAAAAATCTCATAAACACTAAACAGCGCTTCCTTTCCTAAAAAGTCTCTTTGGATATATATTGGTATATCCGTCAGCTTACAAAGTTGTAATCAGTATGTACATATAATTTCACGTTCTACTTTTCTTCACTAACTATTTCATCTACACATTCTCATTTACAAGTGTACTCTCACGATATCTAGGGGCTACAAAGATTTTATTAATTAATGTTTTCCTATTGTGGAGTATTCATTGTTTCCCATTGTTCATTTTACAGTGCTACAATTGATTTTTTTATAGAAAAGAAAATCAATGTTTTGTGTTTTCATTTTGAGGTACGTTTTCCCAAGTGAAACTATTGGATCAAAGGGTCTAAAGTGTTTGATGCCCTCTCACATAGTGTCAGATTCCTTTTCTATAAGAATATACAAGCCAGGCACGGTGGCTCATGCCTATAATCCCAGCACTTTGGGAGGCTGAGGCGGGTGGATCACCTAAGATCAGGAGTTCAAGACCAGCCTGGCCAACATGATGAAACTCTGTCTCTACTAAAAATACAAAATTAGCCAGGCGTGGTGACACATGCCTATAATCCCAGCTACGCAGGAGGCTGAGGCATGAGAATTGCTTGAACCCAAGGGTTGGAGGTTGGCAGTGAGCCAAGAGCGCACCACTGCACTCCAGCCTGGGCGACAGAGTGAGACTCTGTCTCAAAAAAAAAAAAAGAATACACCTATTGTTAGTACCACTAGCAATATATGAATATCCAGTCCCCTTCACGCCAAATGGACTTTTTTCTTTCTTTATTTCTTTCTTTTGTTTTGAGGCGGAGTCTTGCTCTGTCACCCAGGCTGGAGTGCAGTGGCACAATCTCGGCTCACCTCAAGCTCCACCTTCCGGGTTCACACCATTCTCCTGCCTCAGCCTCCCAAGTAGCTGGGACTATAGGCACCCGCCACCACGCCCAGCTAATTTTTTGTATTTTTAGTAGAGATGGGATTTCACCATGTTAGCCAGGATGGTCTCGATCTCCTGACCTCGTGATCCGCCCACCGGATGTTTTTCTTTCTCTTCTTTTTCTTCCCCCCCTTTTTTTTTTAGTTTCATAGATATGCAATATTTCTCGAAAGAATTGTTTTAAATCTGTATTTCTGAAGTTGAATTTAGGGGAGAGCCTGTGTCCCTGATGCCATCCTAAAGTGTCGGAGCCTCTTCACCCTGACAGCCTCCTTGCACACATATGTATGAACCCAAAGAGGGAAGTTTCTTCAAGATCCAAGCCCAGACGGCCAGCTCACACACGCATGTGACTGGTTTAAAGGAAAGTGCGTAGCTCTCTGGAGCATGGCACAGCAACCATTAGTTTAGTACCTGGTAAAGGGTAGACCATCCAGAAGTAGGCACTGAACTAGCTGCATCGTGGAGCCTGAAGGAGAATGTGATGCTGCGAGCCCTTCCTCCCTGAAGCTGCATAGCAACTACACATCCTCCTGAACAGCTTATCTTACCCCGTCTTCTGTTCTAAGTACAGCAACTACATGTCCTAAATCTGCTAACATTTCAAACAGGTGATCCAGTTGTCCCCAAAAAGTGCACCCATTCTTTTGAGACCACATGTCCCAAATTTGGACTGGGGACATGTGGTCACTACTATTTTGATGTATTGGTCTCCCACACTCCACTAGAACGCAAGCTTATTAAGAGTAAGGATTGTCTTATTCATCATTCCAAACCTGTATCATCCCTTTTCTACAACCTACACCATCCTTTAATTATAAAGTTGGTTCTACTTGCTCTCTTGTCACTTAGAGAGTTGCTATTCTTTGAAAATACAGATCCTAAAATAGCTCCATCTCTTTTCTCTCTTCCAAGCTGTGTGTGTGTGTGTGTGTGTGTGTGTATGTGAAAATGGGTTCCAAAAATATAATTTTCTTTAATGTGTTGTATGTAGCAATAGAGAAGCAAAAGGCAATAATATTCCCAGTAAGCATTGCCTACCAAACTGATTCTGAATACTTCATTGTCCTGCTGACAACTGAAGAACAGTATTTGAAAGTCAAAACTTTCACTGCTTTCACACAGTACACAAATTGAAGCTCACATGTCCAGTGAAAGATATTAGCCAGAGATGTCAGTTATATAAAGAGTTTCAGCACAGTGCTATAAATGCATAGCTCTCAATAAATATTATAAAGATGAAAATACTAAACACGCTCGAAGTCTTGCTCTGTCGCCCAGGCTGGAGTGCAGTGGTGCGATCTCAGCTCACTGCAAGCCGCACCTCCCGGGTTACGCCATTCTCCTGCCTCAGCCTCCCGAGTAGCTGGGACTACAGGGGAGTCCCAGCACCTTGCCCGGCTAATTTTTTGTATTTTCTAATTTTGTGTTGTTAGCCAGGATGGTCTCGATCTGCTGACCTCATGATCCGCCCGCCTCAGCCTCCCAAAGTGCTGGGATTACAGGCGTGAGCCACCACGCCCAGCCTAAACATGCTTTTATAAATGACATACTAGTATAGCATATCCATACAGCAAATACTCTAGAGTATCAGAAGAATAATTCTGGCAAATGTTTTGATTCTAAACTCTCCACATTCCACTGACTTCAACAGAGATCCCAGCACCTAATATTGTCTTCCAGACTCCTCCTTCTACTATGACAGGAGCCTGAAAGACTGATGGGAGTCAGTCTTGTTGAACTGGCACAGTCTTCAATATGCAAGGAGACCATAGCATCCTCAACCTAGAGCTCAAATCCAAGCTTTGGCGACTGGACCAAAACATCTAGATGGTTAGGTGAGGGTGAAGGGGATGGCTAATCGTTCCTAGAATGGTAAGTTTCACTTGGTAGGAATTGTCTTTCATTCTCCAGCAGGGTTTTTAATTCTCCCCCAAAGAATTTAAATGACAAATTCAAGATAAATGAGGAAAGTGTCCTTTGGAAAATAAACATCTACCATCAGTCCCATTTGTGGGTTCCCAGGACAGCTGGTACGAATCAAGGGGAATATGAAACATCTTCCGCAACTCTTGACTCACATCTGGCCCCAACCCAGCGCCTTCTGAGTCTAGAAGACTTTACATCTCAGAGTTTCCTCTGCCGCCCCGCAGGCCTGCTTGGACAGCTGTGGCTTGCCGACACGAAGGCCACGAAGCTGCAGAACAACCAGTGAGTATGTGTTCTGTCCTCTTCCCAACTTCCTGCACAACCTGAGCTCCAGACGCGATGCACCGCAGAGTGGCGCAGGCCAGGGTCTCGCCATGCTAATTCGGAGCGCGGCTCCCAGAGGCCAAAGACAGGCGAGGCAGGAGCGCCGCCGCTATCGGAGGATGGCGGCAAGGAATATGGGCTGAAGTCCAGAGTGTCCCCCGGAAGTCTCTTTATGGCAAAACCCCAGCTGGCCATCAGGAGCAGGAAAAGCAAGGCAGCAGGACCAGGAAAGGGGTCAGGAATGACTCTGAAAGGCTGGGCCTCGGGACGGCAGGAAGGGCTCCACGCTGAGAGCACCGGCTTGGATGGCCATCAGAGTAAGCAGCAAGGGCTGGGCAGAACTCAGTTCTGGACACTGGGCGAGGGGGGAGAGATGTTCTGGGACCCCCCAGTCTTCACTGAGGGATCCTGAGTTCCAATTATGGTTCAGTCATTCAATGCATAGACCAGGCTCTTCTCTTGGCCGGCCAGAGTCCCAGGGGCTAGGAGCCTGGCACTGTATGAGACACGCATGCACCCCTTCCTGCGGAATATACTTTGAGGAGGGAGTTTTCAGGAGGAAGAGTTGGGGGTGATAGAAAAACTTACCATTTAACTACAGCCCAGAACCCATACCTGAACTAGTAACTTAATCCTCATTTTTAAAATTTTCATTATTTTTTAGAGATAGGGTCTCGTTCTGTCGCCCAGGCTGGAGTGCAGTGCCCAGGCTTGAGGTGCTCGCTGCAGCCTCAAACTCCTGGGCTCCTGAAGGTCCTCCCGCCGCAGCCTTCTGAGTAGCTGGGATTATAAGCTTGCACTATCCTCTTGCCTCAGCCTCTCCAAGTGCTGGAATTACAGGCGTGGGCCAATGTGCCTAGCTGTGACTTAATTCTAAACTTTGCCAGATTATTAATCAATTTCTTATCTTCCCCATATTTGGCTCAAGTAAGAGATGGGGCAGTGTCTAAGGAACCTCAGTGGACTCAGCCAGGAAAGCTGCGAAGAAGCCTCAGGTATTTGTACACACATGTTCATAACAGCATTATTCACCATACTCAAAAGGTAGAAACAAGCCAGTGCCATAGATGGATGAACAGATAAAGAAAATGTGGTCCATACATACAGTAGAGTGTGAGTCAGCCTTTAACAAAGAAGGGGATTCTAAAATATAGAAATACAATTAAAATTTTTACAAAGAAAGGGAAATCTCCATCCATTAACAACATGGATGAACCTTAAAGACATTATGCTAAGTGAAATAAAGGGACAAATACTGCATGATTCTACTTCTATGAGGAATCCAAAGTAGTTAATTTATAATATATAGAGATAGAAAGCAGAATGGGGGTTGCCAGGGGCTGGGTGGAGAGGGAAAGGGGACTTGTTTAACGGGTACAGAGTTACAGGTTTGCAAGACGATAAGAGTTCTGGAGACGGGTTGCACAACCATATGAATACAGTGGTTAGCATACAGAACGGAATGGGGAGTTACTGTTGAATGGATACACAGTTTCAGTTTGGGAAGATGATGCATAGTGGAGATAGTTGCACAAGGAAATGAATGTACTTAGTGCCACATAACTGTGCACTTAACATGGTTAAAATGGTAGCTTTTATGTTACGTATGTTTTACCAGAGTTAGGAAAAAGAAAACATTTAAAAAAAGGTATGGTTCCTTCAAACTCAGAACCTTTCTGTAGGGAAGCTGTCTTCCCCAGCTAGCATAGCAGCTCCTCAAAGTTTAGGAAATGGCAAAGGATAAATTAACATGTTCTCTAGTGAAAAATACAAAACCAAACTAGGAAGAAGCAGATGCAGGGGAAATAATGAGGGGTCGGCACCTCTTTGAGCTTCGCCTGTGCCAGTGGCTCCCAAAGGTCAGCGTGCCTCAGAATACTGAGAGGGCTTGTGAAAACATGGATTGCATTCCTTTTTTTTTTCTTTTCTTTTTTTTTATTTTTACATAAAATCTTTCAGAAAAGATGCATTTGCATTTCTAACAAGTTCCCAAGTGATGCTGATGTTGTAATTCGGGTACCACACTTTGAGAACCGCTGGCCTATCCAAATCTCTTTAAACTATCAAAACCGTAGTCAAGGGGTTCTCAAATTTCTGTAAGAGGATTTACCTGCAATGTTTGTTGTAATTCCAGATTCCTGAGCCCTATAAAACTGTTATTTTTAAAGCTTCCCCCCGATTCTGATACACTAGGTGCTCATTCCATAGGCTGATAAATGCTGCCTTAAGCATGCATTAATTAGCCCAGTGGTTCTCAAAGTGTGGTCTGTGGACCACCAGCCACAGCATCACCTGGGTACTATTTAGAAAACCAAACCTCAGTCCCCACCCTGACCTACTGAATCAGATACTCTGGGGGTGGAGCCCGGCAATCTGTGTTTCAACAAGCCCTTTGGGTGGTTCTGATTCACACTCAAGTTTGAGAATCACTGAGTTAGATCTTTGACAACTCTTTTCTCATTGATATACTGATGGTAAGCAAGAGCTTTTGGAACAATGGAAGGGAAGTTTCTCTATGTGTGTGACCAGGGCTGGCTCTGTTGCCCAGGCTGGAGTGCCGTGGCGCAATCATGGCTCGCCGCAGCCTTGATTTCCCAGGCTCAAGTGATCCTCCCGCCTCAGCCTCCTGAGTAGCTGGGACTGCAGGCATGCACCACCACGCCTGGCTAATTTGTGTATTTTTTGTAGAGATGGGGTTTCGCCATGTTGCCCAGGCTGGTCTCCAATTCCTGGGCTCAAGGAATCCTTCTGCCTCAGTCTCTCAAAGTGCTGGGATTACAGGTGTGAGCCGCCACACTTGGCCTATTCCTTTTTTTTTTTTTTCACATTGGCCTAGAAATGTGATTTGTATATTCTTGGGGTTGGAAAAGTTAATGAAGAGAATTAGAAATACTCTGATACTGGAGGCCACATCTAACATAATTGATAGAAACTTCAAGGAAGGGGCTGCACAGTGGCTCACGCCTGCAATCCCAGCACTTTGGGAAGCCGAGGTGGGGAGATCACTTGAGATCAGGAGTTCGAGGCCAGCCTGGCCAACGTGGTGAAACCCTGTCTCCACTAAAATACAAAAATTAGCCAGGCATGGTGGTGCGTGCTTGTAGTCCCAGTTACTCGGGAGGCTGAGGCAGGAGAATCGCTTGAACTCGGGAGGCAGAGATTGCAGTGAGCCAAGATCACATTACTGCACTCCAGCCTGGGTGACAGAGCGAGACTCCATCTCAAAAAAGAAAAAGAAAAAGAAACTTCAAGGAGGCAAATTTTGGCTTAGGAAGAGGGGCCACTTTCTCCCACTGGAAGGGCCGTGGCCATGAGCAAACTGTTCTTGGGGATGTAGTGAGTGGGCTGTTGTGGGAGGTCGTCCGTTTGCAGGTCATAAGGAAATCTAAAAACAAACTAGACTGGGTCAAGGGTTCCCGATGACTGTCTAAACAACAGCAATATCAGGATCACCTGGGATTGTTAAAATCCATTCTGGAGTGGCACTCACAAAGATTCAGCTGGGGCATACCTGGGGAGGGCGACTCTCTCATTGCATCGATTCTCAGGTGATTCCGAAGCACCTGATCTGAGAATTACTAAACCAGATATATTTGATGTCCTTTCTAAATTCTTGGGCTGTACAAAAGAGGATGGAAAGGTTAGTTGTTTTTGTTTTTGTTTTTGTTTTGAGTTGGTGTTTTGCTCTTGTCGCCCAGGCTGGAGTGCAATGGCACAATCTTGGCACGCTGCAACCTCCACCTGCCAGGTTCAAGTGATTCTCCTGCTTCAGCCTCCTGAGTAGCTGGGATTACCGGTACCCACCACCATGCCCAGCTTTTTTTTTTTTTTTTTTTTTTTAGTAGAGACGGGGTTTCACCATGTTGGCCAGGCTGGTCTCGAATTCCTGACCTCAGGTGATCCACCTACCTCGGCCTCCCAAAGTGCTGGGATTACAGGTGTGAGCCACCATGCCCGGCTGAAAGTTTAGTTTCTAAGGGTTGGAAAGTGAGAAAAGATTAAAGAATTTTCTTCTGCAGATAAGAGGTCTACATTAAAAACTAACATGGATGATGGTGTCTTCAACTCCACTAACAGTGCCTGTAAGAAATGGATTTAAACTACAGCAGAAAGGATTGCATTAAAGGAAAAAAGTATTCTTGGCAATAAGGATTATTAAACACTGCGATGAGCTAAAATAGTTGATTGTGGAAGATTCTTCTCTGGAGAATTTTTAAAGGACGGCTTCTCATCTGTCTGGAATGATGCTGGGGGAACATTTCAAATTCCCTCCTAATCATGATTCTGATGTTCACATCTACATAACAGCACATTAAACTATTAGGGACTCTGTGTCCCTCAAGCTTATAAAAGAGTCATAAGTGGAAGCTTCCCTCACTATTAGATTGCTAGTAAAACAGAATTAGCAAGTGGTGAATAGATACAATATTAATACACTAATAAGACCTTGGTTTCAATAGGAGGAAAGCCGAATGTGTCGTTTGCCAGTCACTTAATCTTCTGTGAATGATTTAAGAGGCTTCAACTTTTTTCCACAGATTTGTCCTACGGGAACCAAGTCTCCAATAAAGAAAAATAAGAAATCAACTTCTAGGCTGGGTGTGATGGCTCACGCCTGTAATCCCTGCACTTTGGGAGGCCGAGGCGGGTGGTTCACCTGACGTCAGGAGTTTGAGTCCAGCCTGACCAACATGGAGAAACCATGTCTAAGTTTTATATTTTTAGTAGAGGCAGGGTTTCACCATATTGGCCAGACTGGTTTGTAAAAATACAAAATTAGCTGGGCGAGGTGGCACATGCCTGTAATCCCAGTTACTTGGGAGGCTGAGGCAGGAGAATCGCTTGAACTCGGGAGGTGGAGGTTGCAGTGAGCCAAGATGGCGCCACTGCACTCCAGCCTGGGCAACAAGAACGAAACTCTGTCTCAAAAAAGGAAAAAAAAAAAAAATAGAAATCAACTTCAACCTGATCATATCTTTCTGTGGTTCTGATTTTAAGTTGCAGTTGGAATTAGACATCAAGGCAAAGGTTGCTGAAAAGGGAAGATCTTAAAGTAGAAAGAGAGCCAGGAAGGAAGCCTCTGAACAAACACAGATAGGAATAGCAGCTTGAGAGAACAGGCCCCCACCCTGGATATAAAGTGGGGAGCTGACACCGAGCCAGGACAGAGGCGTCAGAGCCAGCAGTGAACCCAGCTGGGGACGAGGCCAGAAGGGACACAGCCATCATGGGGTTCAAATCTCTTAAGCATTTCTGATTCAGGAAAGATTGTCTTAGTCAGATGCTTGCATTTTTTAAGTAGGCGGCACACCCAAAGCTGACGTAGAGGGGCCGGGCGAGGTGGCTCGTGCTGGTAATCCCAGCACCCTGGGAGGCCGAGGCAGGAGGATTGCTTGAGCCCAGGAGTTTGAGACCAGCCTGGGCAGCATGACAAAGCCCTATCTCTACAAAAAATACAAAAGTTAGTCAGGCCTGGTGGCATGTGCCTGTAGACCCAGCTACTCAGATGGGAGAAGCACTGGAACCCGAGGAAGTCAAGGCTGCGGTGAGCTATGATCACACCACCACACTACAGCCTGGGCAACAGAATGAGACCGTGTCTCAAAAAAAAAACCAAAAAAACAAAAAAAAATGGATGTAGAGTTTATGAAACCCTTTCACTCTGTTTAGAAAATCCAGGAGGCTCCTTCTGTGAAGAAGCAGGTTTGTAATGTGCAGCATCATGGTTTAAAAGATTTGCCTTGGGCCTGATGTGATGGCTCACACCTGTAATCCCAGCACTTTAGGAGGCTGAGTGGGGAGAATCAGTTGAAGCCAGGAGTTCGAGGCCAGCCTGGGCAACACAGAGAGACCCTGTCTCTACAAATTAAAAAAATTACTGAGCATGGTGGCACAGGCCTGTAGTCCTAACTACTCGGGAGGCTGAGGCGAGGATTGCTTGAGCCCAAGATTTAGAGGCTACAGTGAGCTGTGATCATGCCACTGCACTCCAGGTTGTGCAACAGAGCAAAATCCTGTCTCCAAAAATTTTAATTTAAAAAAGGTTTGGAGGCCGGGCACAGTGGCTCACGCCTGTAATCCCAGCAGTTAGGGAAGCTGAGGGAGGCAGATCACTGGAGGCCAGGAGTTTGAGACCAGCCTGTCTCTACTAATGATACAAAAATCAGCCAGGTATGGTAGTGCACATCTGTAAATCCAGCTACTTGGGAGGCTGAAGCATGAGAACTGCTTGAACCTGGGAGGTGGAGGTTGCAGGGAGCCGAGATCTTGCCACTGCACTCCAGCCTGGGTGACAGAATGACACCTTTTTCAAAAAAGTAAAAAATAAAAATAAAAAAAGGTTGGCCGTGAAGTCAAGTGACTTGGATTAAAACCTTCCTCTACCACTTGACTATGGACTTGATTCTCAGCATCTCTGAGCCTCAGTTTCCTTACTTTAGAACTGCGTTATTGAGGTGATTTTATGAGATAATGGCTGTGTACAGGGTCAGGAAATGGTCAGTGCTCGACAAATGTTAGCTTTCCACCATTTTTCTACAGAATTGCATGGCTAAACTCTCAGGTTCCCTAAACCAGTGCCTCCCAAATGCTAGGGTAAGACCTGGCACCAGTCTGTGACAAAGTTTTCAGCATTCCTTGGCAAAGGGGAGAAGTGAGAAGTGAGGAGAATGTTGTGTGTGCAGGGTGGTATTCAGTGGCCAAGGACAGTCTTCTTTCTTGGGAAGCAATGCTCTTTCCTCTGAGGATGTACAATGTCCTTTGCTTTTGGAAGTAATGATCATAGTAGAACATATTTTAAGTTTCCTGTTCTTTGCAACTTTACGTTAGTCTTTAATTTTTTCTTCCTGGACCATGAAATCCAAGGGTCCAGGAACCATTCAAAAGGGTGTGAGAAAATACCAAGAGGGGTGGGCTGGGCAATGGCTCAGTGATTCTGCCTGGTGGTCCAAGGGTGTGATTGTGGCAGGTGTATCTTCTACTTCTCTTATCACCACAGAGTTTTCTTTGTGCCTCTCATGTTCTTCCTTCTCATGTTTTTTGTTCCTTCACCAATTTCTCCCTCTCACTGGGTATGTTTCTAACTGTATTCTCCCTCTTGCTTTTGCTCCAGCCTGTTAGGCCATTTTCTCTTGTTTGTGGCATTTCCCCCCTTTTCATGCCCTGTTTCTCCTCCCCCTCACACACTTTAGATTTGTTTCTGGTTTTGCACCTGATTTTTTTTTTTAAGCCATAAGTGCTGCATCCCCAAGTGTGCCCATGCACCCAGGTGACAGTGGTGGGGGACAGGTAGAGGGTGTGTGCAGTGGAGCAGACACTGTGTTCATCCCCTCCCAGCAGGAGTTTGTGCTGGGACAGGACAGCAAACGTGGCCCTTTCCTAGTCTGTTTTCTGTTACTTGTTTTTAGTAAAACAAAATACTGGAGATTGGGTAAGTTATAAATAAATGAAATTTATTCTCACATTTATGAAGCTGGGAAGTCCAAAAGCATGGTACCTGCATCTGGCAAGGGCCTTCTTGCTGCATCATCACATGGCAGAAGAACAAGTGAGCACGCAAGACACAGAGATCAAATTGGGCCAAACTCATCCTTTTTTTTTTTTTTTTTTTTTGAGATGGAGTCTTATTCTGTTGCCCAGGCTAGAGGGCAGTGGCACAATCTTGGCTCACTGCAACCTCTGCTTCCCAGGTTTGAGCAATTCTCCTGCCTCAGCCTCCCAAGTAGCTGGGATTACAGGTGCTTGCCACCACATCTGGCTAATTTTTGTATTTTTAGTAGAGGTGGGGTTTCACCATGTTGGCCAGGCTTGTCTTGAACCCCTGACCTCAAGTGATCCTCCTGCCTTGGCCTCGCAAAGTGCTGGGACTACAGGTGTGAGCCACCGTACCCAGCCAAACTCATCCTTTTAATCAGAAACCAACTCAGGTGATAACTAACCATTCCCTCAATAACGGCATTAATCCACTCATGAGGGCAGAGCTCTCATGATCTAATCACCTCTCTAGAGGCTCCACCTCTTCATACTGTTACAATGGCACTTATATCTCAACACGAGTTTTGGAGGGACGTTCAAACCACAGCAGCTTTTCAGATGGTTCTGTCTCCACATCCATGACACGTCGTTCATTAATTAAAACATTGCATTTTAGCAATGAAGACCATTCCTCCAGTGGTTGCATTTGTTTTCCCCAGAGAGAGCTGGCTAGGCCAACTCATCACACTTTGCCTGGGGCTTTCCCGGTTTTAGCACTAAAAGTTCCACAACCTGGGCAATCTCTGGCAAGCTGGGACAGTTGATCACCCTAGAGCCAGTGGTGTTGAACCCCCTACTGGACTGTTGGTCAAAGATTAGGCACAGATAGGTCTAAGTTCAGATAATGAAACCGATCAGGAGAGATTTCTGGGATCATTTAACCCAGAGCAGAGAAAGCTGAAGTGGGGACGGGAGGGGGCTATTTTGGTAACAACCTTCACGTGTGTTTGCTGAGTGTACTTGAATGTGTGTCCAGCTGCGGCCCATCTCCACCCGAAATCAGAGCCAGAGGAAATGGATGGGAGTGGAGCCCGAATTTACTCACAAAGTTGAATTTCCTGCCAGTAAGTATTCTTAGACACTAGAATGAGTTTCTAAGACAGATTAGGCATTGTCCTTGGCGGTCCTCAGCACAGTAAATTCCTGAGGGTTTTAAGAGTTTAGGTGTGGCCCGAGAGCTGAGGGGATGGACAAAACATATTTCCAAGATTCCTTCCAACCCTAGGACTCTGTTTCCATCTACCCACCAATTATGGCTCTAATTATTTTTCTTGTCCTCTTTTGCCCCTAGTCAAACCTTATGATGAGCAAGAAAAAACTGGTTTGATTATAGTCTCCTTAAGGAACCAGTGAAGCTTCCCCACAGCGTGATGGAGAGGAAAGGTTAGCATGTTTGTTTGTTTTTCCCTAAGGAATGCTTACATTTAGAGGTGATTATTTATTGCTCAACTTAATAACAGCAATATTAAAAATTTAAAACAAGGATAAAAATTCCCTGTAATCCTACTGTTCCAACAGACTAGCCCACCCCACTTTTCTTCCCACTCATCATTCTGAGATTTCCTGAGGTTTTTTTTTTCTTTTTTTCTTTTTTTGACAGAGTCTTGTTCTGTCGCCCAGGCTGGAGTGCAATGATGCGATCTTGGCTCACTGCAACCTCCGCCTCCCAGCTCCAAGCGATTCTCCTGCCTTAGCCTCCCAAGTAGCTGGGATTACAGGCACACGCCACCACGCCTGGCTAATTTTTGTGTTTTTAGTAGAGACAGGGTTTTGCCATGTCGGCCAGCTGGCCTCAAACTCCTGACATCAAATGATCCACCTGGCTCGGTCTCTCAAAATGCTGTGATTACAAGCGTGAGCCCAGCTCCTCCCCAGGTCTTCTTAGCATTTAACTTGGCGTCCAACTTTACTCATTTAGGATTCTTACATTACGGCAATTGGAACTTATGGAGTAATTAAAGTAAAAAGCAAAGCAAAGCAAACCGAACTAAAAGGAAATCCTAGTTAATTGAGTTATTTCTAATTTTTGAAATCAGCTTGTTTTCCTTCATGGAATTGTCTCACATTCTGGGAAATCAAGCTGAGCCATCTGGTGAACAGTTGTTTCCAATCGATAGGCTTTGAGGTTGGCGATGGGTTCTCATTATTTTAGGGATTTTTGCCTTTCATAGAAACAGTTTCCTTTGTTGGAAATTGAGCCCCTGCTACACCAAACCTGAGCATCTCTTTCCACTGCGCTATCCCTTTTTTTTTTTTTTTTTTTGAGACTAGGTCACTGCAACTCTGCCTCCTGGTTCAAGCAATTCTGTGGCCTCCCATGTTAGTGGTTACAGGATGTGCCGCCTGGCTAGACAGGATTTCACCATGTTGGTCAGGCTGGTCTCGAACTCCCAACCTCAGGTGATCCGCCCACTTCAGCCTCCCAAAGTGCTGGGATTACAGGCGTGAGCCACCACGGCCGGCCTCCACTGTGCTATTCTTAAGTTGCTACTCATCACTGATCCTGGCCCACCAATTCTGAGGTCAGATGCTGGCAGTGTAAACTCTGGCTGATTTGATCAGCTCCCCACAGAAGTTCCTTGACTTCTGTCTACCCCGATGCTGACACAGTTCCCACCCCAGCCCACCACACTTGCACTCATAGTCTCATCTAGGTTACTCTGTGTGTTCACAAATTCAAATGGCTACGAAGAGCTTAGCCAGTGGTAACCAAAGTAACAGGACTGGGGCCAGGAAAAATCCTTAACTCAGAGAACAACATCTTGATTCTTGCATGAGTGGTTTTTTTCAGGTAAGAATATACAATAGTTTTAGTTTCACCTTTGGACATAAAGTAGACGAAATAAATTATGCTCAAAAGAGGTATAATGTATAAGGCCCTGCGTAGATACTGATTTTATCTTTAAACAAGTGGTTGTTAAAAAGCAGCAAGGCCATAGAGCAGGATGCAGTGTAGAAACCAGTAAAGGGTTTAATATGATGCCTTTTATTACTTGATTTAAACAACAAACCTGGGGTTTTTCCCCACATGGATTCTTCCTTTAAGAAGAAGAACAAAGCCTTTTGTCTTGTTTTGGTTTCCACTGGGTATCCATCTAGAGTTACAGATTAATAGTGATATTAGTGACACCAGCAGAATGTTGCCGAAACTGGGGGGAAGTCACTGTATTTTGTGTCCTTTTTAAACAGAGGAGGCTCTTCCTTTTTGTTTCTATTTTTTCTACTTGGTTTTCCAAATCACAGCTCTATCCATAAACCTCATGCAGTCATCATAAGCAGTAGGTACACTGATGAAACACATGTTCTGATTTGGTTTCATTATAGTCTTTTAATGACCCATCCCCAATCTTCCTCTCTTCCCATGAGTACCCAGGTTTTATTTTACTTCTCTTTTTTTTTTTTTTTTTTTTTTAGACTGTGGAGACAGGGTTTTCCTGTGTCACCCAGGCTGGAGTGCAGTGGCGTGATCACAGCTCACTGCAACCTCAACCTCCTGGGCTCAAGTGACCCTCCTCCTTCCCCTCCTAAGAAGCTCAGACCACAGGCACATACCACCACACCCAGCTAATTTTTTTATTTTTTTTTAGAGATGGAGTCTCACCGTATCATCCAGGCTGGTCTTGAACTCCTGGCCTCAAGTAATCCTCCTGCCTTCAAGCAATCCTCCTGCCTCAGCCTCCCAAAGTGCTGGGATTACAGGTGTGAACCACTGCATCTAGCCAGTACCTATGTTTTAATGTGTGTTCTTCCAACTCACCTTCCATACCTTCATATACTTAACATCATCTATATAATATAGACTTTAATTTACCAGTGGACATTGTGCTATACATCTCATTCTACTGATTTTCTTCATCCAACGTATTTTTTTTTTTTTTTTTTGAGATGGAGTCTCACTCTGTCGC
>NW_026652280.1:16884467-16986835 GCF_009828535.3 Hylobates moloch | reverse complement strand
AATTTTTGTTTTTTTAATAGAGACAGGATTTCACCATGTTGGTCAGGCTGGTCTCGAACTCCCAACCTCAGGTGATCCGCCCACTTCAGCCTCCCAAAGTGCTGGGATTACAGGCGTGAGCCACCACGGCCGGCCTCCACTGTGCTATTCTTAAGTTGCTACTCATCACTGATCCTGGCCCACCAATTCTGAGGTCAGATGCTGGCAGTGTAAACTCTGGCTGATTTGATCAGCTCCCCACAGAAGTTCCTTGACTTCTGTCTACCCCGATGCTGACACAGTTCCCACCCCAGCCCACCACACTTGCACTCATAGTCTCATCTGGGTTACTCTGTGTGTTCACAAATTCAAATGGCTACGAAGAGCTTAGCCAGTGGTAACCAAAGTAACAGGACTGGGGCCAGGAAAAATCCTTAACTCAGAGAACAACATCTTGATTCTTGCATGAGTGGTTTTTATCAGGTAAGAATATACAATAGTTTTAGTTTCACCTTTGGACATAAAGTAGACGAAATAAATTATGCTCAAAAGAGGTATAATGTATAAGGCCCTGCGTAGATACTGATTTTATCTTTAAACAAGTGGTTGTTAAAAAGCAGCAAGGCCATAGAGCAGGATGCAGTGTAGAAACCAGTAAAGGGTTTAATATGATGCCTTTTATTACTTGATTTAAACAACAAACCTGGGGTTTTTCCCCACATGGATTCTTCCTTTAAGAAGAAGAACAAAGCCTTTTGTCTTGTTTTGGTTTCCGCTGGGTATCCATCTAGAGTTACAGATTAATAGTGATATTAGTGACACCAGCAGAATGTTGCCAAAACTGGGGGGAAGTCACTGTATTTTGTGTCCTTTTTAAACAGAGGAGGCTCTTCCTTTTTGTTTCTATTTTTTCTACTTGGTTTTCCAAATCACAGCTCTATCCATAAACCTCATGCAGTCATCATAAGCAGTAGGTACACTGATGAAATACATGTTCTGATTTGGTTTCATTATAGTCTTTTAATGACCCATCCCCAATCTTCCTCTCTTCCCATGAGTACCCAGGTTTTATTTTACTTCTCTTTTTTTTTTTTTTTTTTTTTGAGACAGGGTCTTGCTCTGTCACCCAGGCTGGAGTGCAGTGGCGTGATCACAGCTCACTGCAACCTCAACCTCCTGGGCTCAAGTGACCCTCCTCCTTCCCCTCCTGAGAAGCTCAGACCACAGGCACATACCACCACACCCAGCTAATTTTTTTATTTCTTTTTAGAGATGGAGTCTCACCGTATCATCCAGGCTGGTCTTGAACTCCTGGCCTCAAGTAATCCTCCTGCCTTCAAGCAATCCTCCTGCCTCAGCCTCCCAAAGTGCTGGGATTACAGGTGTGAACCACTGCATCTAGCCAGTACCTATCTTTTAATGTGTGTTCTTCCAACTCACCTTCCATACCTTCATATACTTAACATCATCTATATAATATAGACTTTAATTTACCAGTGGACATTGTGCTATACATCTCATTCTACTGATTTTCTTCATCCAACGTATTTTTTTTTTTTTTTTTTGAGATGGAGTCTCACTCTGTCGCCAGGCTAAGAGTGCTGTGGCGCGATCTCGGCTCACTGCAACCTCCAGCTCCCTGGTTCAAGGGATTCTCCTGCCTCTGCCTCCCAAGTAGCTGGGATTACAGGCATGCGCCACCATGCCCGGCTAATTTTTGTATTTTTAGTAGAGATGGGGTTTCACTATGTTGGCCAGGATGGTCTCGATCTCCTGACCTCGTGATCTGCCGGCCTCGGTCTCCCAAAGTGCTGGGATTACAGGCGTGAGCCACCACGCCTGGCCCATTCAACGTGTTTTTGAGATCTAGCCATATTGGTAGAAGTAAATCTTATTTACTGCTCTGGCTGCCTTATGGTTTTCCCATCCTATGCATATACCACATTTTCCTTACCCACCCTCCCACTAAAGGATGGCTTACACTGGCAGATGATGCTACTGCAAACTCACATAAATCTCTTTGTGCATCTGTCAGAAGGATTCTCTGGGATATCACCCAGGAACTGTACTGCTGGATCACATGAGAGTATACGTATGTGCATGTTTTCACAAAATGCTTCCCAACTGACCTTCACAAATGACAATAGAAGGTGACTCCTGCCCATCTGTAGTGTAATGAGGAGTTTCATTTCCCCATGTCCTTGTCAGCACTTGATATCATACAACTTTTTATTTCTTGCCATTCTAATTGTTGTAAGGTAATATCTCATTTTTAACATAATCTCTATTTTTTTGATTACTAATGAGTTTGAGAGTCTCTTCACATATTTATTAACTACTCTGGTTTTACTTCTGGTGCATTTCTTATTCATGCTTTTGCCTACTTAAAATTTTTTTCTTGCAATTACAAGTGTCCCTTAGTTTTTTACATTTTAATCTTCGGTCCTGGTTCTGTAAAATGTTTTCTTCCAGCCCATCTCCTGTCTGTTACCTTTCATCTAGGGTGTTTACTTTTGATGTTGTTAAATCCAGTAATTTTTCCTTTGAGATTTACACTTTTTGTGCCCTGCTTGAATCAGTTAGCTTTTGCTATGTAACAAACCACACCAAAGCATAACGGCTTAAGCCAACAATGATTCATTGCTGTGGGATTGATTGCTTCTTCTGAATGGGGCCTGATGGGCTGGATGATCTGGGGGGCCTCACTCACATCATGGCCCCAGCTGGGATGGCTGGGCCTCTTACTCCAAACGGCCTTTCACCCTCCAACAGGGCAGCCCAGGGTTCCGTACATGGTGGCTCCGGGATTCCAGCGCAGGAGAGGGCAAGCCTGGTGGACCTGGGCTTTCCAAGCCTCTCTTTCTTCACATTTGTTAATGCCCAGTGGACCAAAACAAGCCACATGGCCACGCCCAAACTCAAGGAGTCAAATAAAAGCCCCCACCTCCTGTTGGGAGAAGCTGCCAGTGCAGTTGTTACTTTTCTCAATCTACTGTGCCACTCTAAGCTTATAAAGATGTTTCTTCTAGCCGGGTGCAGTGGCTCATGACTAATCCCAACACTTTGCGAGGCTGAGGTGGGAGAATCAGTTGACATCAGGAGTTCAAGACCACTCTGGGCATCGTAGTGAGGCCCTGTCTCTAAAAAAAGCAATTAACTGGGCATGATGGCTCATGTGTGTAGTCCCAGCTACTGGGGAGGCTGTGGCAGAAGGATCACTGGAGCCCAGGAGGTCAAGGCTGCAGTGAGCTATGATCACACCACTGCATTCCACCCTGGGCAACACAGCAAGACTCTGTCTTTAAAAAAAAAAAAAAAAAAAAAGATAGTTCTAGATTTCTTATTAGTAGTTTTATAGTCTTAAAACTATTTGGCATTTCTTTTTTCTTTATATTGTGATTTTTAATTCATTGAAATCATTTAAATCTTTATAAACAGTAAATATTAATATATTTGTTATGTATCAATATAATTATACATTATCATATATTGTTAAAATAAATTTCAGCCAGGCACAGTGGCTCATGCCTGTAATCCCAGCACTTTGGGAGGCTGAGGCGGGTGGATCACTTGAGGTCAGGAGTCCGAGACCAGCCTGGCCAACATGGCGAAACCTGGCTCTACTAAAAATACAAAAATTAGCCAGATGTGGTGGCAGGCCCCTGTAATCTCAGCTACTTGGGAGGCTGAGGAAAGAGAATCGCTTGAACCTGGGAGGCGGAGGTTGCAGTGAGCCGAGATCGTGCCACTGCACTCCAGCTTGGGTGACAGAGCGAGACTCTGTTTCTAAATAAATAAAATAAATTTAAATTTTAAATTTTACTTACATCTATTTGTTTTTCTGCCGAGTGAACGACAATTCCCAAGATATATTTATTGTACCTGCCTTTTCTTTATACATTATAGAATTAATTTTTCCAATTTACAGATCATCTTGAGATTTTGATTAAAATGGCATTGACTTAGACATTAATTTAGGGAGCGTTAACATCTATTTGGTGCTAAGTTTGCCCATCCATTAGACATGATATGTATCTCTGTTTACTTAGTTGTTCTTTTATACCCTTTTTTAGAATTTTTCTCCCATAACTTTGTGTGGTTTTGTTGTTATCAGGTTAATTCGTAGATACTTTCTAGTTTTGGAGATTTGACAGTACCAAGCAGTGTTGCACCTCCACCCTTGCATCTCACCAGACTTCAGATGGTGTAGGTGTGGCCTAATGGAATTCTTACAATTGTAATACAACTCTGAATCTGAGTAAAAAGCCTGTTATCCAGGGTTTATATTAATATTTGAGATGACATCATTTATCATGCCTTCTAAAATGCACCAAATGATTCACTTCAAAATGAAATCAGCCTGCTGAAGTATTCACCCAAGAGATTTTAATAGATTTTTCTTTCCCAGTAATACAGGAGGTCAGTTCTCAGTAAAACACACAAAGGCATAAGGTCATGAGCTATTATCTCTGAAATCTTCATTTCAGCAGTTCCCAAGTGTTAGAATTAATTGCTCAACTGTAAGAACTGCGACCCAGAGAAGTTTCAAAAACCAGCCAGATGGGAGAGAGTTTTACAACACACATGGACTTACACCCTAGCAACGAAAAGACCAAAGGAGGAAAAAACTCACATTTCCATTGTTAGCACTGTGCCTATAATTTTCCTTTGTTTTAGGGGATAAAAACTGAGACAGATGAAGGGCTAAACTTAATATACCTGAATTTTCATAGTGTTGGGTGCTGGGGGTTGTCGTTATTTGCTCAGAAAAAGATGATAACTGCTTGTCGTTTTTGCATGGAAGAAAGAATATAATGAACCTTTTGGGAAACACATGTTTCCACAGTTTGAGAAGGCTTTGTCTTTTGGACACATCAACATGTTTAGCAGAATGATTACCTGGTCTAGAGAGCAAATGCTATATGCATTATTTTGTTGTTGTTGTTGTTGTTTAAGACCTTTTTTCATGCCTGGCGTGGTGGCTCACGCCTGCAATCCCAGCACTTTGGGAAGCCGAGGCAGACAGGTTGCTTGAACTCAGGAGTTCAAGATCAGCTTGGGCAACATAGGGTCTTCAGATGTTGCCCAGGCTGGTCTTGAAAAAAATAAAAAATCAGCTGGACATGTTGGCGTGAGCCTGTAGTCCCAGCTCCTCAGGAGGCTGAGGTGGGAGGATTGCTTGAGCCCAGGAGGTTGAGGCTACAGTGAGCTGTGATTGTGCCAGTCCACTTCAGCCTGGGTGACAGAGCAAGACTCTGTCTCAAAAAATAAAAATAAAAAAAGGACTTTTCCTTATTTTTACATTTTTTGTTTTCATTGCATTTTTACTGCATTTTTAATCCCCCTTTTTTGCATTCATTTGAAATATCTGGATCCATTGCAAGTACTTCCATCGATGAGAAGGCATGACACAGTAGATTCTCAGTTGGTCAGTTCAAAGCACCAACATGCCACTTAGTCAAAGAACCTTAGGCAAGTCACACCCTGACACAGAAGGGGTTCAGATCAGCAGTCCCCAACCCTTTTGGTACCAGGGACCGGTTTTGTGGAAGATACTTTTTCCACGGACGTGGTGGTTGGGGGTGATGGATTCCAGATGAAACTGATCCACCTCAGATCATCAGGCATTAGGTCCTCATAAGGAGCATGCAATCTAGATCCTTCGTATGCACAGTTCACAATAGGGTTCACGCTCCTATGAGAATCTAACACCACCGCTGATCTGACAGGAGGCGGAGCTCAGGCGGTCATGCTCCGCGAGCTCCTGTGTGGCCCCGTTTCTTACAGGTCACGGACCAGTACTGGTCCATGGCCTGGGGGTTGGGGACCCCTGGTTTAGATGAACTCAAATGTCCTCTCAATCACTAAGATTCTCAATAGCTTCTTGAACTCTTGAGCTTTGGAGATCATTCTCGAAGTTTCTATAAATAAAAGTGGAAATCAGCCACCTCCTTAAAACCAGTGAGAGGCTTAGAGAGCACAGTAATCATGATGTTTCTATAATCCCCCCAGAACCGAATCAGAAATGGCCAGGACACTGAGGCATTCACATGATAGCGAGGAGCAAAGTGCAGGCTTAATGTGCCCTTCCAAAGTCCACATTTCTTCTGCTAGCAATTTGAAATGGATAAGAATTTTGGTTTGTCAACAAGATAAAAAACTCACAGATAAAGTGAGTTATCTGCTTTTTGTTCGGACCAAAAGATGACTTTACCAGAAATTATGCTGGACATCTAGGGAATTAATCTGGATGAGTGAGCTCAGCCTGACATAAAGATGCTTCAATGCCCTTCTTAGCAATGATGCTGAAATAGCAACAGCTTTAGCTTGCTGAGGCAATAACAGCTGCCAGGGGCAAAAAAGAGAAATGAGAAAATCAAAGCCATTCTGAGGTATGAGGTAGCAATTAAGAGAATCTCCCCTTGAAGGGCTTACTTAAGTAAGCAATCAATCAACCAATATCCATTTATTACCTACTAATCAAGACATCAGATCTGTATTCTCTGCCTTCCAGGAGCTTATGATTTAGGTAACAGCTACCACCTCTTCTCCAGTCTAAAGAACCCCAGCGCCTGCGCCTCTTTCTGACATTGCACCTCACCCCTTAAAGCCGCGAATTGCCCCAAGCCCATGTGTCTTTGCATTATTTGATGTTTGGTTTTGCTATTTTATTATTATTATTTTTGTGGCAAAGTCTCACTCTGTCACCCAGGTTCTAGTGCAGTAGTGTAATCATGACTCACTGCAGCCTCAACCTCCCAGGCTCAAGTGATCCTCCCACCTTAGCCTCCTGAGTACCTGTGACTACACGTATACATCACCACGCCTGGCTAATTGTTGTGTTTTGTAGAGATGGGGTCTTGCCATGTTGCCCAGGCTGGCCTCGAACTCCTGAGCGCAAGTGATCTACTCTCCTTGGCCTCCCAAAGTGTGGGGATTACAGGCATGAGCCACCGTGCCTGGCTATGTTTGATTTTTCGATCCCTTCGGATTCTCAGGTCCCCATCTTGGGAATCCACCACGCTGTTGGCTTTAGCTGCGTGTGTCCTGGCATATTTCTGGCGAATCATTTTTTATTCTTGGAATCCACTTCGATTGCTGTTGTGTTCGTCTTTCCAACTTCATCACACATTTAGCCCCTAGTCCTGCTGAATTCTGCAGCCCAAGGCCTTCTATGCTGCTGTGGCACTCTGAGGCTTCCCTGCCGACATCTTCGTGGCCCCAGCAGAGCCCCATCTATTGGTTGAAGCTCCTCTGCAGCCTGTCCTCTCCTGGAACGTGACTCTTCCTTGTACTCACAAATGTACCTTGACACAACAAATGTGGTTTTGAGTCCCTGCATCTCTCTGTCAGGTCATGCACCACTGGACATGCCCACTGTAGTGTCCAGAAGGTAGCTTGCTATTGTTTGAGCAGAGAAGACCAGAGAAAGAGCAATCTCTCCTTTGTTCTTGGAACCTGCTTCCTCAGGGCTCCAACTGAGGACTCAAACCAAGACCTTTGTCGACTTAAAACTATAGAGATAATGTTATTAGAGATAAAAGGTTCCAGATGAAAGAGAAATTGGCTTCCTCCAGAAGTGAAGAGTTTTCTCTGGAAGATGAGGCAATGGTGACAAGGGAAATACTCACTCTTTGATGCCTAGCCAGCAAGAGGACGCATTTCCCAAAAGTCAACATCTGTGTGGGGGTTGGGTGCACGAAGCACAGCGCTGAGTGATTATCAGGGGAGACACAGTAGTTCAAATTTAAGTTCAACTTCTTTACCCCATCATCCACTTCCTCCTTAGCCCTGTTAGTGACGCCATTAAATGGCCACTCACCAGATTTGGAAAACCTCCCTTCAGCCTAATAAAAAACCACTGAGTGTATCTGTAAAATGTGTCACCCCTTTGACCCCTCATTATCGCTCATGTAGACCAATGCAATAGCTTCCTAACCCTGAAATTCTTATCCCACCTTTGCCTTTGCCTGCTCCACTCTAACACAATGGCTTCCCTTCACCTTAAGAAAGGAAGTTCATACTTCTTAGTACAATAGTCCGAGTTCCCCACTAATTGGCCATCCCCGTCCTTCATCAGTATGTGCCCTATGAAATATAGTGAGGAATGGCCAGATGTTATCCTTAATCTGATCTGATGTTGTAACTTTCGTGTTAATTTCTGTGCCTGGCACAACAAATGACTCATTGCTTAAACATGCCCTATATTTCTAACTGGGGCCTGAGCTCATGTTATCCCTGTGCCTGAACGGCTCTCCTGTCACCTCTTATCTCCTCTCAAGCTGACCTCAAACATTCAGCAAGTCAGAACAATTCTTCTTCTTGTGTTATAACAATGGCATTTAATATCTTTTGTCTTGTATTGCATAGGGTTGCTTATGTGTCTGTCTCTTCTACTTGCTTATAAGCCTTTTGCATCCAGAGAAATGTGATACTCCTCCTTATGGTTGCCACAGTCAGTGGTCATTATAGATACTCAAGGAATGTTTCTTGGAATGAATCTGCCCAAATACGGAACCTGAAAGCCTGGTTCCAAAGCTTGGTATTTACACACACACCTACTTATACTATAGGCACATCTATGTACATGAACATTTAGGCACACATGAACACCCACACCCGCATGCCTACACCTGTGCCCTTGCACACACTCATGTACACTTGCACACTCACAAGCTCATATGCAAACTCACAATGCACACACTTGCACCACAGGCAAACCTATATACACATTCACACACACATACACATGCAAACTCAGATATATATGTATACATATATGTACATTTGTTCATCCTCACATACATGCACACATATATGCCTGCTCATGCACACACACTTTATCATCTCTATGAAAGATTAGCTCTGCCAAGGATGTTTGGGTGTGCAATGGTGAGGGACTCAAGACCACAGTTCCTAAGGGAGGTAAGGCATCAGGGTAGGTAGGATTTGGAAGTAACTTATTTCCCACAACGAATAGTTCTTTCAGGAGGAAGTGGCTCTGTTTATGTTACATCCGGCTCTGTCTCTACCTCTGCTCAGAGAAGATGGAGTGATTTAGCTGACAGGAACTTTAGAGAGAACAAACTGGTATGGTTGGCTCAGCCCCTCTCTGGTTTCCTCCTTGACAGCTACCTTGCCATCAGAGGGCAGGAGTCAGAGGTGGGCTGGAGCAGGCCAGGTCCAGGGTGGGAGGCTGCCATAGTCCAGGCTGCTGTGAGGGGGGTTCAGTATGGGGAGGTTTATTTGCTCACAGATATAAGCTATCTTTTCAACATCAGCATAAGAAAGTGGTATTATAGCCTCCACTTGTCATCTCTCTCACTTTGTTTCTTTCTTTCTTTTCTTTCTTTTTTTTTTTTCAGACGGAGTCTCACTCTGTCACCCAGGCTGGAGTGCTGTGGCACAATCTCAGCTCACTGCAACCTCTGCCTCCTGGGTTCACGCCATTCTCCTGCCTCAGCCTCTCTGAGTAGCTGGGACTACAGGCGCCCGCCACCTGAGCCACCGACTTTTTTTTTTTTTGTTTTTTTTTTTTTTTTTTTTTTTTTTTGGGAGTATGTCTGTCCCCAGGTGAGTGCATGCAATCTCTGCCTCCCAGGTTCAAGCAATTCTCTGCCTCAGCCTCTGGAGTAGCTGGGATTACAGGTGCCCTCCACCACGCCTGGCTAATTTTTGTATTTTTATTAGAGATGGGGTTTCACCATCTTGGCCAGCCTCATCTTGGCCAGGCTGGTCTTGAACTCTTAACCTCGTGATCCACCCACCTTGGCCTCCCAAAGTGCTGGAATTACAGGCATGTGCCACTGCACCCGGCCTCTTTCTTTTCTTTTTTAAGACAGGGTCTCACTCTATCACCCAGCCTGAATGCAGTGGCACGATCACAGCTCACTGCAGCCTTAACCTCCCAAGCTCAAGCAATCATCTTGCCTCAGCCTCTTAAGTAGCTGGGACTACAGGCACGCACCGCCACGCTTGGCTAACTTTTTATTTTTTGTCGAGATGGGCATCTCGCTATATTACCCAGGCTGGTCTCAAACTCCTGGCTTCAAGCAATCCTCCCACCTCAGCCTCCCAAAGTGCTGGGATTACAGGCATGAGCCATCGTGCCCACACTTGCTTTTTTTCTTTTGAGATGGAATCTCACCCTGTCACCCAGGCTAGAGTGCAATGGCAGGATCTCAGCTCACTGCAACCTCCGCCTCCTGGTTTCAAGCAATTTTCCTGCCTCAGCCTCCCCAACAGCTGGGATTACAGGTGCACACCACCATGCCGGGCTAATTTTTTGTATCTTTAGTAGAGATGGGGTTTCACCATCTTGGCCAGGCTGGTCTCGAACTCCTGACCTCGTGATCCACCTGCCTCGGCCTCCCAAAGTGCTGGGATTACAGGCATGAGCCACCGTGCCTGGCCACTTTGTTTCTTAATTGGTTCATAAATCAGGCAGTGAAGGGAATGTTGTCTGTTGGAATCCCTCAAAGACCCTAACAGAAGTGGAAAACCAAGAGCAGAACTTGAGTAAATTGCCGCATCTCTACTCTGATCAGACAACTTCAAATTCATATAAGGGAAAGGGGCTAAGGAAACTCCCTCTCCATGTCCGTTGGTAAGTTTATTTACTGCTTGTGATGTATAAGACGACACTGTAGGTATTTGGCGGCCCCAAAGACATATATGCTTCTTGGCATTTCTAGGACTTGGAATCCCATTGAAGCAAAGGCCATATCCATATTTACCTCTGCGTGTTTACCACTGGTTGTGCTGGCAAGGTTCTTGCTCTGCTGGCTTCATCTGCCTAGGGAGTTGGTTTCAAACCCTGGGATATTCATTTTCCTCCCCTGGACATGACATCACCATGTTGGCCACACCTTGACAGGCATCTTATCCAGCAAGAACTGTGTTTTCTTCATTGTAATGAAATACTTAGGAAGATGTGAAACCAGCCCTGTGTTTCAGCAGAACACACAAATCTAGGGTAAAATGGTTCCTTTCTTTGTCCCACTGTTAAACTCCATGCTGTATTCAGTTCCATTTTCTTTAGCAGTGATTAGGGGTGAGACAAACTTAGGGCCCATGAGGAAAGGTTAAAGCAGATTATTGTAGGGAGAAAGCTGAAGAGCAGGTTCACCGTCATGGAATCCAGTACCAAGGGGTAGTTATTCGGCCGTTAGTGACCAGCTAGTGTTCATCTCCACTAAGGGAAGGAGAGGTAGTCGCCTTAGGCTGTGGCAGAGGGGTTGAGTCTTGGAGAGGGAGACACAGGGACTCAGTGGAACTGCCTTTTCTTGAGAGCTTGACAATTAGGGTCACTTTTAGTCTGCCTGGGACAGTTGGCATTACTCTTCAAATAAGTTTCAGAAAGAAATAACAAACCCATGGCACCAAAAACATTTGACCAAACCCATTCTCATCAAAAGAGGGCTTCTTGTTTCTGTTTTGCCCTGGGGAATCCAGTCATTACTGCCCTCTTTCCAGGAACCACTCAAATATGAGTAATACTGTGAACCCTGTTCATATGAATGTTACAGTTATTTCTATCTCCAGTTAAAAGCAGTGCCCATCTTAGAAGCTGGCTAAGGCTTCAGAGCAGCTTTGGAAGCAATATGTATTTGTAGAACATGTATCTGTAAAATTCTACCTAAATAAAACAAGTGTTTCTAGAATCATGTGCCATTTTGGGGATTTTGAAACTGGAATGGAAAACTCAAAATGTAAATTGTTATGCAGGTCCTGTGATGGATTCCCCACCAGACATGTCAGTTCCGTGGACAACATCCCCCAACAAGTCACCGTGGGTCCTGGGGCGTCCTCCTTTCCCCACCAGGGGGCAGAAGCCCTGCTTCTCACACCAGCTCAGAGTTTCTAAAAGTGTGACTCGTGCCACTACTGGTGTTTGAGGCAATTTTAGTGACACACATTTCATCTTTTTTTCCCTTCTTTTCTTATACATTAAACAAAAATAACCAAAGAGTAGATATTCCAAAGAGAAGTGAGAAGAGGCTGAGAATAACATGGGCAGAGAAATATGGTATGCATTTGCTGTTTGTAAACAAGAGGGAGAAGACTATTGAAAAAGTATGGTGAGAGGACCAAGTTAAGATAGAAGGTAAATCAGTTTGTTTGTTTAGAGACAGAGTCTCGCTCTGTCACTCAGGCTGGAGTGCAGTGGCATGATCTCGGCTCACTTCAACCTCCGCCTCCTGAGTTCAAGCGATTCTCCTGCCTCAGCCTCCCAAGTAGCTGGGACTACAGGTGCACGCCACCAAGCCTGACTAATTTTTGTATTTTTAGTAGAGACAGGGTTTCACCATGTTGGCCAGGCTGGTCTTGGACTCCTGACTTTAGGTGATCCACCCACCTCAGACTCCCAAAGTGCTGGGATTATAGGCATGAGCTACCACACTCGGCCCTATAAATAAGTTTAGACAGAAAATGTGGAATCTGTCAGAGGGGACCTTGGAAGCAGTAATAAATGTAATAAACAGCATGTTAGTAATAGAACATGGGCTTTGGAGAAAATGAGATGGAATGCTGAGGTTGTGTTGCTTAACTCTCTGGCCATGGATGCAATGATGACTTTTTTTTTTTTTTTTTTACTAATGGAAAATGGGATACTGGTGATCTACAGATTGTGATGGTGTCACAATTAATTAAATTATCACTGGTGGTAGTTATGTTTCTGGCAATAACTGACAGGTTACTCTGTATCAAACTTGTTTCTGAAAACAACTAGAAAGCTGAGATAAATATAAAAACATTTTTTAGGACATTGGAGAGCTACCAAGTTACTGAGAATTTGCAATACCAAGATTAGAGTATTTTCTCCAACTGCAGTTAAAACTAAAAATAAATAACAAAACGTTAAGGAGAAAAATCTCCGTGTGTTTGGAAATTAAGCAATATGCTTATAATACCCGTAAGTCAAAGCGTCAAAGCAGAAATCACAATGAAAATTAGAAAATATTTTGAATTAAGCCACAATTAATTTCTGCATTTCAAAATTTGTGGGATTTATTTAAAGCCAAGCTTAGAAGAAAACTTATAGCTTTAAAATGCACATATTCAAAAAGAAAAAAAGTGAAAACCAGTGATGTAAGAATCTATGTTTATAGCACATACATGTTTATAGCAGCACAATTTGCAATTGCAAAAATATAGAACCAGCCCAAATGCCCATCAATCAACAAGTGGATAAAGAAAAGGTGGTATATATATACATATATATATACACACATATATATGTTTTAATATAATATGTGTACTTAATATAATATATGTACTTAATATATTTAATATAATAAATATATGTACTCTTAAAACATACATATATACACATATATACATATATATGTATATACATATATATACACATATACACACACACACACACACACACACACACACACACACACCGTGGAATACTACTCAGCCATAAAAAAGGAACAAAATAATGGCATTTTCAGCAACCTGGATGGAATTGGAGACTATTATTCTAAGTGAAGTAACTCAGGAATGAAAAACCAAACATCATATGTTCTCACTCATATGTGGGAGCTAAGCTGTGAGGACGCAAAGACATAAGAGTAATACATTGGATTTTGGGGACTCAGGGGAAAGGGTGGGGGGTGGTGAGGGATGAAAGACTGCACATGGGGCACAGCATTCACTGCTTGAATGATGAGTGCACCAAAATCTCAGAAATCACCACTAAAGAACTTATTCATGTAATCAAAGACCACATGTTCCCCAAAAACCTATTGAAATAAAAAAATTAAAAATTTTAAAAAGAATCTATTGAAATAATTTAGAAAATAATCAAAAAATCCAGTCTAATTCTAAGAAGGAAGAAACAAAGCAGAAATTAGTAAAATAGAAAATAAATCTGCAATCAATAAACCAACAATACCAAAAGTTGGCACTTTGAAGATCAATAAAAGACAAGACCAATTAACATAGAGAAGACACAAACAATACATGAAATTAAAAAGAAAGACATCACAATTAAACCTACATTTAAAAAAAAAAAGATATCATGGGAAACTTTATGCCCATAAATTTGAAAATTGTAATGAAATGAACAAATTAAAAACCAAGACATGCAAAAACTAACAAAAGAACTAAAAAATTATAATAAAGCAATTAAAGCAATGAATTTAAAATGGTATGACAAAAAAGCACAAAACGAGATGGCTTCACTGGTAAATTCTACCAACTTTTTTTTTTTTCTTTTTTTTTGAGGCACAGTCTCACTCTGTTACTCAGGCTGGAGTGCAGTGGTGCGGTCCTGGCTCACTGCAACCCCTGCCTCCCAGATTCGAGCGATTCTTCTACCTCAGCCTCTGGAGTATCTGGGATTACAGGTGCCTGCCACCACTCCTGGCTATTTAAATTCTACCAACATTTAAAGAAACTCTTTTAAAGAATAAATAAAGAGGGAATACTTCTCAACATGTTTTATGAAGCCAGGAAAATCTTGATATCAAGGTATTCAGTTTTATTGATCTTTTCAAAGAACCAACTTTTGGTCGTATTGATTTTCTCAATTGTATTCTGTTTCCAATTTCATTGATTTTTGTTCTTTATAATTGTTTTATCCTTTTGCGTGCTTTAGGATTTATTTACTCTTCTTTTTCTAGTTTCTAAGATGGGAGCCTACATTAGCAACTCGAGACCTTTCTTTTGTAACCTAAGTATTTCACGGCATAAATTTCCCTCCAAGCACTGCTTTGGCTTCACTTCATAAATTTCGATAAATTGTGTTTTCATTTTCATTCAGTTCAAAATATTTTAAATTTTTTGAGATTTCCTTGTAGACATTGGACTGCATTAAAATTAGAAACATTTTTGCATGAAAGGATACCATTAAAGGAGTAAAATGACAGACCACAAAGTAGGAGAAGGTATTTATAGCACAAATAAATGACAAAGGGCTTGGACCCAGAATACATAAAGAACTCCTACAAATCAATTAGGAAAAGACCACCTATTAGGAAAATGGGCAAAAGACTGAAAAACAAAACAAAACAAAACGGATACTTTACAATAGAGGGCATCCAGATGGCCAATAAATATATGAAAAGCTATTCAAATTCAATAGTCATCAAAGATGTGCAAGTTTAAACCACAATGAGACACTTCTATATAATCGCAATGGTTAAGTGTTGGAGATGATGCAGATCAACTGGAACTCATATGCTGTTGGCAGGAATGTAACTTTGCACCACTTTGGAAAACTGTTTTTGCAGGAATCTACCAGCAGAACATATGCATACCCTAATTCAGCAGTTCCGTTCTTAGGTGTACACCCAAAGGAAATGCAGAATGTGTACATCCTAGGACATGTAGATGAATGTCAAGAGGAAGTTTATTCATAAGGCTCTGTAGCTGGCTGAAGAATGGCCTCCCAAAGATATCCACAGCCTAATCCTTGGAAATTGTAAACATGTTACCTTACATAGCAAAAGGGACTTTGCAGATGTGATAAAGTTAAGGTGGGAAGATTATTCTCGATAATTCAGGTAGGCCCAATGTAATCACAAGGATGCTTTTAAGAGGGACACAAGAGGGTCAATGTTAGAAGAAATAAGGATGGAAGCAGAGTTGAGAGAGGAGAAAAAAATATTGTTGTAGAAAAAGCCAGGTCCTGGTCACAGGACCAGGAGAGATTAGGCTCGCGGACATGTAGAAGGGTAAGGAGTGGAATTTATTGGGTGAAAAGGAAAAAAACTCAGCAAAGCGAGAGGGGTTCCTGTTAACAGACCCCCATCTCACAGAATGAATCCCAGGTTACCACACAGGAACAGGAGAGGCCAGGTTCCTCCCCGCTGCAAATGGTGCAAAATTCCCAAGGCTCCACCCCATCCTCCCAGTGCTCAGGCCAGTGGGAGATTCTCTGGGGACCTTCCCCCTTGTTTTCCTCCTGCATCTATCAATGCTATGCTATTGGCTTTGAAGATGGAAAAAGGGACCGTGAGCCAGGGAATATATGTGGCCTCTAGAAGCTTTAAAAGGCAGGGAATTGGATTCCCTTCTAAAGCCTCCAAAAGTAAAATAGTCCTGCAGACCCATTTTGGACTTGTGACCTCTAGAACTATAAGATAACAAATGTGTGTTATTTTAAGCCACTAAATTTATGCTTCTTTGTTATAACAACACTAGGAAACCAATAGATGCTCCAAACTGGAAATAGCCAAATACTATGTGAGTAGAAGGAATAAATAAATAGTGGTATATTTGTATAATGGAAAACCATACAGCAATTGAAATGAACAACCATAGCTTCATGCAACAATATGATGAATTCTCATAAACATGAGCTTGAGCAAAAAGCCAGATGCAAATGAGTACACACCATATGATCCCATTTATATGAAATGTAAAGCAAGTGCCCTGTCCCCATGGTCTATTTGGGCACCTGGCAGGCAGGAGATGTTCAGCTGTGGAGGTGAATTCAGTCCTCTGGAGGCCCCAGTGGTGACGGCTCCTTGGCCTTTAGGAACCTGGCAGCGCTAAGCCATCTGAATAAGTTCATCTGAACAAGCACTGTTTGGAAATTCTTGTTTATATTAGGTTCTTGGCTTCTTTGAACACATCTGTATTCGGAGGCAGTCCTCCGTAAAATTCCATAAAACTCAACAATAGGATAATAGAAGGAAAGGTATTCCCTTTAATTACCTTTCAGAGCTGAATAATGGGCCGGGAAAGCTCACTGTTCAGCTTTCTTTCTAAACTGCCCAGCAGGAACCAGGCCCAAGGGTGGGGTTAGCACTTCCTCACATAATACAGGCCCTTTCAAGAAAGAATTTAAGGGAGTTTGGGCTGTTTTACAAAACTTAAGTCCTGAGAACAGTTTCATAGAAGGTTGTAACTGACGGCTGTGCAAATGAAAGGTTTTGGAACGGATCCTCCCTTAGGGAAAGCAAGGCCACTGCTCCCGACCAGGGATCAGGCACCAGGTACAGGCAAAACCACTGCTTGCCTGGATGGGTACATTCCACTGAGTCCCCATATCTGAAAGAAACAAGGTGATTAAGAATCTGTGTGTTCAGTCCCAAACTATATTTTACAGAAAAGTGAGTTTGGGGCTGGCATGGTGGCTCACACCTGTAATCCTGCCATTTTGGGAGGCTGAGGCAGGTAAATCTCCTAGCTCAGGAGTTCGAGACCAGCCTGGGCAACATGGAGAAACCCAGTCTGTACCAAAAATACAACAAATTAGCTGGCCGTGATGGTGCATACCTGTAGTCCCAACTACTCAGAAGGCTGAGATGGAAGGATTGCTTGGGCCTCGGAGGCAAAGGTTGAAGTGAGCCGAGATTGCCCCACGACACTGTAACCTGGGTGAAAAAGTGAGACCCCATCTCAAAAAAAAAAAAAAAAAAAAAAAAAAAAAATTGGAGAATGAAAGTCACTGGGTGTTGTAGACTTTCTCACATCTTCCACGTGTAACAAGTAGCCAAGTCTAGTAAAATGCATGCTCACCTGATACAGGGTGTGGGTTCCCAACAATCAGCCTCACCCATTTAATACAGATGCTCCCTGACTTAGCCATGGAGCTATATCCAGATAAACTCAGCTTTAGTCAAAAATATCATAAGTTGAAAATGCATTTACTATCCCAACAAACCCATTGTAAAGTCAAAAAATCCTAACTCAAATCATGGTAATGATACAGACAGGAGGCAAATTCTAGGCAGAAAAGGGTGGGGTCCCTGGTGAGAGCCCCACCTTCAAACCTGGAACCATGGCCCAAAGTGAGAACTTTACATCCCCATTTTCCTGCTCCAATGTTGCCTCTTCCAAAACCACCCCTGGCCCGCCTGCCATCCTGTACCCATAAAAACCCCAGGCTCCACTGGCAGAGGGCAGAGAAGCAGAGAAGGAGAGAAGAGAAGAAGTTGATGAATGTTGGAGAGAAGCAGTTTGACTTCAGAGGGGTGGCTTGATGGTGGAATTTCAGAGAAGAGTCTAGCCACAAACACAAATGGCCAGACTTCAGGGGAAGATTACCTTCCCACTCCATCCTCTTTCCAGCTCCCCTTCCTGCTGAGAACCACTTCCATTGGCAATAAAATCCCCCGTGTTTACCATCCTTCAATTCATTCGTGCGACCTGATTTTTCCTGGATGCCAGACAACAGCTTGGGATACAGAAAGCTGTCACATTGACCCTCTGCCCTCGTGAAAAGGCAGAGGGTCCACTGAGCTGTTAAACACTTAAGCCGTCTGTGGACAGCAAAGCTCAAAGCGCTGCCTGTAATACATGCCCTCTGGGGCTTCAAGGGTCGCAGGTACCACCCCCGGGCAAGATGCTGCCGTGGGGCCTGTTTCATGCGCGTCCGTGTGAAGAGACCACCAAACAGGCTTTGTGTGAGCAATAAAGCTTTTAATCACTTGGGTGCAGGTGGGCTGAGTCCGAAAAGAGTCAGCGAAGGGAGATAAGGGTGGGGCTGTTTTATAGGATTTGGGTAGGTAAAGGAAAATTACAGTCAAAGCGGGTTTGTTCTCTGGCGGGCAGGAGTGGGGGTGGCAAGGTGCTCAGTGGGGGTGCTTTTTGAGCCAGGATGAGCCAGGAAAAGGACTTTCTGAAGGTAACGTCATCACTTAAGGCAAAGACCGGCCATTTACACTTCTTTTGTGGTGGAATGTCATCAGTTAAGGTGGGGCAGGGCATATTCACTTCTTTTGTGATTCTTCAGTTACTTCAGGCCATCTGGGCGTATATACGTGCAAGTCACAGGGGATGCGATGGGTTGGCTTGGGCTCAGAGGCCTGACAGCCTGCATGGAGTTTTGCACCTGCCAGCGCCTGAAAGCATTAACTCCAGCTCCTGCACCCACTCACCTGTGTGCTCCTCTTCCCACCAGGGGTTGAAAGCCGCAGGCTGAGTAAATGAGGCATCCCTGTCACGAGGCCCATGAAAGGGTCAGGGAAAATTTCCATTTTCAGTTAAGTTGGGACCATCTGGACTGCTTTTTGGCAGCTGGGCTGCCAACATACTCTTCTCGGAGGGCTCTCTCTCTGCTGCCTCTCTTCTCTCTTTCCCAGGCCTGATTTATTCTGGATGGTTCAAGTTCCATCTGAGTGCAATGTTCTCTAGAGTGGTCTATTGGGAGGCGGAGGCAAGAGGATCACTTGAGGCCAGGAGTTCAAGACCAGCCTGTGCAACAGTAGTGCCACTCCTTCTCTACAAAAAATAAAAATAAATTAGCAGGATGTGGTAGTGAGCACCTGCAGTCCCAGCTACTTGGGAGGCTGAAGCAGGAGCATTACTTGAACCCAGGACTTCAAGGCTGCAGTGAGCTATGATTGCACCACTGTACTCCAACCTGGGCAACAAAGACAGAGACCCTGTCTCTAAAAAAAAAAAAAAAAAAAATAGAGGACCAGGCACAGTGGTGCACAACTGTAATCCCAGCACTTTGGTAGGCTGAGGTGGGTGGATCACCTGAGGTCAGGGGTTCGAGACCAGCCAAAAACATGGTGAAACCCCGTCTCTAATAAATACAAAAAATTAGCTGGGTGTGGTGGCGCATGCCTGTAATCCCAGCTACTCAAGAGGCTGTGGCAGGAGAGTCACTTGAACCTGGGAGGCGAAGGTTGCAGTGAGCTGAGATCATGCCATTGCACTCCAGCATGGGCAGTAAGAGCGAAACTCTGTATCAAAAAATAAAAATAGAGTGTCTCCTGGAGATAAATTCACTTTCTTCCCTATTTATATAGTCATCTCATAGAGTGTCATGTTGTTCCATGTTGTTGCAGAAAGACTACAGATTTACCTGCTTTTCCAGATTTGTTGGTAGTGTTTTCTACAGTGCCGATCCCAGCCCAAATTGTGATGGGAGCCAGAGTTTTCTCTGGAGTTGCCTCTCTACTCTTTATTGTAGTCTCCATCCCATATTTTGGATCTTAAGCTCTTTCCCAAACAAAATCCTTTTCAAGACGAAATCTGAAACCAACTCATCCCAAGCGTAAGTGATTGTCAACAACTATCAGCTCAGCTTGTTAACTCTACCATTTTGAAAGAGGCAGAGTCTGAAAGCAAAGGCTTCATGCACCTAAATTAGAGAATAGGGATATTATTCGCTTTTAGGGAATAGTAAACAAGGAAGAGAGAGAGTTTGTTGCTCAAAGAAGCTTTCCTGGTGCCCCAGAAATCACATTAAATAATCAAGTGGCAGTTTGTAATGTTCCCTGTGTTCCCTATTTTAATATCTCAGAATTGGCAAATGGGGATTTAAAACAATAATGACCGTTGATTCATTAGCTGATGCAATTCCAGTTTCCAGACATTATAAGACCTCCCTCAACCCTCAATAAAACAAGCAATTTAAACCCCATATTACCCAAACATCATATCTTTCTTTATGAGAAAAAAATACGCTTATAAATGGAAAGGATAGTTTTTTTTTCTTATTCAATCCTTCAAAGTGTCTACCATAGCAAGCTGAACAGTGTAAGCATTCAGTGACTTTATTGGATAAATATCAGAGTTTTACCTATTAATGCATTCCCAGAGATAGCCTTGATGTCAGTCTTAACAGTGTATTATTTGTTTAGTTATTTATTTTTGAGATGGAGTCTTGCACTGTTGCCCAGGCTGGAATGCAATGGCGCAATCTCAGCCCACTGCAACCTACAGCTCCTTGGGTTCATGCAGTTCTCCTGCTTGGCCTCCCAAGTAGCTGGGATTACAGACTTGCGCCACCACGGCCAGCTAATTTTTGTGTTTTCAGTAGAGACGGCGTTTTGTCACGTTGGCCAAGCTGGTCTCAAACTCCTGACCTCAAGTGATCCACCTGCCTTGGCCTCCCAGAGTGCTGAGATTACAGGCATGAGCCACCATGCCCAGCCAACAGTGTATAATTAGTAATGTACATCAGCTGAAATTTCATACAGTCTTATCTATATATTTACCTTAAGATAAAGTTTTAGAAAGAAAATATTTACCATTTTCAACTAAAATTTTGAATATTTTCTTAGGAAACCAAAAAATGCCTATTTATCTAGACCTAAAATTCAATATATTTGATACCAACATATATATGTTTGTTTGTTTGTTTATTTATTTATTTATATTTATGACTAGCCTTCCAAAATCATGTTCAACTTTATTCTTAAATTGACTTCTGTCAGCATTTTTTCCAATTTCTTATTTTTAGCAATATTATTTCTTTTTCTTGTTTTGAAAATGTTAGTGATGATAATACTAATAAGTATTTGTACCCTGGAACCCTCGTGCTTTTCTTAGTTTTTAAAAGTCTTCACGTCTAGTATTATTGATTTCACCCTCACATATATCCATGAAATAGCAAGAGGGAAAAAGAGCTGAATATTTATCACAAAACAGACAGCAAAGTGCACCAGCTGCTCTTCCAGGAGACCTAGTCTGGGGGCGAGGGGTGGAAAACAGGTGAGAAATATTCTGACAGGGAGGAGCAGTGAGGGGTGCCACTAGGTTGTTCTTTTCCCCTACCAGAGAGATTTTTAAAATCCATATTGTTCTTCATCGGTCAAATACCCATTTGCTTTTTGAGCCAAAATGTGATTTTAAAGAAAGTACTTAAGAGATGGAACAGGGCCGGGCAGATCCCAGCACTTTGGGAGGCTAAGACGGGCAGATCCCTTGAGGCCAGGAGTTTGTTTGAGACCAGCTTGGCCAACATGGCGAAAACCCATCTCTACAAATGTACAAAAATTAGTTGGGCGTGGTAGTGCGCACCTGTAATCACAGCTACTCGGGAGGCTGAGGCATGAGATTCACTTGAACCCGGAAGACAGAGGATGCAGTAAGATCTTGCCACTACACTCCAGCCTGGCAACAGAGCAAGATCATGTCTCAAAAAAAAAAAGAGAGAGAGATCGATGGAACAATCACAGCCCAAAGATGAACATTCTGTCAAATACTGAGCCTCCCTGGTTTCTTGCTGAAGCTTGGGAAATCCCCTGGCTTTGTGTTTCTGCAGACTCTCAACATCCATTCCCTCCCTTCCTTCCGATGCCTCCTTTTCCAGCGTTTTAGAATTGGGCCAGTTACAACGGAGACATGGATATATCTCCAGAAAAGTCAATCTGCAAGGAAAAATTAACCATACAGTATTTTGAAAGCTGCCCAGGAGCAGAAAACACATCGCCAGGGGCTTGCATAAACTGTGCCTAAATTTTGGCAAATCATAAGTGGATGTGAATGTAACAGTCCTGAGTTACACATTGGGTGTGGCCCTCAGAAAATCCTATCAGAGTACACTGGCATTTAATAGACCATTTCCTCTGTTGTCATGGGGCATCCTGACAATGTATTGTACAAATTTGCCACATAAACTGGTAATAGCCCTTAGGAAAGCAGTTTAGCTGTGGTGTCAAGAATGATTTAAATGTTTATCCCCTTTCACATAATAATCTCATTCAAGCCTGGCACGGTGGCTCACTCCTGTAATCTCAGCACTTTGGGAGGCTGAGGCAGGAGGATCGCTTGAGCCCAGGAGTTCAAGTCCAGCCTGGGCAACATAACAAGACCTTGTCTCTACAAAAAAAAATGAGCCGAGCATGGTGACACATACCTGTAGTCTCAGCTACTCAGGAGGCTGAAGTGGAAGGATTGCTTGAGTCCAGGAGGCTGAGGCTGCAGTGAGCTGTGATTGTGCCAGTGTGCTCTAACCTGGGAGACAGAGTGAGACCTTGTCTCTAAAAAACAATAATAATAATAATAACAATAAAATAACAATCTCGCTCACTCCTGGAAATTGATCCTAATAAATCTTTTTTTGTCAAGCTATGTATTTAAAGATGTTTATTGCAGTGGAATCTGTAAGGAGGGATGGGTGTGAAAAAGGGATACATAACTTATTCAATATTAGTTGAATAGCTATGTGAATTATAGCATATATATCCTGTAGAATGTTATGCTGCAATTGAAAAGTTTAATTATGTAACAATGTAGGAGAAAGTCAATAATATCATATTAAGTAGAAACCGCATAATATAAAATTGTACATGCCCTCTGATTAAGAAACTGTAAAAAATACTAATGTCTGAAGAACAGAGGCTGGAAGGGACTAAAGAAAATCAGAACAAATATATTGAGATGCTGCAACTGAGGTGTCTAGGGGGTTCTTTCAAAAGTTCCTTTTCGCTGGCACAGTGGCTTACACCTGTAATCCCATCACTTTGGGAGGCTGAAGCGGTCAGATCACCTGACGTCAGGAGTTCAAGACCAGGCTGGCCAGCATGGTGAAACCCCATCTCTACTAAAAATACAAAAATTAGCCAGGCATGATGGTGTGTGCCTGTAGTCCCAGCTACTTGGGAGGCTGAGGCAGGAGAATCGCTTGAACCCAGGAGGCAGAGTTTGCAGTGAGCCGAGATCACGCTACTGCACTGCAGCCTGGGTGACACGGTGCGACTCCATCTCAGGGGGAGAAAAAAAAAAGGTACTTTTATGTTATTTTAATAGAGGTTTTGTAATTGGTAGAAACAAAAACAAGTGCAGCAGTGGAATTAATATGAGGAGTGAAAAGAAGAAGACAAAAGACAACAGAGTGAAAAGAAGGCAACAGAGTGGCAGTTTCAGAAATTTTTGGTTTAGTCGATTTTATGACACAACTGACTATAATGCCATTTAAATGCCATTTGTCATAGAGGATTCTCCAAAGTTAGAGCAGGTGAAGGACATAGTGTTTTTGTTTGGTTGGTTTTGGGGTTTTTTTTCTGTTTGTTTTTTGAGACAGGATCCTGCTCTGTTGCCCAGGCTGGAGTGTAGTAGAGCAATCACCACTCACTGCAGCCTCAGCCTTCCGGGATCAAGCAATCTGCCTACCTCAGCCTCCTGAGTAGTTGGGACCACAGGCGTGTGCCACCACACCCAGCTAATTTTTTACGTTTTATTATTTTTTTTAGAGATAGGGGTCTCACTAGGTTGCCCAGGCTAAGGAAATAGTTGTTTAGTGGATGGGGACGAGGGGAGAACTTACCAGCATTCAAAGTGCTTTCTTGTTTTTAAGAGACAGGGCCTCACTATGTTGCCCGGGCTGAAATGCAATGGCTATTCACAGGTGTGATCCCACTACTGATCAGAATGGGAGTTTTGACCTGCTCTGTTTCTGCCCCTGCTGATTCACTCTTCTTTAGACAACCTGGTGGTCCTCCACCCCCAGGAGGTCACCATATTGATGCTGAACTTAGTGTGGACCCTCAGTTGGCAGAGCACACTATAGCCATAACTTCTAGACTCAAGTGATCCTCCTACCTCAGCCTCCCAAATAGGTGGAGCTATAGGCACACCACATGACAGCCACTGAAGTGCTGTAATAAACATATGCCATCACATTATTTTCTCTCAAGACATAGTATTTCTAGTGACCTTTATGCTACCTTAGAGTTGAACATAGTACTATTGTACCTTTTTCTTATTTGAGATGGAGTCTTGCTCTGTTGCCCAGGCTGGAGTGCAATGGTGTGATCTCGGCTCACTGCAACCTCCGCCTCCCAGGTTCAAGCAATTCTCCTGCCTCAGCCTCCCGAGTAGCTGGGACTACAGGCATGCACCACCACCCCCAGCTAATTGTTTGTATTTTTAGTAGAGATGGTATTTCACCATGTTGGCTAAGCTGGTCTCGAACTCCTGACCTCAGGTGATCCACCTGCCTCAGCCTCCCAAAGTGCTGGGATTACAGGCATGAGCCATCGTGCCCCACCTATTGTACCTTTTAGAATCCTTTCACTACCAGCGAATTCTAGAAGTATGTCTGGAGGAACTATCACATGATAAATACCATGTCAAATCCAGGGCTCACAATTTTGCCAGGAAGCAGACCCAACGTGTACCCCAGTAATGCAGAGGATGCACTACTATGATGCAATTTACATGAAAGGGGACCACCATGCCCAGTGAACAGAGAAAGGCAAGAGTGTGAATGGGGGGATCTGGGGAACCGAAACCTTGAAGCTGGGACAGGACTTCAAGAAAGATGCAAGGAGTGTCCCAGAGAAAATGCAGGCAAGATCCATGCTCTAGGGGGAAATTCAGGGCACATCCCAGCCATGGCTGGTTCACAGGGAAGAGACACTCATGTCACTGCTTTGACACACGCAGTGAGTACTCAGTAACTGATACCAAGTGAATGAATGAATGAATGAATGAATGAAGAAATGCACTCGGGATGACTGGCAAAGAGAGGAAACAGAGAACAGGGGGAGGAGTTGCAAGGACCTGAACCGGGGCAGTGGGAGTAGAAAGAAAAGAGCAGAAAGGAAGGTCAAAAGTGTGCAGCAGGAGAATTGACAGGAGCATAGAGGTGTGAGGATGGTTTTAAGGTTGAAAACCTGAGAAACGGAAAATAGAATGGTGGCTAAAATTGTCTGAGAAGCAGCCGTTGGTGGTTATTTCATCACCGATGCATAGCTAACCTCTCGATTCAGTCTCTTAACTCATAAAACAAAGTGAAAGAAATGTAAACACACAAAAATTTATTACAAGATACCAATTTGACTACATGGGACCAAGGGAAAATGAGAAGATAGAAAAAAAAAAAATCTCTAAATAGCTAGAGTTGCTCAGGAACAGGGGAGAGGAATTATATTCTAAGGAAATAAAGGGGTCCCAGGAGACCTTAAACATTCATAAATTGTATAGAGACACAACCGTATTGCCACCTGGTATAGCTGTTTCTTTGTCTTCTCTCTGTCTGTTGTCACGGGCTACCAATCCTGAAGGGAAAACTAGCTCCGAAACAACTGATTAAATAAATTTAATTAACTTGGAAAATATAAATGCAGCTTTGTGAGACTTCTTTCTGTTTCGTCCAGCTTTTAAGACACTATCACATGACTCTCGGCTTTCGGCCCTGACTGAGACACTCTGATTGTTGCGTGAGTTTCCTTTAAATGTGTGTATGCGGTCCTAAAATACACATTGTTGTGTGTCTAGTGAGGTCTTACCCAGTCAAGGTGGCGTTCTTTTTTTTTGTTTTTCTTTCTTTCTTTTTTTTTTTTAGATGGAGTCTCATTCTGTCACCCAGGCAGGAGTGCGGTGGCGCAATCTCGGCTCACTACAACCTTTGCCTCCCGGGTTCAAGCGATTCTCGTGCCTCAGCCTCCTGAGTAGCTGGGATTACAGGTGCCCACCACCACACCCAGCTAATTTTTGTATGTATGTATGTATTTATTTTTCCGAGACAGAGTCTTGCTCTGTCACCCAGGCTGGAGTGCAGTGGCGTGATCTCAGCTCACTGCAGCCTCTGCCTCCTAGGTTCAAGTGACTCTCCTGCCTCAGCCTCCCAAGTAGGTGGGACTACAGGCACGTGCCACCACACCTGGCTAATTAACAAAAAAAAGTGAGATTTGGCTGGGTATACAGATCCAAACCATGTCGACGGCCATCCTAACAGGCATGAGGTGATATTTCATGGTTTTGATTTGTGTTTCCCTGACGATTAGTCATGTTGGGCGTATTTTTCTATACCTGTTATCTATTTGTATGTCTTCTTTGGAGAAGTATCTATTCAAGTCCTTTGCCTGTTTTTGAATTGGGTTATTTAATTTTTTGTTATTGAGTTGTAGGAGTTCCTTATATATTTTTGGATATTAACCCTTTTAGATATATGGTTTGCAAATATTTTCTCACATTCTGTAGGTTGCCTTTTCACTCTGTCGATGGTTTTCTTTGCTGTGCAGAAGCTTTTTTGTTTGATGTAGTCCCACTTGTCTATTTTTACTTTTGTTTCCTGTGCTTTTGGTGTCACATCCAAGAAATCATTGCCAAGACCATTTGGTTTCTTAACAGTATTGAGTGTGTTATTTTTCCTCCAAAAATCGTATTTCTATTATCCCTGCAAAAAAGAAGTCCTTTTCATTTGGAATTAGTTTTTAATTTTAACCAGTTTTTAAAAACCGAGTTTACAATAGAATTAGCAATGATGTCAGACATTTCACCTTTGGCAGAAAGAACCTCCATATGTTGATTCCAGGAATTAATTGTATGAAAAAAAAAAGGCCATTATTGGGCTAAGCTGCTTTTCTTTTTGAAACATCTGATGACATTATCAAACTACTGTCGTTAACCATTTGCTAAGTTCTACTGCTGCTAATGGAGCCAATACAAACAGCTATCAGCAGGCATGATGGCTCATGCCTGTCATCCCAGCAATTTGGGAGGCCTAAGTGGAAGGATCACTTGAAGCCAGGAATTTGAGACCAGCCTGGGCAACATAGCAAGACCCCCTCCCCTGCCCCATTCCCTACAAAAAATTTTTTTAATTAGCCTGGCATGGTGGCCCATGCCTGTAGCCCTAGCTACTTGGGAGGCTGAGGTGGGAGAATTGCTTGAGCACAGGAGTTCAAGGTTACAATGAGCTATGATGTCACCACTGCACTCCAGCCTGGGCAACAGAGTGAGATCCTGTCTCTAAAAATAAAATAAAATACAAAACTGCTATTGCTAGATTTTTTGTATCTGCAAGAAAACTTGGAATAAAAAAGCAAAATTAACATAGGTGAACAGTTATTTGATATAAACATAAAGTCGGCCGGGCTTGGTGGCTCACACCTATAATCCCAACACTTTGGGAGGCTCAGGTGGGAGGTTCGCTTGAGTTCAGGAGCTCGAGTCTGCAGCAAGCCATTTTCATGCCATTGCACTTCAGCCTGGGCAACACAGTGCGACCCTGTCTCCAAAAAAGGTCAAATTTCATGGAATGAGAACTAAATGACAATTGCAAAAGTCAAACTGCTGTCTTTGGGAATAACTACTTAAAATAACTTCCTAAAGTAAGTCCTAACTTCTGAAAGAGATGCTGATGTTTCGTCAGCAGGTCTGTGCCTTCTGGGTTTTGCATGGCTAGTAAGAGGATGACAGCTCCCAGGGTGGATAGTAAATGTCAAGAAACATTTTAACAAAAGTACACATTAATCAACAACTTTCATGATGTGTAGAAATTTACTACCTAATGGAGAATTCCAGGATGAAAATTTTCCTCAGGTTCTGAAGTTATGGCAGGTCCTCAAAGAACATGGTTTTGTTCAACACCATCTCGTTATAATATTTATTTGTTTATTTTCTTTTTTTGAGACGGAGTCTCTCTCTGTTGCCCAGGTTGGAGTGCAGTGGTGCAATCTCGGCTCACTGCAACCTCCACCTCCCAGCTTCAAGCAATTCTCCTGCCTCAGCCTCCCGAGTAGCTGGGATTACAGGCGCCCACCACCACGCCCAGATAATTTTTGTATTTTTCATAGAGACGGGGTTTCATCATGTTGGCCACGCTGGTCTCAAACCCCTGACTTCAAGTGATCCACCTGCCTCAGCCTCCCAAAGTGCTGGGATTATAGGCATGAGCCACCATGCCCGGCCACATTATAACATTTATAAGGGAAAAAAATAGATTCCTGGCTGGGGCCACTGTCTGTGTGGAGTTTTGCATTCTCCCCATGTCTGTGTGGGTTTTCTCCACGTACTCCGATTTCCTCTCACATGGCAAGAATGTACTCATTAGATTAAGCGATGTGTCTAAATGGCCCCAGGATGAGTGAGTGAGAGTGTGTGTGTGTGTGTGTGTGTGTGTGTGTGTGTGTGTGTGTGACTCCAGAGTCTCACTCTGTCACCCAAGCTGGAGTGCAGTGGCACAATCTTGGCTCACTACAACCTCCACCTCCCAGGTTCAAGTGATTCTTGTGCCTCAGCCTCCTGAGTAGCTGGTATTACAGGTACCCGCCACCACGCCCAGTTAATTTTTGTATGTACGTATGTATGTATTTATTTATTTATTTTTCCAAGACAGAGTCTTGCTCTGTCACCCAGGCTGGAGTGCAGTGGCGTGATCTCAGCTCACTGCAGCCTCCACCTCCTAGGTTCAAGTGACTCTCCTGCGCGCGCGCGCACACACACACACACACACACACACACACACACACACACACACAGAAATGGGATGGCGTCAAGTCCAGAGCTGGTTCCTGCCTTGTGCCCTAAGCAGCCAGGAAAGGCTCCGGCCACCCTTGATCCTGAACTGGAGTCATTGACTTAGATGATAAATAAATGAATGTGTCTTAGTCTACTTTGTGTTTTTATAAAGGAATTCCTGAGGCTGGGTAATTTTAGAGAACAGAGGTTTGTTTAGTTCACAGTTCTGCACGCTGCATAAGATGCATGGTGCTGGCCTCTGTGCGGCTTCTGGTGAGGGCTTCTGTGCTGTGTCAAAACATGGCAGAGGGGGACAAAGGGGAAGCAGGCACACGTGAAGAGGGATTCATACCTGGGGGTGTGCTGACTTTATATCAACCCTCTCTCATCAGAACCAATTCATCCTGCTGAGAACCAATTCAGTCTTATGAGAGCGAGAACTCACTCACTACCCCTGAGACCAGCCCACGCCATTCATGAGGGTTCCACCCCATGACCCACACACCTCCCCCCAGACCCTTCCTCTACCACCACCACCCTGGGGATCAAGTTTTAACATGAGATTTGGTGGGGACAAACAAATCATTTCCAAACCATAGCAGGATGGATACAAATCATTGTCAAATAAAACTTGTAAAGTCTGTGATAGTCATACAAATGCACAGCAATAAACAAAGACACAGCCAGGTGCGGTGGCTCGCGCCTGTAATCCCAGCACTTTGGGAGGCCAAGTTTAAGACCAGACTCACCAACATGATGAAACCTCGTCTGTACTAAAAATACAAAAAAATTAGCCGGGCATGGTGGCGGACGCTGGCAATCCCAGCTACTTAGGAGGCTGAGGCAGGAGAATCGCTTGAACCCGGGAGGCAGAGGTTGGGGTGAGCCGAGATTGCACCATGGCACTCCAGCCTGGGCGACAGAGTGAGACTCCATCTCAAAAAAATAAAAATAAAAATAAAAATAAAAATAAAAAAATTAGCTGGGCATGGTGACGGGTGCCTGTAGTCCCAGCTACTTGGGGGGCTGAGGCAGGAGAATTGCTTGAACCCAGGAGGTGGAGGTTGCAGTGAGCCGCTATTGTGCCACTGCACTCCAGCCTGGGTGACAAAGTGAGACTCTGTCTCCAAATAAATAAATAAACAAACAAATAAATGATGTGGTACAAAAGTGCTTAGGGAGCCCGTGGAATTTGTTCTTGTTTGTTTCTGAGGTGCATGGCGGCAGGAGGTGCTCCTGACAATTTCCACTTTGCGAATAGTTATTCCTTGATTTAACCCACCACCACAACAACCACTGTCTCTCATGGATTCACCTGAAAGTGGGAAATAATTATCTTGCTTGTTTTTATTCATCATTCTTAAATGTATATATAGATTATATTTATTTCAATGTTTAATATTAGAAGTGTTTGGGGTCTTTATTTAGAAGTCTGGTAAGGCCGGGCGCGGTGGCTCACGCCTGTTATCCCAGCACTTTGGGAGGCCGAGGCGGGTGGATCACGAGGTCAGGAGATCGAGACCGTCCTGGCTAACACGGTGAAACCCCGTTTCTACTAAAAATAAAAAAAATTAGCCGGGCATGGTTGCAGGCACCTGTAGTCCCAGCTACTCGGGAGGCTGAAGCAGGAGAATGGCGTGAACCCGGGAGGTGGATCTTGCAGTGAGCCGAGATTGAGCCACTGCACTTCAACCTGGGCGACAGAGAGAGACTCTGTCTCGAAAAAAAAAAAAAAAAGAAGTCTGGTGCTATCTAGGGGGCCAGAAATATGTCATAGGAACTTAATTCTTGTTTACATCAATTAGCTTATGGCAAAATTAGTTAGGTTATATGTTGTTCTGCTTAAAGTCGCAGTTTCAGAGAGCCCTATGGAAGACGTTAAGTGATTACTTACTATACTGCTGATAGTGTCTGGTGTTGCTATTGAGAGGAATGAGTACTGATTCTGGATCCTTGTATGTGGCCTGCTTGTTCTCTCTGAAAGCTTTTAGGATTAAAAAAACAATCTATGTGTGTTTGTTCGTTTTGAGACAGTCGCCCAGGTTTGGAGTGCAGTCGTGCAATCATGGCTCACTACAGCTTTGACCTCCCAGGCTCAAGTGATCCTCCCACCTTAGCCTCCTGAGTAGCTGGGACTACAGGCATGCACCACCATACGCAGCTAATTGGGGTATTTTTTTTTTGTAGGGACAGGGAGGGTGTCACTATGTTATCCAGGCTAGTCTCTAACTCCTAGGCTCAAGCCATCCTCCTGCCTCAGCCTCCCAAAGTGCTAGTATTACAGAAGTGAGCTACTGCACTTGGCCTGGTGTTCTTAAATTTTACAAGGTTATGACTTATTGAGTATCTTTTTTCATTCTTTGTTCTAGGTGCTCAGTGGGCCCTCTAAATCTGGGGCCATCTTCTAGTTCTTGGGAAACTATTTCTGTAGTTGAGATCTCTATCTACTGAATACACCTTTCCTTCTTTCTTAGCAACAGCATATCTCTATGCAGGATGGCAATGTGCCTCACAGACATCTTGTTAGTAGATGAAGTCATGTGACACAGTTCTGTCCAATGAGCTGTAAGTTGAAGTTACAGTTGACACAGATTTTCCCATCTTTTTTCTGCTTGAAACATACTTGCAATGCCTGAGATGGGAAGAGAATGGGCAGAAAACGTTTTGTGTGAGGATGAGAGCAAAACTGATGGTGTCTAATCTCAAAGATAGAAATAATCTGGTTCTCTTGTAACAGCATAGACACCCTATATCTGCTAACTACCCATTATGTGATAAAAATAAAACCAATTATTTTTAGTAGAGATGGGGTTTCACCACATTAACCAGGATGGTCTCAATCTCCTGACCTCGTGATCCACCTGCCTCGGCCTCCCAAAGTGCTGGGATTACAGGCGTGAGCCACCGCGCCCGGCCAAATATAATTTACCTACCATACAATTCACCCATTTAAAGTACAAAATTTGGCCAGGCACAGTGGCTCACGCCTGTAATCCCAGCACGTTGGGAGGCTGAGGCGGGAGGGTCACTTGAGGCCAGGAGTTCAAGACCAGCCTGGCCAACATGGCGAAACCCCATCTTTACTAAAAATACCCTCAAAAAATTAGTTGGGTGTAGTGGCGTGCGCCTGTAATCCCAGCTATTTGGGAGCTGAGGCACAAGAATCGCTTGAACCCAGGAGGCAGAGGTCGCAATGAGCTGAGATCATGCCCCTGCACTCCGGCCTGAATGGCAGCATGTGACTGTGGAAAAAAAAAAAAAGTATACAATTCAATGGTTTATAGTATACTCACAGAGTTGTACAACTGTTCCCACCCTCAGTTTTAGAATATTTTCATCACCCTAAAGAAAACCCATACCCTTTGTTTATCACCCTCCAATCTCCAAATTTCCCCCAGCCCAAAACAACACTAATCTTTCTATCTCTATGGACTCGCCTTATTCTGAACATTTCATGTAAATGTAATTAAATTAGACAACATGTGTTCCTTTGTGGCTGGCCTCTTTCATTGAGCACCATGTTTTCAAGGCTCATTTGTGTTTTAGCACAGATCAGTACTTCATTTTTTTATACCTGAGTAATATTCCATTGTGTGGGTGATACTACATCCTATTCTTAATTTTTAAGAATTCTTTCATATGCTCTGAATTTTTTTCCTTTTCATAGAATGATGTAATTGTGTCATGGATATATTCTCTTCTCTTCTCTTTTGAAGATGTTAATCATTGTTTTTCTGAAGTCATCTTCTTCCTGCACCGTCTGTTTTTTCTGGGCTCTTTTTCTGCTTTTGTTTTAATCTCTGGCCTTCTTCATATTAGAGGCTTTCCTCAAATTTCTGGTGATCCTTGACCATTCACCAAATTACTTATCAGAAGTTCAGTGTATGTGCACGAGGCTTATCAACTGATAGCCTCACTGTGAGATGACAGGGGGAGTACCGGCTTTTTCTCTTGAGCTAACCAGTTCCCCCAGGTGATACAGGGAGCACCCTTGACCTTGCAGTTTATGGAATGATGGTTCCCTAGAGTTCTGCAATGCTGTCACCCTGCACAGAAAAAGCAGTGAGCTAGTGTGGCATCTTGGGGGTGGAATGGGGACAATGGCCCATCATATGTGACTTCTGAGAGCCTTACTCATTTCAGAAATGCCTTGTTTTCTTGCCCTCTGTGATGCCTCATGTCTCCTGGATCAGGACATCTCTGGTTTGCCCTCTTCAGAGAGCAAATCTTCTGTCACCTGCTGGGTGGTAGAGGAGTGACAGCCTCTGGCTGTGTGGAGTGAGGAGGAAGAGCTGAGGTCCAGCTCCTTCTTACACAGACATTGAATGAATTCTGTCATTTTTAGCCCCATCCTAATCCCCTGAATTCAGATGTCTAGTGCTTCCACTTTCTGAGACTTTGGAGGATTCATAGTGGATTCAATTTATTTATTTATTTATTATTTGTATTATTTTTTTTTTTTTTGAGATGGAGTCTTGCTCTGTCGCCCAGGCTGGAGTGCTGTGTCACCGTCTCAGCTCATCGCAACCTCCAACTCCCGGATTCAAGTGATTCTCCTGCCTCGGCCTCCCAAGTAGCTGGGATTACAGGCACATGCCACCACACTAGGCTAATTTTTTTTGTGTGTTTAGTAGAGATGAGATTTCACCATGTTGGCCAGGCTGGTTTCGAACTCCTGACCTCAGGTGATCCGCCCGCCTCGGCCTCCCCAAGTGCTAGGATTACAGGCATGAGCCACCATCCCAGGCCAGAATCAATTTATCTTTTATTGGCTTCTTCAGGTATAGACACTCAGCAGAATGGAGAAAGCTGACGTTAAATTCGATGTCTTTTGTCCAAACAACTTATGTCTTCCAAAATATTGTTGACACTTTTTGCATCTCCATTGCCATTCGCTTCTTCCTATTTTATTCCTTCATGGCTGTCTGAGTGGGTTTGAACAGGGAGTGGAGCGGATGGCATGTATTCAACCTACAGAGTTAACTGCGAGTCGACAGCTCCCAGGGAGAAGGCAAGCGCAGGTGAGCCCTTAGTAGCATGTATCAGGAGAATCCTCAGGCTGGAGGCCACAGCGGCTGTGAACTTAAAAAAATAGAACAGGCCGGGCGCGGTGGCTCAAGCCTGTAATCCCAGCACTTTGGGAGGCCAAGGCGGGCGGATCACGAGGTCAGGAGATCGAGACCATCCTGGCTGACACGGTGAAATCCCATCTCTACTAAAAATACAAAAAACTTTAGCCGGGCATGTTGGCGGGCGCCTGTAGTCCCAGCTACTCGGGAGGCTGAGGCAGGAGAATGGCGTTAACCCGGGAGGCGGAGCTTGCAGTGAGCCGAGATGCGCCACTGCACTCCAGCCTGGGGGACAGAGCAAGACTCCGCCTCAAAAAAAAAAAAAAAAAAAAGAACAGCAAATTATGAAGAAAATCATTAATCTACTTCACAGTTTTATCTAGTGATGCCTCAGCCAAAAGAAACAAATATTTAAAATAATTACCAAGTTTCCTCTTGAGTCACCAATAAAGCAGCTGCATGTAAATACAACAATACAAGACATCCTCATCCACTTAGACCTATCAGATTCCCAGGCTACTGTCTTTCCAGGCCACTGTCTTTCTGTTAGGCTACGCTGCTGCTGCTCATTGCCAACACTTACATAGCGCTTCATATGTCCAAGCACTTTACATTTTTTAACACTTTAATCCTCACAACCATTGTTTTCTACAGTTACTATTATTACAGGAGGATAATATAGTTGGCCCTCTGTGGGTTCTGCATCTGTGGACTCAACCAGCCTCAGATTGGAAATATTCAGGAAAAAATCTGCATCTGTCCTAAACATGTACAGATTTTATTCCTTGTCATTATTCCCTAAACAATACAATATAGCAACTATTTACATAGTATATCCATTGTTTTAGGTATCATAAGTAATCCAGAGATTATTTAAAGTATAGGAGAAGATGTAAGTTACATGCAAATTCTACAGCGTTTTATCAGAAACTTGAACATCTGTGGATTTTGGTATCTGCAGGTGGTTCTGGAAACAATCCCCCATGGATACTGAGGGGCAACTGTTGTATGGCACAAAGCGCTTAAGTAACCTGCTCAAGTTCACACAGCTAGAATAGTTCAAATAGAATGAATGGTTAATAGTGCAAATAGAATAGAATGGTTCAAAGCCAGGATTTGAACCAAGGATGACCTTCTCTAGTCTTTGCTCTTATAAATGCACTATAGCACTTTGGGAGGCCGAAGTCGGCCGATCACCTGAGGTCAGGAGTTCAAGACCAGCCTGGACAACATGGTGAAACCCCATCTCTACTAAAAATACAGAAATTAGCCGGCCTGGTGGCGCACACCTGTAATCCCAGCTACTCAGGAGGTTGAGGCAGGAGAATTGCTTAAGCTCAGGAGGCAGAGATTGCAGTGAGCCAAGATTGTGCCACTGCACCCCAGCCTGGGCAAAGGAGCAAGACTTCATCTCAAATAAATAAATAAATAATAAATGCAATATAGATAATAATAATCGAATTTATTTATCACCCTACAATTTCAAGAGCATTTTCACCTGATCTTATTGATTTTACAGTCCCATTTTACAGTTGTGAACACCAAAAGCCCATTTGACTTACCCGAGATCTGCGGTTTCCCTTACTGTTTTACCTAGCAATAACACTGATGCCCTTTGTTTTTAAGGTTTATGGTACTTTGCAGCCCTAAGCTCAGCCCTTTCACTGGTTCATTTTGATAATTATGAAAATTCATTTCCATAGGATGCCAAGAAGAGGAGGCATTTTAAAGGCAATAGACATATTCAAGAGCAGATTGTGAATTGTTGGTTAAAACTCAGAAGGTATTTTCCCATAGAAAAAATGTGAGTCATGGTCAGTAGGTGTGTAGCCCACAAATGCTAGGATGTTCCTTACTGTTACCACAGTAACTGCAGCTCTCCAGGGCCTGGGGTGGAGAGGAATTTAGGTACCGAAGGGAGGACCCAGTGGTGGCCCCTCCCACTGGAGGGCTAAAGCCTGGAGGTGGAGGGAGCCTGGAAGGGGCTGAGGAAAGGTCAAGGATAAGTTGAGTGTTTGTAAAGTGTGGACCTGCCTAGCCTGATTTTTTTTTTCCTTATTTATTTATTTTTTTTGAGATGAACTTTCACTGTGTCACCAGGCTGGAGTGCAGTGGCACGATCTCGGCTCACTGCAACCTCTGCCTCCCAGGTTCAAGCGATTCTCCTGCTTCAGCCTCCCAAGTAGCTGGGACTACAGGCATGCGCCACCACACCCAGCCAATTTTTGTATTTTTAGTAGAGATGGGCTTTCACCATTTTGTCCAGGATGATCTTGATCTCTTGACCTCGTGATCCGCCTGCCTCAGCCTCCCAAAGTGCTGGGATTACAGGCATGAGCCACCGTGCCCGGCACATTTGCCATTAATCAAAGAGATTTCCTGGAATAACAGACACTCCACATCTAATGAACATGATGGGAACCTTAGATTCTACACTTAACAAGGTGGAGAGAGTTGAATAGCAGGCCCAAGGCCAGCTGAGAGCCATTTACAGCGGGAACATCATGGCTAAATAAAGCTGATTTCCCCAAGGAATACAGAGCCTTTCCCTCCAGTCATTAGGTCCCTGGCTTGACTGTTTTGTTTTTGTTTTGTTTGTTTGTTTTTAGAGAAGGAGTCTCACTCTGTGGCCCAGGCTGGAGTGCAGTAGTGTGATCTCAGCTCACTGCAACCTCCGCCTCCCAGGTTCAAGTGATTCTCCTGCCTTACCCTTCAGAGTAGCTAGGATTACAGGCACGCGCCACCACAACCAGCTAATTTTTGTGTGTGTGTTTTTAGTAGAGATGGGGTTTCATGATGTTGGCCAGGCTGGTCTCAAACTCCTGACCTCAAGTGATCCGCCTGCCTCAGCCTCCCAACGTCCTGGGATTACAGGCGAGAGCCACTGTGCCTGGTCCCCTGGCTTTACTGTTAACCTACAGACTTGGTGCAGTTAGAGGCTTTCTCTATCCCAGGGTGACATTAGAATCTCATATTTGGAGTAAATGGGATCAGTCATTTGTAATAAACACTTCTGAGTTTTATATGCTTCCAAAATTGGGATCTTGCCAGCTAGATCCAGGATGGAAGCTGGGCGTGATCATGTTTTCATTGATTAATTATAATAATTAAACCCATTTTAATCACTCATTTAGTCATTCGTCTATCTCCTCTAATCATTCTAAAAATTAGGAGGTGACTGAAAGTGTTTTTGTTTGTTGGGTTTTTCATTTGGAGTTCATGATTTTCCTGAATGTTCTACAATTGTAAAAGAGTAAACATTTCTAGGCAGAAAGCTGGTTTTTCTTGTTGCCAGTACTCAGAATTTGTTTTGTTTTCTGTTGTATTTTTTCCTGAGAGAAATTAAACAGGTCTTACAACCCAACCTGCCTTCTGGCCACAAAGCATCCCCCGTGTATATTCGCAGAGAGGATCTGATAAGGGAACTGCCATCTTAAATTCTAGAAGCTTCTTGATGACTTGCCCAGAAGCCAAGCCAGGGCCTGCAGTTCAGCACAGCCTTCAGGGCCTTGAAGCTGCCATGTGGGGAGACTGGAGTACCTTTTAAAGTTTTCAAATAAGGAAAACCCACCGGAGAGATTTTTTCTTATTTTGAGCTTAAAATAAACAGAAAAACAGTTGCAATTTGAATCACCTGCGCTTTGCTCAGCAGCCAGTTTAACTGAAGGCTCCATGGAGCTGCCCCAAGGGCGGAAGCCTCTCCCTTAAGATAACACTACTCAGTGATGGGTCATTTTGGGGTCCAGGACATTCATCAATCCTCGAAATGACACCATAAGTAATAGCTGTATGGCTGCCCAGAGTGAGATAACTTCTTGGGACCAAATGCCTTGCTCAAGCATTTTGCAGGGACTGGGAGGTGGGATGCAGGGTGTTATTAAGGACAGGGAAGCTTGTTATCTACTGCCTGGAGGGTAAACTGAGCCTGAGCGCTTGGACTGCCAGGAGATGGCCAGCCGCACAGTGCATTAGGCTGACAGCTAGGTCCTTTCAGCAGGGTCGTTCCCGGGCCTTCTTTCCTGTGTTCATTAGTGCAGATGAGAATCTATATTAGTTCCTATTGCTGCTGTGACAAATTACCATGAACTTTGTGGCTTAAAGCCACACACATTTATTATCTTGCATTCCTGGAGTTCGCAGGTTGGACCTGGGAGTCATGGGACTAAAATCAACGTGCTGGCAGGGCTGTGTTCCTTCTGGATGTTCTCAGGAGACTTTCTTCCTTGCCTTTTCCAGCTTCTGCAGGCCGCCTACCTTCCCTGGCCTGGCAATGCTGGCACTCACATCACTCCAGCCTCTGCTTTCTGTCCTCCCTCCTTCTCTGGCTCTCTTGCCCCTTTCTTTCTCTTAGAAAGACCCTTCTAATTATATTTAGAGGAACCCAAGATAATCCTCCCACTTCAAGGCCCTTAGCTTTAGCACATCTGCAAAGTCCCTTTTGCTATGTCAGGCAACATATTCATAGGTTACAGGGATCGGGATGGACATCTTTGGGAGCCATTATTCTGCCCACTAGATAATTTATTTTTGCCAGTACTTCTCTATTTTATTAAGGTTTACCCACGTAGTCAACACTCAGGGGCCACAAAACGATGAGCATACGTTTGGAGAAATGTGTCATTAGGTGATTTTGTTGTGTAAACAACACAGCGAGCACGTACACAAGGCTAGATGGCATAGCCTACTCCACACTTAGGCTGGATGGTCTAGTCTATTGCTCCTAGGCAACAAGCCTCTATAGCATGTCACTGAGTACTGTAGGCAACTGTAATGCAATGCTAAGTATTTATGTGTCTGAATACAGAAAAAGTACAGTAAAGTATTATAATTTTCTGGGACCACTGTTGTATATTCAGTTCATCATTGATTGAAAGGTTATGTGGCACATAATGTTTAGATTTCTTTATCTAAATGTTTATTTTTTGTTTTTTTTTTTAATTAATTTATTTTTTTTCTTGAGATGAAGTTTCACTCCATTGCCCAGGCTGGAGTGCAGTGGCACGATCTCGGCTCACTGCAACCTCTGCCTCCCAGGTTCAAGCGATTATCCTGCTTTAGCCTCCCAACTATCTGGGATTACAGGCACACGCCACCACATCCGGCTAATTTTTGTATTTCTGTAGGGATGGGGTTTTACCATGTTGGCCAGGCTGGTCTTGAACTCCTGAGCTCAGGTGATCCACCTGCCTCGGCCTCCCAAAGTGCTGGGATTGCAGGCATGAGCCAACGCGCCCGGCCCTAAACATTTTTATACAATAGTATACCCACCTCTCCAAATGTTTTTATCAGGATTTTGAGTTGGAAAATCTTTTTTTCCTTACTCCCCTAAACCATCACCATTATTTCCCATCAAGATGCCTAACACTGATTCAGTTAGGCCTCCGCAATTCAGAAATTACTGAAGTTATAAAAGAACTGTAACACACATCAGAATTAACCTGCCCTCAAGAAATTGTTCTTAAAATGTGCATAACTTTGACAGTCCAAACTGTACAATAAGCTGAATATGGTATGGAAATATTAAAGTATGCAAAGTTGGCCGGGCATGGTGGCTCATGCCTGTAATCCCAGCACTTTGGGAGGCAGAGATGGGCAGATCACCTGAGGTCAGGAGTTCGAGACCAGCCTGGCCAATATGGTGAAACCCCCATCCCTACTAAAAATACAAAAATTAGCTGGGTAGGTTGGCGGGTGCTTGTAATCCCAGCTACTCGGGAGGCTGAGACAGGAGAATTGCTTGAACCTGGGAGGCAGAGGTTGCAGTGAGCCAAGATTGTGCCACTACACTCCAGCCTGGATGGCAGAGCAAAAACTCCGTCTCAAAATAAATAAATAAATAAATAAATGCAGGATGATCTCATCTCCAGATTCTTAATTACAACTACAAAAACCTGATTTTCAAATAAGATCACATTTGAGTTAGCACTTGAACATCGGTTTTGTGGGGCCACCATTCAACCTATGAGAGGGAACAAGACAGCGTCTTGCTTTTCCTTGTCCTGCACAGTTGACAATCTCTGCACCCTTCCGCAGTGCTCATCTGCCTTCATGTATCTAGACCAGAGCCTTCCAATCATTTTGGTTTGTTGTCTCACAGGAGTCACTCTGTGGCACTTTGTTGAGCCTTGGAGCTACTTCACGTATCATTTGTCTCCCCCAGATTAGAAGAATGTCTTTTCTGGAGAAGAAAGCTCGGCATGACAAAGCACGCGGTGGCTCACAGCTTTGTTGAAAATAGAGTTGGAAAGATGTTTAGTAAATTCGTGCTTTCAGAAGATTCTAATAAAGCAAGGCAAACCAAGTTAATGCTGGGGCAATAGAGTCTTCTATTGCCTTCAGCCTTCCCTGAAGAATTAGATTTCTTCAGGGAATTGAAGTCGTAAACCAAAGAAAGCATCCTATCTGCTAAGGTGTTAGTTAAGGATTATTCAACCTCAGCACTTTCCAGTTTGAGCAAATAAATCCAATTCTTCCCTGATGTTTAATAGAAGGGCCTTAAGAGTATCAGAGTCAGGCAGACGTGGGCTGGAGTCTAGGCTCTGCCACTGTATAACCTGAAATAAGTTACTTAATCTCGCCTAGTCTCGTTTTCTTTATCTGTAAATTGGAGCTGATAATAGAATTATTACTTCATAGGATCACTGACATAGTTAAATGAGATAATGCAGATAATATACTAAGCAGAGTATGTGGCATATAGTCAAGTTCTTTGTATTCCTATCTTCTACCATACCCACTCAGTGACTTTATTTATTTATTTATTTATTGACACAGAGTCTCGCTTTGTTGCCGAGGTTGGAGTGCAATGGCGCGATCTCAGCTCACTGCAACCTCCGCCTCCTGGACTCAAGTAATCCTCCTGCTTCAGCCTCCTGGGTAGCTAGGATTACAGGCGCCTGCCACCATGCTCAGCTAATTTTTTGTATTTTTAGTAGAGATGGGGTTTCACCAGGTTGGCCAGGCTGATCTCGAGCTCCTGACCTCAAGTGATCCACCTGTCTCAGTCTCCCAAAGTGTTGGGATTACAGGCGTGAGCCACCACACCCAACTGTGATTTCTTAAAGCATGAATTTACTAAGTATCTTTCCAACTTATTTTCAAGAGCACTTTATAACATAATATTTTTGTTGTTATTAATGTTACTATCAGTACTATGATTATTATAGCAGGAGTGAGGCCGGGCGCGGTGGCTCACGCCTGTAATCCTAGCACATTGGGAGGCCGAGACGGGCGGATCACGAGGTCAGGAGATCGAGACCACCCTGGCTAACACGATGGAAACCCCATCTCTACTAAAAATACAAAAAAAATTAGCCGGGCGTGGTTGCGGGTGCCTGTGGTCCCAGCTACTTAGGAGGCTGAGGCAGGAGAATGGAGTGAACCCAGGAGGCGGAGCTTGCAGTGAGCCAAGATCCCACTACTGCACTCCAGCCTGGGCAACAGAGCAAGACTCCGTCTCAAAAAAAAAAAAAAAAAAAAATTATAGCAGAAGTGAGACTTTATGGTAACACAAGTACACCAACCAATTTTTTTTTGAGACAAATGTCACTCGTTGTCCAGGCCAGAGTGCAGTGGCACAATCATGGCTCATTGCAGCCTCAGCCAATCAAGCGATCTCTCCACCTCAGCCTCCCTCGTAGCTGGGACTACAGGCATGTGCCACTATCCCCAGCTAATTTTTTCTTGATCTTTTGTAAAGACAAAGTCTCACTACATTGCCCAGGCTGGTCTTAAACTCACGGGCTCAAGCAATCCTTCCATCTCAGCCTCTCAAAGTGCCGGGATTACAGGCACGAGCCACCACTCTCAGTCTAATAAAACTAATTTTTGTCTACACCTTTTGTCAGAGGTTGGAAGTGGCTTGTTCGCATTATTTTTGGTCTCCACTGCAATTATACCACCATCATCTTCTGAAAATCTCGGTCCCTTTGTGACTTATGCCATTAAGCTATTTATCCTCGTCATCTCTGCCTTGCATTGACAACCTGGCCACTCCTCAATAGTCATTGAAGACTGTGGCAGCTGATTCCACCCAAGTCCTGTCCTAATTTTTGGTACCTTCAAGGTTTATATGGTTGCCCAATCCAATGTGCTAGCTTCGCAGGTCTTTGTGTGTGTGTGTGTGTGTGTGTGTGTGTAGAGACAGGATCTCACTATGTTACCCAGGGTGGTTTTGAACTCCTGGTCTCAAGCTACCCTCTTGCCTCAGAGCCTCCCAAGTCTTAATCTTTTCAGGCCCAAAGACTTCCCCTCAGCCACCTATTCCTATGGCCATGTCCTGGCCCTATCCTCACTAGGAAATACCCCTGTCTAAAACCAATCATAAACTTCAACATCCAGCTTTTGGGCATAACCTTCTCTTTTTCCAGACTTCTCCCACCTTTGTTCCTTCCATGCCTGGCTGTCAACCTCACAAAGCCCACAGGTGAATCTATTGATCCCCTCCTGGCCTCCTGTGAAGTTTTTTGTACTTCTGTCTTCTACCAAACCCACTCAGTGAAAATGAAAACACAAGTCAATCATTCTGATGAGTTTCTCCTCTCCTACTCTCAGGAGACTGAGTGCTGCCAGAGAAAAATCACACCACCAGGCAGGTTCACGTGCATCTTGGTAGGCACGCAATCACACCTTACTGATGAATGTGCGAAGGCATCAACTGGACCCTCAGCTTTTGTCATCACCTGTGTTACTTGACCTTGACTGGCTTCTTCTCTGATTCTTTTCCACCACTTCTAACCCAATCTAGGTTCAACCATTTGGCCTCAAGAGTGGAGGTATCAAGAAACAAAGTTTGATACAACCAGATCTGGAGTCACACTGCAGAAGTTTAAATGCTGACTTTGACCCTGACTAATTATATAACCTTAAACCAGTCACTTAGTTCCTCAAAGTCAATCCCTTATCTATTAAATGGGAAAAACAAGTGCACCTGCCTTACTAGGTTGTTATGATAGTTAAGGGAGATCATACATCTGTACCTGACACATTGTAATAGTTTCATAAATGTGGCTCTTCTTTTTACTCCATTGAGAAAATTGAGGCCGTTGTTAAAAATCGTTTCCTTCCATTTCTCACCCTTCCCTACTACACAGTGTTCTAAAATCTATCCTGTCGTCTCCCTTTTTGGTCCAAGGTCAACCTTTCTACCTATGTTCTGACCTATTCTTTCAGCACCTGCCAGAGTTTTTAAAAATTAAGTTGAATTCATATAACATAAAATGAACTATTTTTAAGTCAACAATTCAAGCTGGGCACAGTGGCTCACACCTGTAGTCCCAGGACTTTGTGAGGCTGAGGTGGGCATATCACTTGAGACCAGTTGTTCAAGACCAGCCTGGCCAACATGGTGAAACCTTGCCTCTACTAAAAATACAAAAATTAGCTGGGTATGGTGGTGCATACCTATAGTCCCAGCTACTCAGGAGGCTGAGGCATGAGAATAGCTTGAACCCAGAGGCAGAGGTTGCAGTGAGCCGAGATCACACCACTCTAGCCTAGATAACAAAGTGAGACTCTGTCTCAAAAAAAATAAAAAAAAATAAAGTCAACAATTCAGTGGTATTTAACACACTAACAATGTTGTACAACAGCCACCTCTATCTGGTTTCAATATTTTCATCACCTGCAAATAAAATCCCATATCTATTTATTTATTTATTTATGAGATGGAGTCTCCCTCTGTCACCCAGCCTGGATCATATGGTAATTCCATGTTTAACTTATTGGGAAACCACCAAAATATTTTCTACAGTGGCTGAACCATTTATATTCAGGCAATGTACAAGAGTTTCAATTTTTCCACATCCTCACCAACAGTGGTAGTAATATACCCACTTTCACTTTTAATTTTAGTTATTTGCATCTTCTACTTTTTTAGTCAGTCTAGCAAAAGGTTTGTCAGTTTTGTTGATCTTTTTGAGCAACCAACTTCTAGTTTCATTGATTCCGTTATTTTCCTATTGTCTATTTCAGTGATCTCTGCTATAATTATTCCTTCTGTTGACTTGGATTTGGTTTGCTTTCTTCTTCTAGTTCCTTAAAGGTTATAGATTTGAGATTTTTATTTTCTTTTTTTAACATAGGCATTTACACTTACACATTTCCCTCTGGACACTGCTTTTTCTGTATATGAATTGGGGGTTTTCCCCATTTATTGTAAAGTATTCTTATTTCTCTTGCTATTTATCCTTTGACCCCTTTGTTGTTTAAGAGTGTGTTGTTTATTTTTCATGTATTTGCACTTTTTTTTCAGTTTTCCTCTGTAGTTGATTTCTAACAATGTTATGTTGTGATCTGAGAAGGTACTTTCTATTATTTCAGTCTTTGAAAATTTATTGAGACTGTTTTTTGTGGCCTAACATATGGTCTGTCCTGGAGAAGAATGTATATTCTGCTGTATTTGATAGAATGGTCTATATACGTCTGTTAGGCCTTATTGTTTATAGTGTTATACAAGTCCTCTGTTTCCTTATGGATCTTCTGTCTAGATGTTCTATTTCTTATTGAAAGTAGGGGCATTGAAGTCTTCAACTATTACTGTAGAACTGCCTATTTCTTCCTTCAGTTCTGTCAAGATATGTAGTACATATTTTGGAGCTCTGTTATTAGATGGGTATATATTTATAGTTGTTATAGCTTCTTGATGAATTGACCCCTTTATCAATATATAATGATCTTTTTGTGTCTTTTAATCATTTTTGACTTAAAGCCTCTTTTGCTTCATATTAGTATAGCTACCCCAGCTCATCTTCAGTTACCATTTACATAGAATCTCTTTTTACATCCTTTCACTTCCAACCTTATAGATCTAAAGTGAGTCACTTATAAACAGCATATAGTTGAAACATTTTTAAATTAATAGACTTTATTTTTTTAGAGAAGTTTTAGGTTTATAGAAAAGTTGAGTGGAAAGTACAGAGAGTTTCCATATATCTACTGCTGCCCCTGCACACCATTTCTCCTATTGTTAACATCTTACATTAATGTAGTACACTAGGCTTCCCTCTTTGTGTTGTACATTCTATGAGTTGTAACAATTGTATAATGACATGTATCCACTATTAAAGTATTGCACTGAATAGTTTCACTGGCAGTCTGCCAGTCTGTGTATTTTAACTAGTGAGTTTAATCCATTTATATTTAAAGTTATATTATTTAATATATTTATATTAATATACATAATATGTTAAATATGTGTTGTACATGAAATTACTGAGTCATTATATTCTACCATTTTGCCATTTATTTTCTAAATGTCTTATCTTTTTTGTTCCTCGTTTTCTTCAATACTACCTTCTTCTGGGTTTGATTTTTTTCTAGTGGACTATTTTTACTTTATCCATGTTTCCTTTTATGTAATTTTAAAAGTTATTTAAAAATGGTTACCATGGAGATTTCATTTAGCATCCTAAATTTATAACACCATTGCTTGTTTGAAATGATCCAAACTTAGCTTCTATAGCATATAAAATTTATCCTATACAGCTTTGTACCCACCTTACATTGTTATTGTCACAAATTCCATCTTTATACACTATGTGCCTACTGCATAGATTTATAATTATTGTTTGATGCATTGTATTTTGAATCATAAGAATCAAAAAGAGGAAGTATAAACTAGAAATACAAAATACTGGCTTTTATATTTACCTATGTAACTATCTTTACCAGAGTTCTTTATTTCTTCAGATGACTTCAACTACAACTCACTGCCTAGTGTCCTTTCATTGTTGCCCAAAGGACTCCCTTTAGCATTTCCTACAGGGTAAGTCTAGTGGCAACAAACTCCCTTAGCTTTTGCTTACCTGGGAATGTTTTAATGTCTTCCTTTTTTTTTTTTCCTTGAGATGGAGTTTCACTCTGTTGCCCAGGCTGGAGTACAGTGGCACGATCTTGGCTCACTGCGACCTCTGTCTCCTGGGTTCAAGTGATTCTCCTGCCTCAGCCTCCCACGTAGCTGGGACTACAGGCATATATCACAATGCCTGGCTGATTTTTGCATTTTTTTTAAATAGAGACGGGGTTCCACCATGTTGGCCATGCTGGTCTTAAACTACTGACTTCAAGTGATCCACCTGCCTAGGCCTCCCAAATTGCTGGGATCACTTACAGGCATGAGCCACCATGCCCAGCCTATACCTTCCTAATTTTTGAAGAGCAATTTTGCTTGATATAGAATTCTTACTAGACAGTTTTTTTTTTTTTATTTCAGCACTTGAATATGTCATTATACTGCTTTCTGGCTGTCATTGTTTCTGATGATTATTAGATTAACAGTCTTATTAGGGGTATATATTGAATAACCTATGCATAATGAGTCACTTATCTCTTGCCGTTTTTAAGATTATCTCTTTGTCTTTGGATGTTGACAGTGTGAACTGTCACTATGATTGATTATCATAGTGTGGATCTCTTTGTGATTATCCTACTTGGAGTTCATTGAACTTCTTGGATGTGTAGACTTGTCTTTCATCAAATTGGGACTTTGGGGCCATTCAAATGTCTTTCTACCTCTTTTTCATGTTTGTATGCTTGATGGTATCTCACAAGTCTCTTAAGCTCTGTTCGTTTTTCATTCTTTTATCTTTATGCTCATCAAACTGGATAATTTCAATTATTTTATCTTCGGGTTCACTGATTCTTTCTTCTGCCTGTTCAAATATACTACTGAACCCCTCTAGTAAATTTTTTTTTAGCTATTGAACTTCCAGCTCCAGTTGTTTAAAATTTGGTTTCTTTTACAATTTATATTTCTTTATTGATAACCTTTACTTGTTCATCGATTGGTTTCCTTTAGGTCTTTGAGCAAATTTAAGGTGGTTGATATTTAAAGTTATATTATTTAATATGTTATATTTATATATTTAAACTCTTTCTCTAGTCATTCCAATGTCTGGCTTCCTCTAGCATGGTTTTTGTCTATTTTTTTTTTTCTGTGGATGGGTCATACTTTCCTGTTTCTTTTTTTTTTTTTTTTTTTTTTGAGACGGAGTCTCGCTCTGTCACCCAGGCTGGAGTGCAGTGGCGCGATCTCAGCTCACTGCAAGCTCCTCCTCCTGGGTTCACGCCATTCTCCTGCCTCAGCCTCTCCGAGTAGCTGGGACTACAGGCGCCTGCCACCACGCCCGGCTAATTTTTTGTATTTTTAGTAGAGACGGGGTTTCACCGTGGTCTCGATCTCCTGACCTCGTGATCCGCCCGCCTCGGCCTCCCAAAGTGCTGGGATTACAAGCGTGAGCCACCGCGCCCGGCTTTCCTGTTTCTTTGTATGCCTGTATTTTTTGTTGTTGAAAACTGGACGTTTTGAATACTATACTGTGGTAACTCTAGATAGCATATTTTCTGTTCTCCCCAGGGTTTGCTGTTGTTGATTGTTGAGGACTGCAGTAGTCTGGTTAGTGACTTTTTCAAACTATTTTTGTAAAGACAATGTTCTTTGTTTGTGTAGTCACTGAAGTCTCTGTTCTATTATTTCAGTGGTCAGCCAGTGACCTGTCAGAGGTTTCCTTGAATGCCCGGAGCCAAAAAGAAAAATAAAAGCAACTCCACTGGTCTTTCCATATTGGCTGGGGTGCTCCTTCAACTGTGCCTTAGCCTTTACCTCCTGCTTTTGTGGAGCCCAAATAACAGCCAGAGGTGCAAGTGTATGATTTATTCTGAGCCTATATCTGGCTTTGAGCTTGTGTGTTGCACTCTAGATTCCATAGTATGAAAGGCAGCCCTTCAGAGCATTTATTCCTCCTCCCCACTCCTCCCCCAAGACTCTTCCTCCTCAGCTTTCTCCTTCTGAGGCTTTTGAGTCTCTCTTCTGCTTGCCTGCTCCTGCATCCTTTGCTCTAGGCAGCTATGGGTAGTGCATGTCTTTACTTGCTTTCACCATTTCTGTGGCACCACTCCTCCTCCTGCTAGATTTTGCTCTGGCCCTTTATTTCTCTGATTTTCTTCATCATTTCCCTCTCATGAGCATCTTGCTTTAGATGACAAATTATTCTAGCCTCACTCATCTAAAAAGAAAATAGTCTCTGCCCAGCTTCTCTCTTCTCCGAAGAGTTGTCTACATTCTCTCTCCCCTTGGACTTCCTTTTGCCCCACAAACCCCTGCATTCTTTTTTCTATTAAAAGTATGCTCCTTAAAGACAACCAATGACTTCCTAATTGCTCTGTGCAGTGAGTGTTTTTCAGCCAACTTCTTGTATCTTTTGGAGACATTGTTCATTGCTAACTTATCCTTCCTTCCTGAAACATTTGTTCCTTTTGACTTCTGTGACATTTAACTGGTTTACATTTCCTGACATTTATGAATCTGTTGATTCTTCCTGACATTTATCATTCTCTCTTTTATGAGCTTATCTTCTTCCACTCACTCTTTTACTCCTTAACTCCTTAAACTCCAAGGTCCGCCAAGGCTTAATCCCCCACTCCCGTCTTTGTTACATTTTCTTTGGGTGATGTTTTCCACACTCACTCATTGTTTCAACGTTATCTCTACACTGATAACTCCCAAATCTGTTACTCTGAAACTTTTATTTTCCTCCTTAAGAAGAGAAATCATATATCCTATTTCCTACTAGATGGATAGATAAACATCTCACATGTGCTAAAACAGAACCTAAACTGTCTCTTCCTCCAGTATTCTCAATCTCCAATGGAAACACCACCTGTCACTAGGTTAGAAATTGGGTTTCATTCTAAACTCCTTTCTGTCCTTTATTATCAACACCCAAGGAATCACTCAGGTCTGCCTGTTTAGCCTCTTGGGTATTTCTCAAGTTAGTCCAGTTTTCTCTATCCTCATTACCAATGTCCCAATCCAAGTCTATGTCATTCTCTCTTGGACCACCATGTCAGCATCCTCATCCTCAGCAGACTCTCTTGCTCAATGCTATCGTCTCCTAATTTCTTCTTCTTCTTTTTTTTTTTTTTTTAACAGAGTCTTGCTCTGTCATCCAGGCTGGAGTGCAGTGGCACAATCTTGGCTCACTGCAACCTCCGCCTCTTGGGTTCAAGTGATTCTCATGCCTCAGCCTCCCGAGTAAGCTGAGATTACAGGTACACACCACCATGCCCAGCTACTTCGTGGATTTTTTTTTTTTTTTTAGTAGAGACAGGGTTGCTCCATGTTGCCCAGGCTGGTCTTGAACTCCTGAGCTCAGGCAATCCACCCTCCTCGGCCTCCCAGAGTGCTAGGATTACAGGCATGAGCCACCATGCCTGGCTCCCTAATTTCTTCCTCAGCTGCTGAAGAGGAAATCCTTCGGTGCAAATATAATCATATCCTTCCTGCTTTTAGTTTTTCAGTGGCTGCCCATCTTCTTCAGCTCCTTCATCAATCAGGTCCCTACATACCCCACTATTGACACCTCCTGCTTCTGACTTTGTGTTACAGCATCTTTGGACTGCAGCCACTCATCTGCATTTGCCAGGCCTTTTCTCACCTCTGTGCCTTCCCTCCCTCTCCCACTCCATAATACCTACTTACATCATCCATGAAGGCTTCCCTGGCTTCATCTTCAAGGTCACTGCTCTGAGCTCTGGGGACACACTGGGCCTATTCTAGTGGTTGCATTCGTACACTGTTCTGTAGTGATCTCTCTCCATGTCTTTCCCCTTTACTGGGTTAGAAGCTGCTTATATAACCATCACCTATTGCACTCCTGCCACATTATTATTATTTTTTTAAAATTTAATTTCTAGGGTACATGTGCACAACGTGCAGGTTTGATACATAGGTATACATGTGCCATGTTGGTTTGCTGCAACCATCAACTCATCATTTACATTAGGTATTTCTCCTAATGCTATCCCTCCCCCAGACCCCCATCCCCCAACAGGCCCCAGTGTGTGATGTTCCCTGCCCTGTGTCCAAGTGATCTCATTGTTCGATTCCCACCTATGAGTGAGAACATGCGGTGTTTGGTTTTCTATCCTTATGATAGTTTGCTCAGAATGATGGTTTCCAGCTTCATCCATGTCCCTGCAAAGGATATAAACTCATCTTTTTTTCTGGCTGCATAGTATTCCATGGTGTATATATGCCACATTTTCTTAATCCAGTCTATCATTGATGGACATTTGGGTTGGTTCCAAGTCTTTGCTATTGTGAATAGTGCTGCAATAAAGATACGTGTGCATGTGTCTTTATAGTAGCATGATTTATAATCCTTTGGTATATACCCAGTAATGGGATGGCTGGATCAAATGGTAATTCTAGTTCTAGATCCTTGAGAAATCACCACACTGTCTTCCACAATGGTTGAACCAATTTACACTCCCACCAACAATGTAAAAGTGTCCTATTTCTCCACATCCTCTCCAGCATCTGTTGTTTCCCGACTTTTTAATGATTGCCATTCTAACTGGCGTGAGATGGAATCTCACTATGGTTTTGATTTGCATTTCTCTGATGACCAGTGATGATGAGCATTTTTTCACGTGTCTGTTGGCTGCATAGATGTCTTCTATTGAGAAGTGTCTGTTCATATCCTTTGCCCATTTTTTAATGGGGTTGTTTGTTTTTTTCTTGTAAATTTGTTTGAGTTCTTTGTAGATTCTGGATATTAGCCCTTTGTCAGATGGGTAGATTGCAAAAACTTTCTCCTATTCTGTAGGTTGCCTGTTCACTCTGACGGTAGTTTCTTTTGCTGTGCAGAAGCTCTTTAGTTTAATTAGATCCCATTTGTCTATTTTGGCTTTTGTTGCCATTGCTTTTGGTGTTTTAGTCATGAAGTCCTTGCCCATGCCTATGTCCTCAATGGTATTGCCTAGGTTTTCTTCTAGGGTTTGTATGGTTTTAGGTCCAATATTTGAGTCTTTAATCCATCTAGACTTAATTTTTGTATAAGGTGTAAGGAAGGGATCCAGTTTCAGCTTTCTACATATGGCTAGCCAGTTTTCCCAGCACCATTTATTAAATAGGGAATCCTTTCCACATTTCTTGTTTTTGTCAGGTTTGTCAAAGATCACATGGTTGTAGATCTGTGGCATTATTTCTGAGGCCTGTGTTCTGTTCCATTGGTCTATGTCTCTCTTGTGGTACCAGTACCATGCTGTTTTGGTTACTGTAGCCTTGTAGTATAGTTTGAAGTCAGGTAGCATAATGCCTCCAGCTTTGTTCTTTTTGCTTAGGATCGTCTTGACAATGCAGGCTCTTTTTTGGTTCTATATGAACTTTAAAGTAGTTTTTTCCAATTCTGTGAAGAAAGTCATTGGTAGCTTGATGAGGATGGCATTGAATCTATAAATTACTTTGGGCAGTATGGCCATTTTCACGATATTGATTCTTCCTATCCATGAGCATGAATTCTTCCATTTGTTTGTGTCCTCTTTTATTTCATTGAGCAGTGGTTTGTAGTTCTCCTTGAAGAGGTCCTTCACATCCCTTTAAGTTGGATTCCTAGGTATTTTATTCTCTTTGTAGCAATTGTGAATGGGAGTTCACTCATGATTTGGCTCTCTGTTTGTCTGTTAATGGTGTATAGGAGTGCTTGTGATTTTTGCACATTGATTTCATATCCTGAGACTTTGCTGAAGTTGCTTATCAGCTTAAGGAGATTTTGGGCTGAGATGATGGGGTTTTCTAAACATACAATCATGTCATCTGCAAATAGGGACAATATGACTTCCTCATTTCCTAATTGAATACCCTTTATTTCTTTCTCCTGCCTGATTGCCCTGGCCAGAACTTCCAAGACTATGTTGAATAGGAGTGGTGAGAGAGGGCATCCTTGTCTTGTGCCAGTTTTCAAAGGGAATGCATCCAGTTTTTGCCCATTCAGTATAATATTGGCTGTGGGCTTGTCATAAATAGCTCTTATTATTTTGAGATACGTTCCATCAATACCTAGTTTATGGAGAGTTTTTAGCATGAAAGCCTGTTTAATTTTGTTGAAGGCCTTTTCTGTGTCTCCTGCCACATTGTTAATCCTCAGCCAAAGTTAACAGAATGAATGCATGAATAAATGAACAAATGATGTACAGATTTTTTTTCCTTTCTTGTGGGAAAGAGTTGGCAAAAGAGAAATTAGAAGGAGTAACTGGAAACAATCATGAGAAATCTTTCAAATAGAAAACATGGCTGGGCGCGGTGGCTCATGCGTGTTATCCCAGCACTTTTGGAGGCCAAGATGGGCGGATCACGAGGTCAGGAGATCGAGACCATCCTGGCTAACACGGTGAAACCCCGTCTCTACTAAAAATACAAAAAATTAGCCGGGCGTGCTGGCGGGCACCTGTAGTCCCAGCTACTGGGGAGGCTGAGACAGGAGAATGGCGTGAACCCGGGAGGCGGAGCTTGCAGTGAGCTGAGATCGCGCCACTGCACTCCAGCCTGGGCGAGAGAGCGGGACTCAGTCTCAAAAAAAAAAAAATAAGAAAAAAAAGAAAACATTACACTGCTGGTTAATCTGTTTTTTTCAAGTCATCATATTTAAAGCAATTTTTAGAGTAGCATTTGAACTTTATTGAATTCTAAATTGGGAGAGATTATAAGAGGTCATCTATCTCAACCTCTAGTTTCTGGAGAACAATAATTAAAACGAAAGAAATGCTCATTTTAAAAGATGCCCTTTAAAAGTAGTTTCATGTATCCTGAACTATCCCTGGACTATGAGCCTTACAATATCTGGACCTGCTGAACTAAAACTGTTCAACCGAATACTAAAATAAGCTCAAAGGAAAAGAGTGGAGAGGTTTGGTGTGGGGAAGAGGTGGTGTTGCCTAGTAACCTACGGACAGTGCCTGTAATAGGTTTGCTCTTGCCTGACATCCCAGATAGCCAGGAGAAGGAACCTTAGTTTTGAAGTTACTGATACCTCCTTCTCTCTCTGTCTCTTTAAAGAGCCCCACCCTTACACACACTGGTGAAAGTCACTAAGTACTAGTCTTTCTGTTTCTAGCCAGTGATTCTCAATCTATAGAGTATGTAAGAATCACCTGAAGGCTTGTTAAACCATAGATTACTTTGTCCAGCCCCAGAGTTTGGGTTGGGGGTCCAAGAATTTGCATTGTCCACAAGTGCTTTCCAGGTGATGCTGGTGATTCTGGTCTGGGGACCACATTTTGAGAACCACTGTTCCATGCTGTCTCTGAGAATGGCCACGATGGCTCACATGACGATCTTCAGGATGCAATTAAATTGGATTTAAGGTTATGCTTTTATGCTTCTCAAATACTCAAATAAATGTAACGTTGCAAGATGTAAACCATCACCTTGTTTGGGCTGCTTTCTAAAATATTTTGCTTTTAGGTTAGTAGTTTTGCTTCTCTGGCCTTGGATCCTTTGAAGATAGGTCACTGGATTATTGTGCATTATAGTTAATGAAATAATCACAAATGTGTAATGCTAAGTAATAGGGCAAGTTTTCAAGCTTCAGACAGGGCCTCTGTATGCATTGGGACCAGTTGTCTAGGAAGTGTTGTACTTTTTAACAAGCACATTTTAAAAAAATGACAGTGAATGTTCTAAAGTGATATCTAGTATATATATATATATATATATATTTTTTTTTTTTTTTTTTAGTTGGAGTCTCACTCTGTTGCCCAGGCTTGGAATACAGTGGTGCGATCTCAGCTCACTGCAACCTCCACCTCCTGGGTTCAAGCGATTCTCCTGCCTCAGCCTCTGGAGTAGCTGGGATTACAGGTATGCACCACCACGCCCGGCTAATTTTTGTGTTTTTAGTAGAGACAGGGTTTCGCCATGTTGGCCAGGCTGGTCCTGAACCCCTGACCTCAGGTATCTGCCTGCTTTGACCTCCCAAAGTGCTAGGATTACAGGCGTGAGCCACCGAGTCCGGCCTAAGGTGATACAATTTTTAAAATGAGAAGTCTGTTTTTATGTTTTTGTTTTCTTTCTTGTTTGTTTAATCTTTTTGTTTGTTTTTACATGTTTTTTAAAGGAAAAAGAAGACAATAAAAAGATGAGTGTTCAAAATGCTGATGGAGAGCAGTGTGACTCCCAAGTGTCACAGGGGCTCAGATGCCACATAGACCCCAGATATGGTGGTGTACAGGCACCCTTTGTTCATGCTTCAAACGGGCTTCAAAGCAGGACTCTGTTCTTCCCTTTGTTACCCAAAGAGAAGATGCCAACCTGAGGCAGGAGTGAACAATGTGAAATGTACAGACTGTGAGAGGGTTTCCATTGCATATCACTCAGCATTTCACCCCCCAGATTCCCCATTAGTTATCTGTTACAAGTTCCTCTGCTGTGGAGCCCTGCTCTCTCCTCATTCACTCTCCCTGGCTGCAGCCAAGTGGAAGCCATTGCCACCTTTTCCTTTGCAATGCTAAGCAGTTTAGCTCAGTCCGAGCTCTCTCAAGTCCAGCCACCAGCTGGCCCAGGCTCAAAAAAGACTCAGGAAAGCACATTATCAAAGCAGGTCACCTGCAGAGGGATTTTATCAGTAAGGGTCCTGGCAGGAACAGATGGAGCACTCCAATGGGTAATTTGAGGAGAATTTAATTGAGGGACCATTTAAAGGCATAGGCCAGGTTTAGGGAAAACAATTCAAGGGCTAGGAACAGCGGACTGACTTACCCCTCTGTACTAGGCAGAATTCTAAGAAGACTTCCAATGTGTTACACCCTCATATAATCTGCCCTTAAATATGGGTGGAACTTAGCCGGGTGTGGTGGCTCACGCCTGTAATCCCAACACTTTGGAAGGCCAAGGTGGGTGGATCACCTGAGGTCAGGGGTTTGAGACCAGCCTGACCAACATGGTGAAATCCCGTCTCTACTAAAAATACAAAACTTAGCCAGACATGGTGGCAGGTGCCTATAGTCCCAGCTACTCAGGAGTCTGAGGCAGGAGAATCACTTGAACCTGGGAAGTAGAGGTTGCAGTGAGCCGAGATTTCGCCACTGCACTGCAGCCTGGGCAACAGAGTGAAACTCTGTCTCAAAAAAAAATAAAAATTAAAAAAAAAGGGTGGAACTTGTGATTTGTGTCTATCCAATAGAATATGACAGAGGTTACGGGATATCAGTCCTGTGATTAAGTTCCATTGTGGAGGACTCTGTCTTAGCTGACTAGAGGGAGAGATTCTCCTCTTGGCTTTGGGGAAATGAGCCACCATGTTGTAAGGGAGTCATCTGGCGCGGAACCATGGGTAACTTCTTCTTCTTTTTTTTTTTTTTTTTTTTTTTGAGACAGAGTCTCGCTGTGTCGCCCAGGCTGGAGTGCAGTGGCACAATCTCGGCTCATTGCAAGGTCCACCTCCCGGGTTCACACCGTTCTCCTGTCTCAGCCTCCCCAGTAGCTGGGACTACAGGCGCCCGCCACCACAGCTGGCTAATTTTTTGTATTTTTAGTAGATACGGGGTTTCACCGTGTTAGCCAGGATGGTCTTGATCTCCTGACCTCGTGATCCGCCCGCCTCGGCCTCCCAAAGTGCTGGGATTACAGGCTTGAGCCACCACGCCCGGTGAACCATGGGTAACTTCTAAGAGCTGGGAGTGGTCCTTGGTTGAAAGCCAGCAAACAAGAAAGCAGGGTTGTCAGTCCCATGACGATGAGAAATCGAATTCTGCCAATTATCAGGTGAGCTTAGAAGAGAAATTCAAGCTCCAGAAAGGAATGTGGTGTGGCCAACACCTAAGTAATAGCCTTGTGAGAGTCGAGCAGAGGACCCAGCTAAGCCAGGCCCAGACTCCTGATCCACAGAGACTGTGAGATAATGAATGTGTGTTGTTTTAAGCCACTAAGTTTGTGGTAATTTGTTATGCAGCAATAAATAGCTATTATATACCCCTAAGACCCCAAGTCTGATGAGGTAACGGGAGGGAGCAGTTACCAGAACCCGAAGGAGGGGCAGTCTGGCCAGAGCCATGGCCTTTGGTAGGCACAGCCAACCTGTGGCAGCTTGAGAGCGAGGGAGCTGGGGAAGGAGGACTCTGGCCTCACCCTTGCCCTGTTCTTGGTCCCTGCCAGTGCTCCCACTAGAAAACCCAGACAGAGGAAGCAGAGAAGGGACTGGCTCTTAGAGTCCCATGCGGCAGCTTCTAAGGGCATAGCACAGGGTGCAGATGGCTGGACCGCAGATTTGGAGGGGCAAATGAAATACACATCCAGGACCTGTGTATTCTCAGACCAGATACAAGAAAGATAAGCTTTCCTTCAAATAAATTCAATATTTGATAGCAGAGTAGAACGACTATACTTAATAAAAATGCATTGTACTTGGGTGATGGACAGCATGAATACCCTGACTTGATCAGTGTGCATGACATACATGCAACAAAATTTCACATGTACCCAAAGTGAGTTGGTACAAATTATTTATTTATTTATTTTTATGTATTTTTTTTTTTTTTGACTCAGAGTCTCGCTCTATTGCCAAGGCCCAGGCTGGCGTGCAGTGGCGCAATCTTGGCTCACCGCAACCTCTGCCTTCTGGGTTCAACCGATTCTCATGCCTCAGCCTCGGGAGTAGATGGGACTACAGGCGCACACCACCACGCCAGGCTAATTGTTGTATTTTTAGTAAAGACAGGGTTTCACCATGTTGGCCAGGCTGGTCTCGAACCCCTGACCTCAAGTGATCCACCCACCTAGGCCTCCCAAAGTGCTGAGATTATAGGCATGAGCCACCACGCCCGGCCCATAAGTTTGTACAAATTTAAAAAGAAAAAGAAAAAAGGAGTTTTCTTTCATCTTGTTACCTACATAAATGGACAGCAAAAAGGAAAAGAAATTATAACTGAGGTTTGGGTTTCCACAGTAGAACTAAATAAAAGTATTCTACAAACTAAAATGACTTAAATCTTGACTTTCTCTCTTGATAAGTAGGCTAATCAAAGCATATCTGGACATAAGTTGCTTTATGCCAGAGGCCCCTGTACTATAATTACACTTTAGGCCCCGGCATTTTTCAACATCTAGAGAGAGACGATTCATACTAAGGCTGGCCATAAATCAGACAGCACTGTAGTTACAGGGTAGATGAGATGGTCTCTAGAAAACAGTTTTGCTGTTAGTTTTTCCTAGTCATTCCTTAAAATATATAATTTATTCACTGCTATGATAAGAAATGGATTTGTTTGAATACCTGTGTCTTCTTTTATAGCTATACAGTGAAGGATCTGTATTCGTTTGCTCTGGCTGCTTTAACACAGTACCACCAACTGGGTGGTTTACACAATAGAAATGTATTGTCTCATAGTACTGGAGGCTGGAAGTCCAAGATCAAGGTGTCAGCATGGTTGGGGTTGTTTGCTTTTGAGACAGGATCTTGCTCTGTTGGCCAGGCTGGAGTTCAATGGCACAGACACGGCTCACTGCGACCCTGACTTCCCGGGCTCAAGCAATCCTCCCATGTCAGGCTGATGAGTAGCTGAGACCAGGGACCACAGGCACGTATCACCACACCAAGCAATTTTATTATTATTATTATTATTATTATTATTATTTATTTATTTATTTTTTGAGATGGAGTCTCGCTCTGTCACCCAGGCTGGAGTGCAGTGGCGCGATCTCGGCTCACTGCAAGCTCCGCCTCCCGGATTCACGCCATTCTCCTGCCTCAGCCTCTCCGAGCAGCTGGGACTACAGGCGCCCGCCACCACGCCCGGCTAATTTTTTTGTATTTTTAGTAGAGACGGGGTTTCACCGTGGTCTCGATCTCCTGACCTCGTGATCCGCCTGCCTTGGCCTCCCAAAGTGCTGGGATTTCAAGCGTGAGCCACCGCGCTCGGCCAATTTTTTTATTTTTTATTTTTTACTGATTTTTAAATGTTTTGTAGAAATAGTCTTGCTTTATTACCCAGGCTGGTCTCAAACTCCTAGGCTCAAGCATTCCTCCTTCCTTGGCCTTCCAAAGTGCTGAGATTACAGGTGTGAGCCACCACACTGACCAGGGTTGGTTTTGTTTTCCTGGTTGGTTGGTTTGTTTGTTTTGTTTTTTGAGACAGGATCTTACTCTATTGCTCAGGCTGGAGTGCAGTGGCACAGTCATAGCTCACTGCAGCCTCGACCTCCCAGGATTAAGCAATCCTCCTACCTCAGCCTCCTGAGTAGCTGGGACCACAGGTGAGTGCCCCCAACGCCTGGCTAATTTTTAAAATTTTTTGTAGAGGCAGTTTCCCTATGTTGGCCAGGCCGGTTTTTAATTCCTGGGCTCGAGCAATCCTCCCGTCTCAGCATCCCAAAGTGCTGGGATTATAGGCGTGAGTCACCATGCCAGCCCCATTTTACATTTATAGGATATAAAATGTGTCTTCAACACATGTTAAATAGACCATAGTTCATTTTTATGTACAGATATGGAACCATATCCAAGATAAAGAGATAAGTGAAAAGAAAATAAGGATTCGGACAGTATGTATTTGCTGGTATGTGCATAGAAATGTTTCTGGAAGGTAACACAAAAACCTGTTAACAATGGTTTTCCCTGGAGAGTGGGAACAAGATGGGGACTTTCCCTGTAAATTATTTTGTATCTTTTGAATTTGGTTCCATGTGTATGTACTACATCTTTGAAAACATGGGTGATTAAACATTTTTAAAGGTGTCTGTACTCTACAAACCAAAATATACACTCAGCATTGGAGATGGCCTTCCAGAAAATAAAAATAATGAATTTTCCTCCAATAGACAAGATTGTCACTTAATAAGCTATCCTTCCATATCTGATATTTATCCTCATGTGCTAAGAATAATTCATTCACCTCCACCAACAAGCTAGTTTCCATGAGGGGTACAGAGTTTTTAATTATGTAGCCATGTACAAAATCAGAAATTTTCTGTCTTTCTGGTTTGTCTACTTGCTTTACACAGGAAAATTGGGGAATATTCTTCCATGCAAACTGTTGCAGGGAAAAGGACCACACAAACATTAAGCCATTAAAACAATAACTGTGATTGGGAGGTGAGTGGGGAGGCCATATTCATATATTCGTACTATTTTTTAAGTTCTTGGTGGGCCATAGTTAAAGAGGAAACTATCTTACACTATTTGCTTTTCTTTTTAACAATATAGGTGGTTATATAGGATGTTTCTGTTACCTTTTTTCTTTTTTTGAGAAAGTAAAAAAAGGCTGTCGCCCAGACTGGAGTACAGTGGCATGATCTTGGCTCACTGCAACCTCTACCTCCTGGGCTTAAGCCATCCTCCCACCTCAGCCTCCCAAATAGTGCACACCACTATGCTCAGCTAATTTTTTGTATTTTTAGTAGAGATGCAGTTTGCCATGTTGACCAAGCTGGTCTCGAACTCCTGAGCTCAAGCAACCGTCCTGCTTCAGCCTCCCAAAGTGCCACCACGCCAAGCCTCTGTTACTATTTATTGATGTCTCTGTTCCCTTTGGCATTGTTCTAGTGGTGTCATGCAAATTGAGGATAAGGTAGTTTTTTTTCTAACTCAATAAAATGGCATCATAGAAGAGATTCCTATAATCAAGCAGTTGTTTTCTTTAGAAACTTAACAGTTCTTTTTTAGAACACTTTAGAGACCCAGAATATATCAGTTATTAATTCTTTCCTCTCCTTTCTATCCGGCTGTGTGGCCGTGGTTACTGGAGGCTCTTGTGTAAAATGAGCTCTTTGCAGTTAAGCACTTCTGTTGAAATTATACTCTAATTGCTCAGCCCTCACAAAGAGAAAACTCACAAGCATCGCATTGAGGAAACTGTCATGCCAGGTCCAGATCCTCATCACATATGCTCAGTCAGCCAAGCAGACAGTCCCAAGGCTTTCGAGACTTTGAATACAGCAGCTGCTGTATGTATTAATGGAGATTTTTTTGGTTGGCTTGAGAGTGGGGTAGGGGAAGGTGATTATTATTTCCTCAAAAATATATGTCTTCAATTTAGTGATTTCAAAATGACATTGTTATTCAAATCAGTTGTAGCCAAAGGAAAGGAAGTAGAGAAAAGCATTCATTAATGATAAGGTTTCCTGCTGTTCTCAAGCAAGCCTCTCTCCAGAGCAGGCTGCGTAAAAATTGATCCAGCCTTACTGTGCCCTGGTGCATTTACTAGGGCATTATTAATTTGCTAAACGATGAGCCATCACACAATTTTTATATGCAACCCCCTAAAAGCAAAGATGCTATAACTTCCAATTCTAACTATGCTTTCAACTTCATATCTGTGAACATGAAAAAAATGGGAGATAGTTGATGAGGACATCTAATTAAGGTGTGTCCTCAAAACTCCTTTTGAAGCAGCTTTCAACCTCTTTGAATTCATGCTAAAATTAAATGTTCCTCTGAATAAACGGATGTATCTGAATACATAAATGTGCATGTGTGTGTATTGAATCATCTACTTTTCCATAAAATAAAACATATTGGTGGCTCACATTACCTGCTGAAATAACCTGGCAACATTGTTTTAAAGTAAATTCCTCCCCAGGCTTTTTTTCTAATACTTTCTGCTCTGATTATATTTTATTACTGGTTTCTAGCCTTTATGCCAACAATGTAGAACTCTTAGCAACATCCAACATAGAGAAACGGGGAGGCGGGAGGGGGACAGTTTCATCAAAGGAAACCTTAGATCCACATCTATGATTTTCTTGTTCTCTGACTTCCAATCTTACTTTTATTTTATTTTTATTTTTTTGAGATGAAGTCTCATTCTGTCACTCAGGCTGTAGTACGTGGTGCAATCTTGGCTCACTGCAACCTCCACCTCCCAGGCTCAAGCATTTCTCCTGCCGCAGCCTCCCAAGTAGCTGGGATTACAGGTGCCAGCCACCACGCCTGGCTAACTTTTTGTATTTTTAGTATAGAAGGGGTTTCACCATGTTGGCCAGGCTGGTCTCGAACTCCTGAACTCAAGTGATCTGCCTGCCTCGGCCTCCCAAAGTGCTGGGATTACAGGCGTAAGCCACTGTGCCCAGCCCATTTTTTACTCTAATATAACTCTTTTTCTTCAGCTGAGTTCAGAGTAATATCACCGAAGAAGAAAATGAGAGTTCAATCTGAATCATATTTATAACAGAAAATTATGTTTAATATAATAATGTATAATAATAAATTATAAATGGTTTTAGATAATAATAGTGAAGAATTTCGTGCTTGGAATATATCAGTATATCAGTTGAGAAAATTCTTCTAAGCCCCAAGGTAATATTCAAAGCTGCCATAGCTCTTATAAACCAAAAATAAAATTCTAAGTCCCCCAACTGGCTGAATGAACTGCATTTCATGGAATCCACCAAAGGGGTTCCAAGAAACCTGAAAAACTAGTTAAGGCCATGATGGGAAGTCGGGGGGTCAGACATGCCCCATTACACCCTCTCCCTTCTGGATTTTAGACTCAACCGACCAACATTGACATTAGCACACAGATCCCAGACTGACAGAACAGACTCTCTGTAGTAATAAGATACTGATAACATCATATGACAGATAACAGGCCCTAAAGGAAATCAAAGTATTTTACCCTAACATATATTTATTTGACATATTTTTTAATGGCCCTTCAAAGCCATCTCTTATGGAGAAAATTTACATTCTGCAGAGAGCCTCCTTCTCTTTCCAGGTCTTTTCCTGTTCCACAAGAGATTTTACTAAGAGCCTGATAACTTTTTTTTTTTTTAGATGGAGTTTCGCTCTTGTCACCCAGGCTGGAGTGCAGTGGCGCTATCTAGGCTCACTGCAACCTCTGCCTCCTGGGTTCAAGTGATTCTCCTGTCTCAGCCTCTTGAGTAGCTGGAATTACAGGCGTGTGCCACCACGCCCAGCTAATTTTTGTATTTTTAGTAGAGACAGGGTTTCACCATGTTGGCCAGGCTGGTCTTAAACTCCTGACCTGTTGTGATCTACCAGCCTTGGCCTCCCAAAGTGCTGGGATTACAGGCATGAGCCACCGTGCCCCGCCCCTGATAGCTTTTAAGCTTTGATAAGAGACATTGACCAGCTACTCTCTCTGAAGCCTACATAATAGATTCTTGGCTTCCACTACTCCCCTTATCTTAGCCCCAAGCATTTCTTTCTGCTGGCTTCAACTCTTTAGGCAAAGCTTAACTCTTTCAACCAATTGCCAATCAGGAGATCTTTGAATCCACGTATGTCTTGGAAGCCACCTCCCCCTGCCCTCCAAGATGTCCGCTTTCCAGGCCAAACCAATGTGGAACTTACACGTACAGATTTACGTCTCTGCCTGTAACTTCTGTTTCCTCAAAAAGTATAAAATGAAGCAGTGCAACCCAACCACCCTGGGCACATGTTCGCAGGACTGCCCGATGCTGTGTCACAAGTCGTGGTCTTCACATTTGCTCAGAATAAACCTCTCCAAATATTTTAGAGTTTGGTTTTTTCATCTATACTCTTCACAGTTTACAAAGCATGTTCACATGTTTGCTCATTTGATTCACCCAATAACCATTTAAATACAGCATTCCCATTTCACAGACTAGGGCAATATGGCTCAAGAAGTTTCTATAAATTGCCCAGAGTCACCCAGCTAGTAACTGGCAAGGTCATGCCCGAATGCGCTTCTGAAGCAAAACGTGTTTTAGCTCCTTACCCGGCTTTCTTCTCCCTCTATCTGAAAAAGGCATTCACACTCAGATGTGAGTTCCTGATTGTGACATAGTGTACAATCCCTGCCAGGGTATTTTGGTTTTAAAAGAAGATTAAGTCAATAACCTAAATGAATTATCTCTAACAGTGGACTTTGAGGCACTAGATTAAATAGTGATTGAAAAATAATGATAGTAACAGTTACTATTTTTTGACTATTTGCCCATAGGCGAAGTGTTGGTTAGACTCCTTATAGTCTCTCCTAGGTAGGGGTTATCATGGCCACTTTTTAAACGCAGGAGCTGAGGGGCTTAAGGAGGTAAGTCCCTTTCTCAAGGTCCCACTGCTGGTGCAGGAGAAAGGGCGAGAACTCCCCCCAAGTGTGTCTGATTTTAAATCGTCAGCTCTTTCAACTGAAATAGCCAGGTCCAAGGCTGCCTCCCCAGTTTTGGGGAGATGTGTTTGTTGGTTTGCTTTTCCTTTGTAATCAGCAATGATACATGATGCAGAAGATCATTAGATCTGGAATCAGGGGCCTTGGATAAGAATCCCAGATTCCTGCTCATTCAGTTTTCCTGCAGAATGTAGACTTGCTCTTCCTCTGTCCAAGCTCCCAGCTTCTTCAATAAACAGGAACTCCTCTCACCACTCCTCTCTAACTGGGTGGGGAGGTGGGGGGACTCATTTAAAAATATTTTTAAAAAATATTCTAGCAAACCACCCTACCATTATTCAATATTTTGTATTTCTTTTGGCAAGCACGCTGAATTTTTCTCTTTGGTATCCCTCCCCCTCTTAGTAGATCCTCATGTAAGGATATTATTAAGGAGTTTCTATGTCAGGAAGGAAGAAAATGTTCCATCCCATGATCTTTATTCATGGCTTTACATTACTTTTTCAAAGTTATTTTATTTTCAAGAGTTTCAGAGAACACTGAATTCTATTATTGGAAATTTGTTGGCATTCAGCTCTTAAATGGATGCAGAGGCATTAGCATTTATAATCTTTTCCTTTGCTGCTAATCACTAACATCCTATTTGCAACTTTAGGTCTCCAGGTCAGAGGTATCAGTGGGCATATAATTGACCCTTCCCTTGGCCCTAGGTTATGGGAGAGCTCAACCAGGGGGATAGAAAGAGAGCAAAAAACACATTGTAGGTGACAATGCATATTGGTTTCCTATTTTTGTGACAACAAATTATCACTAATTTTCTGGCTTTAATACAAATCTCTTATCCTATGTTGGGAAGTCAGAAGTCCCAATGTCAAGATGTGGGCAGGGCTGCATTCATTTCTGGAGGCTCTAGGGGAGAATCCTGTTCCTTTCCTTTCTCGGCTCCTGGAGGACTGCCTGAATGCCTGTTCCCTTCCACCCCCAAAGCTAGCAATGGGTTAATGATCTAGGCACTAGAAGCATAACAATGAACAAGAACAACAAAGCCCTGTCTTAAAGACTGTATGTCTGGCCAGGCATGGTGGCTTACGCCTGTAATCCCAGCACTTTAGAAGGCCAAGACAAGTGGATGGTTTGAGGTCAGGAGTTCAAGACCAGCCCAGCTAACATGGTGAAGCCCCGTCTCTACTAAAAATACAAAAATTAGCTGGGCATGATGGCACGCGCCTGTAATCCCAGCTACTGGGGAGGCTGAGGCAGAAGAATTGCTTAAGCTTGCAGTGAGCCAAGATCATGCCACTGCACTCCAGCCTGGGCGACAGAGCAAGACTCTGCCTCAGAAAAAAAAAAAAAAAAAGAGACTGTATGTCCCTATGGGGAAAGAGAGAGATGAACTAACTGATAAATATATATATATATATATATATAGGACGAGGCACAGTGGCTTACGCCTGTAATCCCAGCACTTTAAGTGGCCGAAGCAGGTGGATCACCTGAGGTCAGGAGTTCGAGACCAGCCCGACCAACATGGTGAAACCCTGTCTCTAGTAAATGCAAAAAATTAGCCAGGTGTTGTGGCACGGGCCTGTAATCCCAGCTACGTAGGGGGCTGAGGCAAGAGAATCACTTGAACCTGGGAGGCGGAGGCTGCAGTGAGCCAAGATTGCACCATTGCACTCCAGCCTGGGCAATAAGAGCAAAAACTCTGTCTCAAAAAAACAACAAAAAAACCCATATATATACATACATATGTGTATATATGTATATATATGTCAGGTAGTGACAAATGCTGTATTTGTTTCTTGGGGTTACTGTAAAAAAGTACTGCGAACTTGGGTGGCTTAAAACAACAGTAATTTATTCTCTCATGGTCCTGGAGGCCAGCAATCTGAGATGAATGTGCCAGCCGGGCCATACGTCCTCTGAAGCCTCCCTAGAAGAATCCTTCCTTGCCTCTCCCTGGCTTCTAGGGACTGCCTGCAGCCCTTGGCATTCCCTGGCTTGCATCACTCCAGTCTCTGCGTCCTGGTCACATGGCCTTCTTCCTGTGTGTGTCCCTTTGTGTCCTCTCTTCTTGTAAAGATGCCAGTCATATTGGCTTTAGGGCCTGCCTTCATCCAATATAACTTCATCTTAACTAATTACATCTCTGAAGACCCTATTTCCAAACAAGGTCACATTCTGAGGTTCTGGGTGGACATGAATTCTGGGGGGACATTATTCAACCCAGCATATATGCTGTGCAGAAAAATAAAGCAGTGTTGGGGAAAGAGCATGGGGGTGGTGCCATTTAAATAAGGAGGTGTCATTTGCAAGGAGGCCTAAATGAAGGCAGCGAGGGACCCAGTCACAAATCTAGGGGCAGAATACCCAGGCAGGGGCACAGCACCACAGCAGAGTCACAGCCTGTTTGGTGGCTGGGGCAGGAGAGCTGGAAGGGTGAAGACGTTGGAGGGGAGGTGCCCAGAAGAAGAGTCCCTGTTGCCTTGTAGACCAAGGTGGGGATTTTAGAGTTAGCCACCTTCCAGGAAATTTGTGAGGGTGAAGTGAGTTAAGCACTTCAGAATACCCAGCTTAAACTAGGCACATGGGAAGTATGAGTTCTCTTCCTCCTTGCTCATCATCCCAGCTCTAAGACAGCACGTTAAAGCATTTTTCTCTGGCTTAGGTTTGTCTAAGTTCAACTGAGAATTTCTTCTCTTCCTAACTGGTCACCCCATACAGGATCTGACATTTTCCATTGCTTCAGGGACTGCATTTCAAGGCTTGCAGGAGATCAGCTCCATCAAGGGAGCTTCACTAAGGAGAACACCTGCTCAACCACCTGCAGTGCAAGTGCGGTTGGAGGGGAATCCCTTTTCCTCCACTCCATCCTCACCCCTGCTCGTCTCTGAAGACTCTAAGCAGACACTGGAGAGGAACACGGCTACATACTAGAAGAGTCTCTCCTGTCTTCTATTTCTAGGGTGGCCCTATTATGGTACTAAGCCAATGGACTTCGAAGGTTCATGTATCATTTACAACTGATCTCATTGTACTTTTTGCTTGAAAAGTATTTTAATGAATGAAAGAAGTGTAAGATGATGGTATGTGTGAATACATTCCCATAGATGAAAGCTCATTCTACCCCGGGACTATTTATTAAGCATCACAAGTCTTTGCAAATTTCTAATTTTGCAAATTAGAAATTTCTTTGCAAATTAGAAATTTCCCTCGTTGTCTTTAAAATATGCATTTTAGAATGACATTTCAGCTATTCACTGCTTTACAGAAGTTCCTATAATTTGTTTGGGAAAGTAGGCAGGTAGCATGGTGTTGTGAGAATGGTGTTGTGGGAACAGGCATGTGTGTAGTATGGTCCTGTGGAAGTAGGCATGTAGCAGTGGTGTCATAGGAACAGGCATGTAGCATAATGTTGTGGGAACAGATGTGTAGCAGTGATGTTGTGGGAATAGGCGTGTAGCATGTTGTGGGAACAGGCATGTAGCATGGTGTCGTGGGAACAGGCATGTAGCACGTTGTTGTGGGAACAGGCATGTAGCATGGTGTCATGGGAACAGACGTGTAGTGGTGGTGTCACGGGAACAGGCGTGTAGCATGGTGTCATGGGAACAGGCGTGTAGCAATGATGTCACAGGAACAGCCATGTAGCATGGTGTCGTGGGAACAGGCGTGTAGCATGGTGTCATGGGAACAGGCGTGTAGCAGTGATGTCACAGGAACAGGCATGTAGCATGGTGTCATGGGAACAGGCGTGTAGCATGGTGTCACAGGAACAGGCAGGTAGCATGGTGTCATGGGAACAGGCAGGTAGCAGTGGTGTTGTGGCATGCTCATGTGCTGTGCTCCTGCAACTCTGACCAGGGGGCCTCAGGAAATCCTGAAGACTATCCATTTAGTTAACACTTTAGGGAAAAACTGATTAATATGCTGGCACTAAAAATGTTTGCCACCCAGGCTCTTTGGGGTGTTACTAATGGACTTGTGTAAGCTTTTTGAATTCCAAAGTAATAGAGTTCTTCTATTTTGCCTCTGATGTGTCTGAGATGGAAATATCTGGATGGCAGCGGAAACTTACACAGGCCAATGGGAAAATTCAGTCGTAAAGTGTTGTGGTGGGCTTTTAAAAAATACAAAACTAGACTTTTCTGTTCATCTTACATCTGCTTGGAGAGTGTGGAAGTGTGGAGTGCAATCCATGCTAGAAAGAGAAAATGAGAGAATAGCTTGTGGAAAGATTAGGGAACATTTGCTACCAATTATGGCTTTCAGTCCTGAAGCCAAGCCTTGAATTCAACTCAGCAAAATGAAATAATGAATCTTTCACCGAGGCTGCTTTCATCTTCAGCTGAGATGTAATATAACATTTGGTATTTTGAATGTAGCTTTTGACACTCCAGGAAGGGAAAGCAGCTCCGAGTTGTTTGTTTTCCTGAGCTTCCGTCTTGTTTGGGGTGTCAGTAACACCAGAGCCTATGACAGGCAGCTGATCGCTGGGGAAGTGCAGCCAAAAGGAAGATCCCAGCCAAGCCATGAACTTTAGTTCAAATGCTCATCTCTGGCAGACAATGCCATCCCTTGTGTGGATGAAAAATAGGGACAGAGCTTTGTATGGGAATGGTAATGACAATATGCCCTAAGATTCACTTTCTTATTAATGCAGGGTTTGTGCTACCGCACCATGAAAGACAACTGTGTATTTACTGAAAACAGGGTCATATTCATTGTGTGGTGTTCTGGAAAAATACAAGATCTTTCCAAAACTCAAAATCTTCTCTAAAATTTAATGCCCGTTAAAGGGTGTGAGCTTAATCCTTAGATTAGAAAACCCTGTTTAGAAATTTTTCATTGTTTATTCTAATAATCTGAGCCTTTTTGACCTCCCGAGCCCTTGACCTTAATCATCACTCCCTACCCCCTTAAAGAAACTCCCATTTTCCTTGGGTTTCTTGGCTATTCTCTCAATGGAAGTTCCTTCTCTCTTGACACTGTAAATGGCACTTATAAAATGTTTGCCTTCAAGCCCTCTTCTCTTGTTTCTCAACACCATTTTTCTTATAGAGTGAATTATCTTCCAGTTTAAATAATTACAAAATCTCTATTCCAAACCTTGTTTTACCTCTGCTTTCCTATTTTTCTATTTCTTTTTTTTTTTTTGAAGTGGGGTCTTGCTGTGTCACCCAGGCTGGAGTGCAATGGCACAATCTTGGCTCACTACAACCTCCGCCTCCCAGGTTCAAGGATTCTCCTGCTTGAGCCTCCTGAGTAGCTGAGACTACAAGCACGCACCACCACGCCTGGCTAATTTTTGTATTTTTAGTAGAGACAGGGTTTCACCATTTTGACCAGGCTGGTGTCGAACTCCTGACCTCAAGTGATCTGCCCGCCTTGGCCTCCCAACATGCTGGGATTACAGGTGTGAGTCACAGCACCCGGCCTAATTTTCTTTTTTCTTTTCTTTTCTTTTCTTTTTTTTTCTTTTTTTTCTTTCTTTTCTTTTCTTTTCTTATTTTTTTCTTTCTTTTCTTTTCTTTTTTCTTTCTTTTTTTTTTTGTTTTTGAGACAGAGTCTCACTCTGTTGCCTAGGCTGGAGTGCAATGGCACGACATTGGCTCACTGCAACCTCCGCCTCCTGGGTTCAAGAGATTCTCCCACCTCAGCCTCCTGAATAGCTGGGATTACAGGCACCTGCCATCATGCCTAGCTAATTTTTTGTATTTTTGTAGAGACGGGGTTTCACCATGTTGACCAGGCTGGTCTTGAACTCCTAACATCCTTGACCGGAGTGATCTACTCGCCTTGGCCTCCCCAAGTGCTGGGATTACAGGCAGCATTTTTATCCTACTTCCTCAACTTTTCTCCCAAGCTTTCTATTGAAATTTTCATTTCTTCTATCCTGTTTTAATTTCAAAAAGCTCTTTCTTATTTTCTGTTTTTATATATGTATATCTCGTCTTGTTGTTTCATGCAGGTGATATTTCTCATTTCTGAAGACATGGATGAGTAGTTTTTAAAAGTCTATTTCCTTCCAATTGCCTTTTTCAGCTCATTTCTGTTTTCTTGATAAAGGTTTTCCTCAGATGGATTCTCAGCTGCCTGCTGGTGGCTGGGGGTGAAGCTGGGTCTGCACAGCTTTTCAACTATGGGTTTTGCTGCAGGGTCACCCGGCTGGGCTGTTGTTGGGTGCTTTGGGGGAAGGCTTGTTGGTTACCCCTGAAAAGCATCTTTCATGAAGAGTGTAAGTTTGGCTGCCAGAGTCCCAGGGTGGGCCATTGCAAGTCCATGCCAGGTCTTTGTGAAAATTAGGAAGAGGCCGGGCGCGGTGGCTCACGCTTGTAATTCTAGCACTTTGGGAGGCCGAGGCGGGCGGATCACGAGGTCAGGAGATCGAGACCACGATGAAACCCCGTCTCTACTAAAAATACAAAAAAATTAGCCGGGCGTGGTGGCGGGCGCCTGTAGTCCCAGCTACTCGGAGAGGCTGAGGCAGGAGAATGGCGTGAACCCGGGAGGCGGAGCTTGCAGTGAGCGGAGATTGCACCACTGAACTCCAGCCTGGGTGACAGCGCGAGACTCCGTCTCAAAAAAAAAAAAAAACAAAAAAAAAAAGAAAATTAGGAAGAGGCACCTTCTCTCCAGGAGGCAGCCCTGCAGGAGCAGCATTGGTGATCAGATGGCAACTTCTGGAGAATGAGGGAAAGGGGCACCTTCCTCCAGGCACACCCTGCACCGGGGCACGCGGCCGGAGAGAGGAGCTGAATCGCAGCCCCACCCAGCCCTTCGGCCAGGTGCCCTGTGCAGGACAAACCTGTTCAACTGCACATGGTGGCTTTGGGGCTGGGGGCTGAGTAAAGGAAGAGGGAGGAGTATGTAAAATATTACTTTAATCCCCCTGTTTCCAGCACAGTAATCCCAACTGAAATTGTTTAGTGCCCCTCCCATCCCAGGAACTCTCGATTTTATCTACTTTTTCAAGAGAATAAACTCTGAAAGGCAATTGTTTCCCAGAAGGTGCAAGGCATCTGATGTCTAGTGACACAATTGCTTCCCAAGTCCATTTGCAGCCTCCTCTTTTTGCACCCATCTTTACTTACAGTTCCAGAAGGGCCTGGTGTCACCAGTTCCCACATCTTCAGGAGGTTCTGCATTGCAAAGTAGGCTGCTTATCAGCTCTCCCTGCTGCTGGCTTAGAATTCAGGTTTCTTAGGCCGGGCAAGGTGGCTCACACCTGTAATCCCAGTACTTTGGGAGGCCAAGGTGGGCCTGAGGATGGCCAACGGTGAGTGGATCACTTGAGGTCAGGGGTTCGAGACCACCCTGGCCAACATGGTGAAACTCCATTTCTACTAAAAATACAAAAATTAGCCAGGCACGGTGGCGGGTGCCTATAATCCTAGCTACTTGGGAGGCTGAGGCAGTAGAATAACATGAACCCAGGAGGCAGAGTTTGCAGTGAGCCCAGATCATGTCACTACCCTGCAACCTGGGTGATAGAGCAAGATGCCATCTCAAAAAAAAAAAAAGACGAATAACATTGCATTGTGAGTGTATGTTCATTTTCTTTATCCATTCATCCACTGATGAACATTTAGGTTGTTTCCATATCTTTGCAATTTTTCTATATTTTTAGAACGTCCACTGTCATTTTAGTAGGATTTCTTGAGAGATCAGAGTTAAATAAGTATTTTTCAGTCAGCTTTCTTTAAACAAAAATTGGTGTCACTTTTTAAAAGGCTCATTTTAGCAGTTTTTAATAAAAGTTGTACATAAGATGACTTTATGACTTTTTTTCTCAAAGTTTTATCCTTGTATTTGTCCTTTTTCATTTCTCCTTGGTCTTTTCATAGCCTTTGTCCAGGTTTAGCTAGTGATAACCACTTTCTGAGGTGAATATACACACGTGGACCATTGTACTGTGAGACACTGTGCTGTGAAATCACACTGAACATGTTAAATCATGCATTCAGTGCAGATGACACATTTTTCCTGCAAATCTGAACGACCTGGCCAGTTTGCCTGCTTTTGCACTGACCTTGAATGACTTCGACTTTTGACTTTGCAAACTGGAAAGAGAAGACATAATATTCCTACTAATAGGTGAAAGTGCATAGAAAGGTCTTTTATGGTTTTTTGCTAGGTGAGAAGATACAAAAGGATTGTACTTTATTTTGGCCTTAAGCAGGAACATTTCTGATTTTTTATTGGTGTATGGGATCACCCAGCATGAAAAACGCTGGAGTCAAATGATTGTTTTTTGTTTTTTTTTTTGTTTTTTTTTTTGAGACAGTCTCACTCTGTCACCCAGGCTGGAGTGCAATGGTGTGATCTCAGCTCACTACAACCTCTACCTCCTAGGTTCAAGCAATTCTCGTGCCTCAGCCTCCTGATTAGCTGGGATTACAGGCGTGAGCCACCATGCCCAGCTAATTTTTGTATTTTTAGTAGAGACAGGGTTTTGCCATGTTGGCCGGGCTGGTCTCGAACTCTTGGCCTCAAGTGATCTGCCCGCCTCGGCCTCCCACAGTGCTCAGATCAGAGGTATGAGCCACCACGCCCAGCTGGAATTCTTGACTTTTATAGATGAAAATGTGAAATCCAGAGAGGTCAACATCACACAGTAATTCAGCCCCATGTTCTGCAGAAACCTCTTCCCCTTGACACGGCCAATGTCCTCTTGCCTTCCAGAATACAGCTCAGGTGCCATCTCTTTTAGGAAGCCTGCTTTACCACCACCAGCCCTCTCCCTTCCAGACTGACTTGGGGTTAATTACCAGATGCTCCTCAAACAGGTTGTGCTTACCTCTATCATTGATGAGAGCATTTTTTTTTTTTTTTTTTTTTTCCAGATAGGATCTCCCTCTGTCACCCAGGCTGGAGTGCAGTGGTGCTATCTTGGCTCACTGAAACCTGCACTTCCTGGGCTCAAGCCATCCTCCCACCTCAGCTACCCAAGTAGCTGAAAGTACAGGTGTGCATCACCACAACCAGCTAATTTTTATATTTTTTATAGAAATGGGATTTTGCCATGTTGCCCAGGTTAGTCTCAGACTCATGAGCTCAAGGGATCTACCCGCCTCAGTCTCCCAAAGTGCTGGGATTTCAAGTGTGAGCCACCGTACCCAGCCCATCTTTTTTCCTAAACAATGTGGATAAAGTCTTATTCTTTGGCTCCCTTCAAATTTAACAGTCCTTCCACTAAAACATCCTTCTTTCAGACAGTTATATTACTCTATAATTGGCAAAAGTGCAGCTTTCCTCAGGTACATTCTAGTCCTAAGGATACACTAGAATCACTTTGATTGATCTTGGGTAGCTTTCAGGTCTCCATGGAAATATATTTACATTTTAGTATGGGTTATTTCTGTAAGTGTCTACTTTCAACCATTCTTCATTTGCAGAGGTCTTGTCCTCAAATTCCATGAGTGGGAGCCCCTAATCATAACTGCCCATATCTTGATTATGTTTGTCATTTATCCACTTCCCAGAGCTGTTGGGAGGATCAGGTAAGAGGATGTACATGAAAACACTCTGTCAGCAGGAAGGCTGACACATTAAGGTGTCACTTTTTTCAAAACATCCTATTCTTTGTTTATAGTCCAGCCTGAAAAAAAAACATTCAATGAATTAGGAAATGACCATTAATCTGGAAAAAAATTCCACAATGTAATTGATCTTTAGTCAGGGGTGGTGGCATACACATTTGGTCCTAGCTACTCAGGAGGCTGAGGTGGGAGGATCGTTTGAGTCTGGGAGATTGAAGCTGCAGTGAGCCGTGGTTGTGCCACTGCATTCCAGCCTGGGCAACAGAGTAAGACGCTGTCTCAAAAAAAAAAAAAAAAAAGGAAAAAGATTTTTCATTTGGAAGTGCCTGTTTATCCCCCGCAAACATTAATAAATAAGCAAATTGTCTGTGCTCAGTCTTATATAGAAATTGTATTCATTTGTAACTATAATTAACTTAAAATGGAACTGAAGTAGTCTGCAGATACCATAAAATACTATATATTAACTGTTATTTATTCCAAAAATTCTATATGATTCTCTCTCCCTGAGTCTTTTAATCTTGGATTTTGGGTCTCCAATTTTTTCTCTCTTTTTTCAAAAACACATTAACTAAAACTGTTTTTTCTCCCTGTGTTTTGGTATCACTATTAATTGTAAATATTATCAATCTGCCAGGTGCAGTGGTTCATGCCTGTAATGCTAGCACTTTGGGAGGCTGAGGTGGGAAGACTGTTTGAGCCCAGGAGTTTGAGATCAGTCTGGCCAACATGGCGAAACCCTGTCTCTACAGAAAAATACAAAAATTAGCTGGGTGTGGTAACGCGCACCTGTAGTCCCAGCTACTCGGGAGGCTGAGGCAGGAGGATCACTTGAGCCCAGGAGATCAAGGCTGCAGTGAGCCATAATTGTGCCACTGCACTCCAGCATGGATGTCAGAGCGAGGTCCTGTCTCAAAAAAATTAAAATAAATAACTAAATGTTATTGATCAGCATTGACTAATAGTATTTAGTGCTTACATTTAAGTAGGGAAAATAAAAACATGAGCTTTCTCACACTATTATTCTTCATGCCCTTTGCCTGATTTAAGTCTATCATGCATTGATTTCACAGTGAAGTCTTTATTCTTTCAAGCACCAGAGGCAGAGTAGGTCATAATTTTAGAAAATTGATGTTAATATTAAAGTGTCCACTTTCAGAATACAGAAAAGGTATAATTAGAAAATCATCATTCATTCTTTGTAATATTCTGGGGTCAAGAAACCTCTTCTATTTTCTATCATCTATTGTCTATAGGTTTAAGTTTTTTCTGTCTTTTAATTTTAAAAGCTGCATATATCCTATTCCAGTCCAGTGGAGTAGTCAGCCCCTTCATCCCTGCCTTCCTTTTCCTGGGCCCTGCCTTGCTGACTCCATCCTTCCCGCCCTTCCCAGATTATGTGATATTAAAGGACAGAACTAAATTCCAGTTTGAGAAGCTGATTCTTATTGGAGACTTCACACACAGTTATTTTATTTTATTGTATTTTTTTGAGACGGAGTCTCACTCTGTCGTCCAGGCTGGAGTGCAGTGGCGCCATCTCAGCTCACTGGAACCTCCGCCTCCCGGGTTCAAGCGATTCTCCTGCCTCAACCTCCCGAGTAGCTGGGACTACAGGTGCGTGCCACCACACCCGGCTAATTTTTTGTATTTTTAGTAGAGATGGGGTTTCACCGTGTTAGCCAGGATGGTGTCTATCTCCTGACCTCGTGATCTGCCCGCCTCGGCCTCCCAAAGTGCTGGGATTACAGGTGTGAGCCACTGCGCCCAGCCAACACATATTTAATTTATTTTTATAAAGTCAGAGAATCAATACCGAATTAACAAGCGGGCATTTCCCCTTCCAAGGCTCTAAGATCCAAGAGGGGTGGGTCTATGGAGGATGTGGTCATCACTATAATTCTCATACTTACCAAATTCTCTGGTACAAAGTAGTTGTTCAATAAAACTTTCTTGATTTAGTTCATCTGCATAAATGGCCCACCACAATTTGGATCATGGCATTGTATTATCTGAAGACAATAAATACAACCAGGTCTCTAGGTTCACATGGAGCTCAAACAGAGAAGACAGCTCCTGGTTCACATGCATTTGGTCAGAACATTTATCTTACAGAAAAAAATGTAGGAATTAAGACCCCTGGACGAAGTTGCAAGGTGATTGCCATTTTATTCCCTCTTCCAGATTTTGCTGTCTGTTTTGGCATTGTCTCCATAGATTCACCACGGCTTCGTCCTTCCCTGAGCCTGCCTACTCTACCCAACATTCCACCTCTTCCTATGTCACATGTAAGAGCTCAGAGTTTTATGTAATAAATGTGTGAAACAAATCCAATATTCCTGTGTCTTAAACAAAAAGGCAAAACCTTTTACTAAAGGGATAGGTACAAAGAAAAGTATTCATATGACATAGACCTTTAAACTTTCATGGCTCAATAGCACAATCCAAATAAATGAATAGAATATTTGCCAGCAGTCCAGAGGCCCCCTCCAGCCACTGCTCTCTGTCAAAGGTCTCCTGTATTCTGACTTCCATCAGATTAGTTTTGCCTATTCTTTTAAAAAATTGTGTTACTATATATATAGCTTAAAAATTACCATCTTAACCATGTTATTTATTTATTTGTTTGTTTTTGTTTTTATTTTATTTTTTGAGAAAGGGTCTCACTCTGTCTCCCGTGCTGGAGTGCAGTGGCATGATCTCAGCTCACTGCAGGCTCAACCTCCCTAGCTCAAGCTATCCTTCCACCTCAGTCTCCCGAGTAGCTGAGACTACAGGCGCATGCCACCACGCCTGGCTAATTTTTGTATTTTTTTGTAGAGATGGGGTTTTGCCATGTTGCCGAAGCTGGTCTTGAACTGCTGGGCTCAAATGATTCAGTACCTTCAGCCTCCCAGAGTCTTTGAATTACAGGCGTAAGCCACCGCACCTGGCCTTAACCATTTTGAAGTGTACAGTTTAGCAAGGGTAAGTACATTCACAATGTTATCCACCAATTGCTAGAGCTTATCTTGAAAAACTCAAACTCTGTATCCATCCAACTACCCATTTCGCCCAACTCCCAGCCCCTGACAAACACCACTCTATTTTTGTGTATAAATCTAACTACTCCTAGGTACCATGTATAAGTGGAATCATATAGTATTTACCTCTTTGTGACTGGCTTATTTCACAGTTTTGCCTATTCTTAACCTTGATTCATATACACAGAATCATATAATATGGGCTCTTCTGTGTCTTTTTCTGCTCCACATAATAGCATTAGGATTCATCCATGTTGCTGCGTGTCTCATTAATTTGTTCTTTATTGTGTTGTAGTATTCTATTGCACAATTAAGTATACACTACAATTTATCTTTCCATTCCCCTGTTCATGGGCATTTGGGTTGTTTTCTATTTTGGGCTATTTATGAGTGAAGCTGCTGTGCATCTTCATATATTTGTTTTTCTTTTTTTTTTTTTTTTTTTGGTGGACATACTTACTCATTTTCCTGGGCTATCACACCTGGGAGTGGAATTTCTGGTTCATCAGGCAGACAGATGTTTATTTGTAGTAAACACTGTCAAACAGTTTTCCAGATGGAATGCATGAGAGTTCTAGTTGCTCTACAACCTTACCGTCATTTGGTATTGTCACTCTGGTAATTTTAGTCTTTTAAAGATGTGTAAGGGTATCTTAGGGCATTTTAATTTGTATTTTCCTCGTAAGTAATGATGATGAGCACCATTTCACATGCTGCTTGGCTTTCTGAGATCTTCTTTTGTGGAGAGTATGTTTGTTTGTTTTGCCTGTTAATTGAAGGGATTGATTTTTTCTTATTGATTTGTAGGAGTTCTTTACATATCCTGAATAGAAATTGTTGTCTCCCAGTGGTCTGTGGTTTGCATTTTCATTCTCTTGGTGTTATTTTTTGATAAAAAGATGTTACTAATGGTAAAAAAAAAAAAAAGTCTAATTTACCATTTTTTCTTTTTTTTTAGAGCTTTCTTGTGTCTTAAGACCTTTGCCTACCCCAAGGTCACTTTCAGAAGTTTTGTTATTTTATCTTTCACGTTTAGATCTAAGATCCATCTCGAATTAATTTTTTGTATGGTGTCCCACAGCATTTTAACTGTCCCCTAAGAGTGATGAGCTCTCTCTCTCTCACCGTTGATGATCTTGGTCTTCCATCTCTTTACCAAAATGTGGCCATTTTAAGTCAAGCGAGGCTAATGGAGAAGCTGTGGAGATATTTTAGGGGAATGGAAGCCTTTCTTATCAAGTCACATTTCTTAAGTGTCTACTTTTGCAGCTTTGAATCTATGTCCAATTCTTTTCTAGGGTAATTCTAATTTACAAGCATGTTGCCAATGTGGAAATATTATAATTTCTTTAAAAGTTGAGCAAAAATCAGAAACTAAATGTTCCCTAGCAAAGCAAAAATTGCCCCAGACAAAGTTAAACAGGAAGGAAGACTTTACTGAAGGCTACTGAAATAGAGGAGACAGACCAGAGCTAAGTCTAAACTCAACTCCACCGAAGCAGGGGGCAGTAGGGTTTTTTAAGGGTTGGGGTGAGCAAGTGGAGGAGTACTGGGCCAAGTGCAGTGGCTCACACCCGAAATCCCAGAACTTTGGGAGGCTGAGGCAAGAGGATCACTTGAGTCAGGAGGTTGAGACCAGTCTGGGCAACATGGAGAGATCCTGTCTCTACACAAAAAAAGTTTTTGTTTTTTTTTTTAATTAAAACTTTAGCCAGACATGGTGGTGTACACCTGTAGTCCCAGTTACTCAGGAGGCTGAAGTGCAAGGATCGTTTGAGCCTAGGACATTGAGGCTGCAGTGAGCTATAATGGTGCCACTGTACTCCAGCCTGTCAACTGAGTGAGGCCTTTCTCAAAAAAAATAAAGATAAGAAAAAGAAAAGAGCTGGAACATAAACTCCTCATATCTTTGTGATAGGAGGTAGCTTTTCAAGTGGGAGCACAACACTCACTGACGTTAGGCTCCCATCCTCCCACACTGAGGAGATAGGGCACTATCTGCTTTGATGATTACATTTCAAAGAGGTGGCTCCTGGGTCCTTGAGAAAGACATTCCTGGGTGGTAAAGCTGGCAAGAGGCTATATAGGTATATTTACATACATCTCAAAGAGGTAGAGAAAGACCAGTGCAGCTGAGAAACAAATGCCACCCCTCAAAGGAGATGATGACACATCATGCATGGAAGAAGTGGACTAAGCTCTGGCTGAGGAATGACTTGTACATGTGTTCAATGTTCTACAATTCCTCTGATAGTATATTTTCAAGGATTTTTTTTTTCTTTATTTTTGTTAACACTTAAAAAGTCTGTATGGCGGCTAGGCATGGTGGCTCACTTCTGTAATCCCAGCACTTTGGGAGGCCGAGGCGAATGGATCACCTGAGGTCAGGAGTTTGAGACCAGCCTGGCCAACATGGTGAATCCCCATCTCTACTAAAAATACAAAATTAGCTGGCTATGGTGGTACATGCCGGGTGTAATCCCAGCTACTCGGGGAGGCTGAGGCAGGAGAATCTCTTGAATCTGGGAGGCGGAGGTTGCAGTAAGCTGAGATTGCGCCATTGCACTCCAGCCTGGGCAACAAGAGCGAAACTCTGTCTCAAAAATATAAAAATAAATAGATAAAAATAAAAATCAGTATGGCATGACAATAACTACTTTAAGGGGAAGATAAGATTTCTTTCTACTTCTAAATGATACGGTGATACCTTAGGCACTAAGGCAGAGCTAGTAATGCTTTCTTAGTTTCACACTGGCTTATTTTAACAGATCAAGGTAACGTGTGTTGTAAGTATGTAAACTGATGTTAACCTTGTGGTCTAAAGTGTTTGGCTATCAAGCCAGATTCCCTAGTCTTATTATCAAAGTGTTCTGAGGTGTACCTGGATGTTTAGGAGAAAAGTATTTATTACATCTTCTAGGATCTACTTTTTGAACTTTTCATCCCCTGTAGTTGCCAATTCTGCATGTACTAGTCCTCTAGAAATAGGTTAAACTAAAGCAACTTGATGGAAGGAATTTTCCACAGGGCTTGTTTTCCAAAGAAAAGTATTGTCTGGAGGAGCAAAATTTTTTTTTTTTTTTTTTTGAGACGGAGTCTCGCTCTGTCGCCCAGGCTGGAGTTCAGTGGCGCAATCTCGGCTCACTGCAAGCTCCGCCTCCCGGGTTCACGCCATTCTCCTGCCTCAGCCTCTCCGAGTAGCTGGGACTACGGGCGCCCGCCACCACGCCCGGCTAATTTTTTATATTTTTAGTAGAGACGGGGTTTCACCGTGGTCTCGATCTCCTGACCTCGTGATTCGCCCACCTCGGCCTCCCAAAGTGCTGGGATTACAAGCGTGAGCCACTGCGCCCGGCCCTGGAGAAGCAAAATTATAAGCCTACTCTAAGCATATCATAAAGCGTTCAAAAAATTGGCTGATTGCAGTGGCTAAAATACACTAAAAATACAAAAATTAGCCGGGCGTGATGGCGCATGCCTGTAATCCTAGCTGCCCAGAAGGCTGAGGCAGGAGAATCGCTTGAACCTGGGAGGCGTAGGTTACAGTGAGCCGAGATTGTGCCACTGCACTCCAGCCTGGGAGACAGAGCAAGACTCTGTCTCAAAAAATAATAATAATAATAAAATAAAATAACAAAAACTCAGAGCCAGGCTTGCGGAGAGAAATGTAGTGCCCGAGTCACATTTTGCTTAAAGTTGTAATGAATACAGATGAGTTAAAAGAGAGAGAGAAAAAACAGAGGTAGATAAAGAATTTTTTTTTTTTTTTTTTTAGACAGAGTCTCGCTCTGTCGCCCAGGCTGGAGTGCAGTGGCGCAATCTCGGCTCACCGCAAGCTCCGCCTCCCGGGTTCACGCCATTCTGCTGCCTCAGCCTCTCCGAGTAGCTGGGACTACAGGCGCCCGCCACCACGCCCGGCTAATTTTTTTTGTATTTTTAGTAGAGACGGGGTTTCACCGTGGTCTCGATCTCCTGACCTCGTGATCCGCCCACCTCGGCCTCCCAAAGTGCTGGGATTACAAGCGTGAGCCACAGCGCCTGGCCGATAAAGAATTTAAAATGACAAGTTTTTTAAAGTAAATGCTCTGCGGGCAGGTGTTGTGGCTCTGGCCTGTAACTTCAGTTACTCAGGAGGTGGAGGTGGGAGGATCCCTTCAGCTCAGGAGTTCAAGACCAGCTTGAGTAACATAGCAAGATCTCATCTCAATTTAAAATAAAATAAAATTTTTTAAAAATGAAGTAAATGCTCTATGAAAAGGAAACCCAATGGCCTAGAGGCAGTAAGAACGGGTTTTCAGTAGTAAAGCTGAGGGGCACGTGGAGTCCATCCTGGCTTTCCTCTGAGAGCCAGTGAAGATGGAACCCGTATACGCACACTGAAGTTGCTCCCTGGGCTTGCTGCGTGCCTGCCTGCAGGTTGGTTGAACTTTGCAGGAAAGCCATGTTGGCAAGTGTGCCAGGACCCCGAACTGCTTTGGGGACTGACAGAATGCAAGTCTGAGGCCGTAGAGACTTAGGGAGAGGAAGTGCAGCTGCTGTTTGCTGCCAGATGCTGGGTGTGGGTTCGACACTTGCTTCCCCTTGGTACAGAGAGACTCAGGCCCTCGTTGGTTCAGAGCTAGATGCCATTGAGCAGATATGCTTGCCTGGAGTAAGGCTGGGGACCTTAGTGGGTGGCATTGTGGGGGTCTGTGTATTTCTCCCAAGTCCTACCAAAGACCTCACCTAGGATTGCCACAAGAGCCACATTCAGGGGAATCTCGGGCCCAACTGAGGCTGAGGACTCTGTCATTTTTCCTGATTTGGCTCCATTCTGTCTCCTGCACCCACACTCCTCAGACACTAGCACTTCTGTCACTTCCTCCATTTGGGGCCTAGGGAAGTTTCACCTCCTGGCTAGGAGAGGTAGTACTCTGAGGGGTTGGCCAAATGGCTCGTTTAGAATCTGCTTGTGTGGGGAAGGAAAGCCACAAGGTGCAAAGGAATGAATGAGAGGGCACAAGAGAGGGGAGCTTGGCCTGTGCCACGTTGTGGGGCCAGGGTCTTGGCTGGACAGGAGGGGATGAAGATAACACACACAGCTTGGATCATGTTTCCTCCCATATGTCAGTGGAACCACTTCTGGAAGTTTCACCTTTTTTACTACTTATTTTAAACCTAAATAAGGAAATAGGGCCGGGTGCGGTGGCTCACGCCTGTAATCCCAGCACTTTGGGAGGCTGAGGTGGGCGGATCACGAGGTCAGGAGATCGAGATCATCCTGACTAACACAGTGAAACCCCGTCTCTACTAAAAATACAAAAAATTAGCCGGCCATGGTGGCAGACGCCTGTAGTCCCAGCTACTAGGGAGGCTGAGGCAGAATGGCGTGAACCCTGGAGGCGGAGCTTGCAGTGAGCTGAGATTGTGCCACTGCACTCCAGCCTGGGCGACAGCGAGACTCTGTCTCAAAAAAAAAAAAAAAAAAGGAAATAAAGCCCCTGCCCCCTACCTCAAATCAAAACCCAAACCCTTCCTTGCGGTTTCCAGGAGGAAATGAAATTAAAATGTCTCATCTGATGGTCATCAGGAAGAGTTCTGGTGGGTGAGTCTTCTGGCTTCGAAAGGCTGGGGCTAGGGGGTGTGCTGGAGCTTCCTTTTTGCTGCTCTGTGGTAGCTTAAAGCCCCTTTTCCTGGACCTGGTTGTTTGAGTCAGTTCAGTGGCTTGGCCCTGCCGCCTGGGTCCAGAATTCTTCCCCTACCTCATACTCATTTTTTAACTTATTTTTCATTTTTATTTTTTTTAGAGATAGGGTCTCGGTGTGTCACTCAGGCTGGAGTGTAGTGGTGGAACCATAGCTCACTGTAGCCTTAACTCCTGGGCTCAACGATCCTCCTTCCTTAGCCTCCCAAGTATCTGGGACCACAGGCATGCACCACCATGCCCAACTAATTTTTGTTTATTTTATAAAAATTTTTTTTAGAGACAGGGTCTTGCTATGTTATCCAGGCTGATCTTCTGACCCTGAGAGATCCTCCTGCTTCAGCCTCCTGAGTAGCTAGGACTACAGGCATGCATCACTATTCCAGGCTAATTTCTTAAATTTTTTTTTGTAGAGATGGAGTCACACTATGTTATCCAGGCTGGATCATGAACTCCTGGGCTCAAGCCGTCCTTCTGCCTCTGCCTCCCAAAGTGTTGGGGTTACAGATGTAATCCCAACCACACCCAGCCACTCATTTTTAACATAAGAGTACAAAAGGGTTGGTGAACTGTTTTGTAAGAAGAAACAACAATAACAAATGAAAACCAAAAACACCCTCTCTCACTGAGGGAGGGTTGGGTTCATTTTATCCAAGCATTAGGGGGTAAGCCCCACCAATTTGGAGCCACAGTCTTGGTGTCAGAAAGCGTAGGTTTCCATCCTTGTTTTACTCCTTTCTAGCTGTGTGAGCTTAGAGAAGTTACTGATCCTTACTGAGCTCCTTTTTTTTTTTTTTTTTGAGACGGAGTCTCACTCTGTCACTCAGGCAGGAGTGCAATGGTGTGGTCTCAGCTCACTGCAACCTCTGCCTCCCGGGTTCAAGTGATTCTCCTGCCTCAGCCTCCTGAGTAGCTGGGACTACAGGCATGTGCCACCACACCCAGCTAATTTTTTGTATTTTTAGTAGAGACAGGGCTTCACTATGTTGGCCAGGCTAGTCTCGAACTCCTGACCTTGTGATCTGCCCACCTCAGGCTCTCAAAGTGCTGAGATTACAGGCATAAGCCACTGCGCCCAGCCTGAGCTCTTCTTTAAAATGGGAATCGTATGTAACTCTCAAAGGGGTCAAAGGAATTAAATTAGAATATACTCCTGACAGCCCTGGCAGTGCCCTGGCATTGGGTTGCCAGATGAAATTCAGGAAACCTAGTTAAGTTCAAATTTCAAATAAATATGAAGTAATTCTTTCATATGTGCAATTATTGCAAAAACTGTGTCCTATAGTTTTATTTGCTAAATCTGACTACTGTACCCTGGCGTATTACAGGAGTTGGTAAATGTTCCCACATTTTAGCTTCCTCACAAGCCCATCTAGAAAGGGCTTCAGACACTGCCTGATTTCAATGTTGCTACGTTGTGGTTTGAAGGATGGGGAGATAAGGAAGGTGAAGGTATAAAAATTGGCTAAGATTTCAACCTTACGTCTACAAGTAGAAGAGCATAAAAATAGTATAAAAATACTTAAGGCCAGTACAGTGTCCTGCGTGATCACGAATTCACCCTTTATGGTGTGTATAAATAAGTCATGGTTCTCCCAATAATTCACTGTTATCCAGAAATTTAAAATTCTGTTTATGATGATAGGGAAAAGTGCTTATGGCATCATTTTAAGCAAGAAAAGCAGGAAAAAAATGTAGCTACATTATGATTTCTACCACATTAAACTGCATAGGAGAAAAATAATCTCGGAGGAAATATGTGAAAATAACTGTGTCATTGGGATTTATGTTCATCCCTGCATCTTTATACCTGGCAATATTATCCAAAGTTTCTATAATGAACTTACTACTCTTAAAATTAATCTGAAAGTTCTCTCTTAAGTTATGTTTATCATTGTTTTACATGATAAATATAACTCTTAAGTTATATGGTGCATATATACTGCGCCTGTCCTAGATAAGAATCTTGATGCAAACAGGTATTAGGTGCTTGTGTGAGGTTAGAATCCAAAATATGTTTCTAAAAAGCTAGGTATAAACTAATTTTTAAAATTAATATATTTTAAATGTATTCATATTATAAGAGTACTTAAAACAATTGTATGATGATTTCATTCATAAGGGAAAGAATAAATGAGACTTTGAGAAGAAATATTTATACTCTAATATGTAATTTGTGTATATAGATTTTCCATGTATCCCATTTGCCCAAAACAAAAATTATCTGTACAACAGAAGAGAATAGGTTGATTTTAATTGAAGATTTTTTTTAAATGCCAATGCCTATAAATAGGCTTCATTAGATCAGGTATTTTTGTCTATACTGTTTACTTAGGATGAATGATACCTACAATTAAAAGTTCAATAACTAGGGTGAGGTGACTCATGCCTGTAATCCCAGCACTCTGGGAGACCAAGATGGGTGGATCAACTGAGGTCAGGAGTTTGAGACCAGCCTGGCCAACATGGTGAAACCCCGTCTCTACTAAAAAAAAAAAAAAATACAAAAATTATCTGGGTGTGATGGCAGGTGCCTGTAATCCCAGCTACTTGGGAGGCTGAGGCGGGAGAATCACTTGAATGCAGGAGGCGGAGCTTGCAGTGAGCCGAGATTGCGCCCCTGCACTCCACCCTGGGTGACAAGAGCGAGACTCCATCTCAAAAAAAAAAAAGTTCAATAAGTACCTGTTGAATGAATGTCCCAGGTAATTTACTTTATTAGGGTATTGGGGTGGGTTTACACCACCTGTATTTCTGATCTAAAACTTTATTGTTGCCATGTATGGAACATCTGTTTATTTTGGTGAGGCAGGTTGTAAGAAATAAGAACAAGACAAAGAATTATGGGATTAAAAAGGATGCACTAAAATCTGAAAAGCTATCAAGCCATATCTATAAAACAGACTACCTAAAATGATAGCAGCAATCCAAGCTCTTGACAGAATTCAAACTGTGAATTTTATGAGGGAGGGGTAAGACTTTAGAGAGACCATAAGGTCTCATCCTGCCAGTGAACAGGGAACATATTAATTCAGTTTGGCCACCTGGGGCCCATTTAGTGCACTAGAGCAGTAATTTGCTAAATGGGTCCCTCATAGTAAAAAAGAATGAGTAAACAGTGAACAATTTAGGCATGGTAAACCACTAGTAGCTCAAGGGATATAAAAATGTGAAACTATAATTAGATCCCTTGTTCATAATGTAGGAACTAAATGTATTACATTGTATATTGCATTTTTCTGAGTTTATTTCTGGACACAGCTGAGCCCTTAACAACTCAGACTGAAATCATCCCAGCTATCAATTTATGCCTCCATTAAAATTCCAGTTGCTTATATTAGAAAAGAAACCTCCAAAGATGACTTCTTTTATCTTAGTTCTAAGGATTCAAATAGAATTAACCTAGATGCAGATCACAGCAAGTCAGTTATAAATCACACAGCATAAAGTAAACTGTGGCAATAAATTGAAAATTATGTTCTCCTTTTCTAAACTTAGATGTGAAAATATTTTAACAAGTTGGCATCAGGATTCACAACTTTTGCATCTGATGTTTCTTTTCAGGATTATCTTTTAGCATTTTAAAATGTGATTCTTTGGAAAGTGTGTTTAGTCAGAAATGTGGTATTAGAATGTACATTTGGAACACTTTAAAGGGGGGCATTCATGACGTATGCGGTTTTAGGATACTGGTGTATTCCCCACTCCACTTTCAAGAAGGAGAAGCTGCTGTTTCATGGGTGTCTGGAACACATTTGTCTTTTATTGAAATCTTTTTCTTATTTGGAGAAACTGTATAGAGTGCATTGGCACAGATGGTCTGGATGATGTTTCACGATACTAGCAAGCTCTAAGTACAAGTTTCATTGCCCTTTATCAATTTGTTCTTTCAACTACAAGGATCCAGTTGATCTGGCGGTAAGGGATTGTTTATTCTTCGGGAGCTCTCATTTTCTTTCTGTTTCTTCTCTTACCCCAAGCTTAGTAACATCACTGGGGGCTTGGGTCAGAATAAGGGAAGGATTACACAGTGGACCCTGGCCCTTTTGCTCTCCCCTTAGCTCTGATTTACATTATTCTGCATACAATGGAAGATGTCATCTTCAGATTATGGACTCTATGCATGAAATCCAGGAAAATTGTATTTTAGGTCCCCACCACTGTTTCAATGAGGTAGGAATGTTATTTCCTTCTTCGTTATGCTGAGATACTGTAACAGTATTCGCCCTGTTCGTTTCCTGCCTCCTCCCGACACCACTTAGTATTAGGTACCCCTGGTACCAAGTCCCTATCTGCCAGGAGTGTATGATGGCTCTCCAGTCCCCCTTTCCCCATTATTTGGATACTAAATCCTCTGAGCAATGTCTTTATTTTTTTTTTGAGACAGAATTTCTCTCTTGTTGCTCAGGCTGGAGGAGTGCAATGGTGCAATCGCGGCTCACTGAATCCTCCGCCTCCTGAGTGACGGAGAAATTACAGGCTCCCGCCACCACGCCCTGCTATTTTTTTGTATTTTCAGTAGACGCAGGGTTTCGCCATGTTGGCCAGGCTGGTCTCGAACTCCTGGCCTCAGGTGATCCGCCCGCCTTGGCCTCCCAAAATGCTGGGATTACAGGCGTAAGCCACTGCGCCCAGCAATGTTTTTTGTACAAATTTTTTCCCCTTGAAAAAGGTGTTTTAGTTATAAATACCTTCAAAGATTAAACAAAATTGCTAGAGAATAAACAGGCAGAGTCGCGGTGATTGTGTAATGTTAAATAATAGGAACCAAAGGTAGATTCAATGTGGTATTGTAATTTCTTAGAGAAGGAGCAATGGCGACAGAATTTATGATTAGAAGAAACATTCTGGGTTAGGTGTGGTGGTTCACGTTTGTAATCCCAGCCCTTTGGGAGGCCGAGGCAGGTAGATCACTTGAGGTCAGAAGTTTGAGACCAGCCTGGGCAATATGGTGAAACCCCATCTCTACAAAAAAATTAAAAAGTAGCTGGGCGTGGTGGTATGTGCCAGTAGTCCCAGCTACTCAGGAGGCTGAGGCAAGAGAATCGCTTGAACTCCGGAGGCAGAGGTTGCACTGAGCTGAGATGGCACCATTGCACTCCAGCTTGGGCAACAAGAGTGAAACTCCATCTAAACAAACAAACAAACATGCTGGCTGTGGTAGCTCTCATTTGTAACCCTAGCACTTTGGGAGGCCGAGGCATATGGATCACCTGAAGTCAGGAGTTCAAGACCAGCCTAGCCAACATGGCGAAACCCTGTCTCTACTAAAAATACAAAAATTAGCCGGATGTGGTAGTGTGCGTCTGTAATCCCAGCTACTCGGGCGGTTGAAGCAGGAGAATCGCTTGAACCTGGGAGGCAGAGGTTGCATTGAGCTGAGATGGCACCACTGCACTCCAGCCCGGGCGACAGAGCGAAACTCTGTCTAAGAAAAAACAAAAAATAAAAATAAAATAAATAAATAAATATAAAGGGGTTTGTAGGAAATCAACTAAGGAATATAAAGAGGTATACAAATTCCATGTTTTAGTACTGAAATTTAACATGTGCCTTGTTTTTTAAATTGTATTAAAGGATGTCTAAATTAAAAGACTATTCTTTCAATTTCTAGAAAAAATAGTTTGTGTCGGGGCTACTGAAGGCACAATATAGATCAGTGTAGTTGAAATTTATCTCAATATAATTACCTCTTTGGTTCTTTCCTTTCTTTCAGAGACTGATCCTTCAACAAATGCACATTTTCATTGACTCCAAAATATTTCATTCAAACTTTGGTCTCTATTGCCTGACTTCTTAGACTAGGTTAGTTCCCCTTGTTTTATGTCTATTTCCTTGGCACCTTGTATTTCCCCTTTCTGTACTTCTGTCGCATTTTTTGAATGTTGTTCTTTCTAACCTGTAAACTCTATGAAGGCAAGGACAGTGTGCGATTTATTCAACTGCTGTAACACGGTGACTGGTACATAACAAATGTTTGTAATCATCTGTTAAATTAATTGACTTGAAAATGTTATCACTCTTGGGAGAACTTGGAATCTCCTTAATTTTTCATATGTTGCTGTTGATTGAATTTAAATAAAATACATATCATTAATAGATTCATGAGGCTAAGGGGTGAAACTTTAAATGAAAATATAGAAAATCATCAGGAATGTAAAAAATCATTGAGAAATATTTATTTTTATCTCCATAGCTTCTTCATTCTTGTTCAATGAAACTGTGATAACCTAAGCAGGACTTTCCTTGCTGTAAGTTCCAGTTGGTCTCTCTCTCCAACCCTCTTCGCTCTTCATCTGCAAGTTTAGTCACTTTATTGAGGTTAAAACAGGTCCTGGATAGTATGTGGTTTAAAACTGTTTAAAAGTTTCACATGTGAAAATCCAGATTTAGCGCCTGGCGCGGTGGTTCACGACTGTAATCTCAGCACTTTGGGAGGCTGAGGGGGGCAGATCGCTTGAGATCTGCCGGGCAGCATGAAGGGACTCCCCACCCCCACTACAAAACAATACAAAAAATGAGCCCGGCGTGGTGGCACGCCCTATAGTCCCAGCTACTCGGAGGATGAGGTGGGAAAATCACCTGGGCCCGAGAGGCGGAGGTTGCAGTGAGCCCAGATGGCGCTACTGCACTCCAGCCTGGGCGACAGACCCACTCTGTGGCAAAAAACAACAACAACAACAAAAAAACAACAAAAAAAAAGAAGAAAGAAAAAAAGAAAAAAGAAAAGAAAAGAAAAAATTCCGAATTACAAAGCAATTGGGGGAATGGTAATTCAATTAAAAAGGTGTACAAAATTCTTTTAAATAGTAAACTGCCCTAGTCCAGCTTACAACATTGATTCAACTGACGAAAAATAACAACTGTTCAGATCACGACTAAACATTGTAGCAGTAGAAACTATTTTTTTTTTCCTGAAGATGAAAGAAAAAAAAAACAGAGAAGACGTTAAGAGAGAACACATGGAAAAAGCCCATCTCATACTCCATTCTAATGTTTCTTCTACTTTCCAGTGCTTTCCGTGTCATTAAGCTACTTCAGTTCAAGATCAATGGGAAACAGTGAAACCTCAGTCCTTTGCTATTTTCCTTTTCAGATACAGGAGAGGGAGAGGACAGGCTTAGGGTTATGCCTTCGAACAAGCACATTCAACGACAGCCTCACTTAGAATTCCCAGACACTGCCTGTCTTCCTGGGTCTTGAAAAAGTGAGATTGGCCCCCTCAGACTGCCAGTGATGCTGTGGTGTGACAGGTGTGTATCTCTATCTTATACAATGGGCGCAGGTGAGGACCAGGACCTGGGACCTTCGTACTGTTTAGAGTCCCTGAAAGCCCTCACCTTTAATTAGTAGGGAAAATAAAAGTCAACTGGCAAACTGGAGTGCGGGTAGAATACAAGTTAATGAACATGAGCATTCGTGTTCATTAAGAACTCTGGCACAGAGTTCAACGGCAGAGGGCACAATACTCACTGGCCATGGCCAGCTGCTGGCGGCCAGGAGGACCAGAACCAAAGGACCGCTGGGACTTGTAGTCCACCATTGTTTCCCTCAGGATTGCCGGTCCCCCTAAGAGAACCACAACTCCCAAGGTGTACCGCGCGCCTCTGTCTTCACCGCCCTCTCCGAGGCCGGCTCAGGAACCTCCCGGGAAACTGCCCCCCACCCCGCCCCCGTACGCACGCGTCACGTTTGTTTACCCTGAAGCTCCGCCTCCGGCCATCCCCCGGCTCTCCCCACTCCTCCCTGGAATGCCGTCATGCCGGCGATGAATATTCATGAGGCACACGCGGCCCTCCAGCCCTGCCGGCCTCCCGCCTTCCCGCTCCCGGGGCGTGATTAATATTCAATGAGCCCAGATCCGCGGCTGGTTCGCCGGGTTGAGGCGGGGGGAGCGGGCGGGGCCGGCGCTGGGGAGCCCGAGACCGGGGCGGGGAGGGCGTGTGTCGGGGGGGCGGTGGCGGCGAGGCGGGCGCGCGGGATGGAACACTGGGACACCGACGGAATGCTCCGAATCGCCACATAATCCCCTGGAACGGCCGCTCAGAACGCCATTGGCTTCTCCCTTCTCCGCGCGCCGCCGCCGTCTCCCACCTCCGCCTCATCGCCTCCCTCTCCGCCCGCTGCCTCCGGAGCTGGGGGGGAAACGCGAAGCCCCATTGCAATGGAGCCCGCCGCCGCGGCCACGGCGCAGCGACTCCCCGAGCCCGGCAAGGAGGACCGAGTTTCGGCTCCGGCGGCCGCCGCTGCGGCAGCCGCAGCAGCAGCAGCGGCGGCGGCCGCGGCGGCTCTGGCGGCGGCGGCCGGGGGCGGCCGGAGTCCGGAGCCCGCCGAGCGGCGGGAACGGCAGTGGCGGCGGGGCGCGGGAAGAGGCCCCGGGCGAGGCGCCGCCGGGGCCGCTGCCGGGCAGAGCAGGGGGTGCCGGGCGCAGGAGGCGGCGCGGGGCGCCCCAGCCCATTGCCGGCGGGGCTGCCCCCGTACCCGGGGCCGGCGGCGGCGCCAACTCCCTCATGCTGAGGAGAGGGCGGCTGAAGAGGAATCTGTCCGCGGCCGCCGCGGCCGCCTCGTCGTCGTCGTCGTCCTCGGCCGTTGCTGCCTCGCACTCCCCCGGCGCTGCCGGCCTCCCCGCCTCCTGCTCGGCCTCGGCGTCGCTGTGCACCCGGAGCCTGGACAGGAAGACGCTGCTCCTGAAGCACCGACAGACGCTGCAGCTGCAGCCGTCGGACCGGGACTGGGTGAGGCACGAGCTCCAGCGCGGCTGCGTGCACGTCTTCGACCGCCACATGGCCTCGACCTACCTGCGCCCGGTGCTCTGCACACTGGACACCACGGCCGGCGAGGTGGCCGCCCGCCTGCTGCAGCTGGGCCACAAAGGCGGCGGCGTGGTGAAGGTGCTGGGCCAGGGGGCCGGAGCCGCCACCGCCTGGGAGCCCGCTGAGCCGCCCCCCGAGGCCGGCCCCCGGCTCGCGCCCCCGGAGCCGCGGGACTCGGAGGCACCGCCCGCGAGGAGCGCGCCGGGTGCCGTCGGGGGTCCTCCGCGCGCGCCCCCCGCCGACTTACCCCTGCCCGCCTGCGGCCCGGGTGGGTGGTCGCACCGCTCCAGCTCAGCGCCCTCGGACTTCAGCCCCTGCGAGCCGTTCGTTGGGGGTCCTGCCTCTTCGCCCCGCGCCTCGCGGCCTGTGGCCTCCGACACCGAGAGCTTCAGCCTGAGTCCCAGCGCCGAGAGCGTGTCTGACCGGCTGGACCCCTACAGCAGCGGCGGCGGCTCCTCCTCGTCGTCGGAAGAGCTCGAGGCCGACACAGCCTCGGCCCCGACGGGGGTTCCAGGCCAGCCCCGCCGTCCCGGCCACCCCGCGCAGCCCCTCCCGCCTCCCCAGACGGCCTCCTCGCCTCGGCCGCAGCGGAAAGCCCCGAGGGCCATTGACAACCCGGGCGGGGCCGTCCGCGAGGGGTCGTGCGAGGAGAAGGCGGCGGCAGCCGTGGCCCCGGGAGGCCTCCAGTCGACCCCCGGGAGGAGCGGGGTGACCGCGGAGAAAGCGCCTCCGCCGCCCCCGCCGCCCACTCTGTACGTGCAGCTCCACGGAGAGACCACCCGGCGCTTGGAGGCGGAGGAGAAGCCATTGCAGATCCAAAATGACTACCTCTTCCAACTGGGATTTGGGGAGCTGTGGAGGGTGCAGGAGGAAGGCATGGACTCGGAGATTGGCTGCCTCATCCGTTTCTATGCAGGTAAGGAAGTCACCTGCCCTGATGGGTGGTTGCAAAAGCTGTCGAGGACCGAGGAGTGATTCAAATTGCTTATCAGTTTGCCCAACCCAAGAGTAAGTGCGGGTCCTGGTGAGTCTTTGTCTTAAACTTTACAGCTTTTTCATACAGTCTGTGTAGTACTAAATTGAGCAGTCTTTAAATCTGCACGTTTTATCAATCTTGAGGGCTCAGAGGTTGGAAAGCAATGTGAAAGAGGTGGTTGAATCACCAGGAAGTACAGGAAGCAGATCTCCCTGAAAGCGGCAAGAGCACCTTTAACCATAAAGGTGCTTCTTCAGGGGCGTGTTGGGTTTCAGGCTGTTTGGGATTTCAGGTAAACTGTCACGTGAGCATAAGAGGGACAGAAGAAATAACAACAAAAATGCTCTAGAACACTTTTGCCTGCATTTGACTGTCCAGTTCAGCGTTCTAGCTCCTGACTTGTCAACTGCTGCCTTTGTTTATTCAGCTCTGCCACACTCATAAATTACCCACGGATCCCTCATTAGAAATCTGACAAAAGGGTCCCTTTTTAACTGATACTTTTCCCCAGCGCTTTTTTTGCTCGATATCTGTTTCGTCTGCAAGTTTGTCTTGCATTAAAAAAATGATTTTTCCTGTTCCTCTCGTTTCTTCCAGCCTAAATTTATGGTCAGAACTGACCACTGCAATACGCCTTGCAGGAAGGTTCACAAGAAGGATTTAAGTGGTTGCTATTTCTTCAGCTGTGTCCTAAAATCTTCCCCCGTCTTGTTTCGGTACATTATCAAATTCTTGTCTAGGGATGACCCATGTAATGTTTCTCTTTTGGCTAAAGATTTGGCTAGTACTAAATTCAGGAGCTATAGATGCTGGATATTGTATTTGAGTTTTCTAAGTAGTTTACATCCCTTTCCTCCTCTGGTTTGAATAATTATGTTCTCAGTGATAAGGAATTTTATTTAAAATAAAGTTCTCATAGCAAAATTAAATCAGGAGTGTTAAATCTTCGCTAACTTTAGGTTTTTAGGTTGTAGGTGGTGGTGTAAAAATAATCATACTTGTAGCTCCATTAATTTGTAGCCATTCTTTACAATTTAATGTCTTTTGGTCCAGCTTGTGTGTCCGAGTGGCAGTTTAATTAGTTTGCATGAAGAAATCTTTACATCTTTACTCCCACATTGAAATATGCAAGACTGACAGGATTCCTGGTGAGAGAGATGCCCTTTAAAGTTCTTGGAAGTTTTTCTGAAATTTAAGTGGATTTCTGATGAATCTTTTCCCTGGTCAAGAAAACCAAATCGTAATACAGTAGCATTTGCAGTATCTGAAGACAATTTGTCAACTCGATGACATGGCTTTTAAAGTTTATGGTCCAGGAAATGGATGATTTTTTATGTAAGATCAACAACTGTATTCTTTTCTCATTTAATTCATGTAATTTGTAAAATATTGTTATTTTACAAAAGCATTAAAAGTAGGTGCCCTTTAACTACATGGAAGGAACTGTATATAAAAACAAGGGATGTATTAAATAGAGTTTGAACAAATTTTATATGGAAAGAGTTTGCTTATGATTGGATATATCCATTGTGATAAGTGTCCATGGAAAGGTTTTGGGCGTCACAGTTATGAAATTTGAATCTTTGTTTCCCTTTGATTCTCTTCAAGAGTGTCTAAAATATTCTAATGGGTAATAAGCACTTCCTTTTTTTTCCTCAAAAGTTCACCTCAATATTAAAATGACAAGTCTTTCCTGGTTAAATCTTAAATGTTTGGCATGATCTTTTAATCTTTTTGTTTTGTACTTTATGAAAAGCAGTAATTGCTACCTCATTCTGCACTTACTGCCTTATTTCTATATGCACAGCATAAAGGCATGTATGCCTCTGAGTGTATGCTTACATAATACTCAGATGTGTGGGGATGCCACACAAAGCATCCACTCTATTCTTGAACATGAAGCCAGTGTACAGGTGTCCTAGAAGAAAAATGCCTGATTGTTGCAAAGTTGTCTAATTGCTTATTTTGGCTTTTAAGCAAAGTTGAGCTTATTTTAAGCCTAAGTTAATATACCAGACATCTCTGCTGTTATTCATTTGCCATATAACAAAATTTAGTGTATGGTGAATCCACTTGAATTTTTACAAAGAAGTTCAGTTACTGATGAACAAAAGCGTAATCTCACTTATGGAAACATTGTCAGGACTTCACATATAGTGAAGGTTTGCACCAGGCTGGAAGTGATTCCTAGAAATGATCTCTGTGTTCCAACAGAATATAGAACACCTCAACAGGACAGAGTTACATTTTGGTAGTAGTTTTTTTCTGTAGGAAGAGGATAATTAATGTTTGTTTTAGATGACATCTTTTACGGGTTTTTGAAAATTCTGTACCCCATTGGTAATTTTATATATAACTTATTTTTAAATTTATTGCTGCATGTTGTTTTGTTTACATATAGTTGGGGTTAAGGATAGCTAGGAAGTTGCTTTCAAATTGTTTTGAATATTTTTCTGCATTTAAATTGAGCTTATCTACTGTCTTGAGGGTCTACTGTCTTGAAGATCACCTTTCTGTTCAATTTTAGTATTTATAACCTGCCTAGGGTTGTTTTTTAGAGGCTTTGAAAGCCATTTGTGGTTGCTTTGAATATTTAAATATTTATCTGGGTAAAGTAAAATGAAAGTCTTTAATGAACGAGAAGGCCTTGGATAAAGGTACTATCTAATTACAGAGTTGTTAATGAAAACTTAGTTTGAAAATTGTTATAGCATCTACCAGGCCACCATTCTCTTAGCTGACTTAAGATATGGGAAAATTTAATTAGCTTTATCTGAAGTTACTTAAGTATTTAATATCCTTTTAAAATCAGACATCTTAAATTTTGCCTGAAAGAGAGTAACTATAGGTTAAAAAATTCAAGAACTTAAGGTTGCCCGACATAAGTTATGGACTCCTAAACATGAATGAGCTTTTGTTTTAGACTCTGTGGGGAGCCTTTGTCATTGATGTAGGGCAACATTAAACTATATCTTTTTATATTTTTTGACTTTTCTCCCAGCACTTAGATCTGAGTAATCTAGCAATTTCTGTTCGAATTTTAATAATGACAAAGGGTGTTGACAGAATAAAGTGCACATTCACTGTACCTAGTGAATCTTGGACAAGGTATTTTTGTGTGCGACTCCTTGGGATTTCGCGGGAACAATCTTTTTATCCCTCTCATATTTTCTTTCTTTTCTCTTCTGGGAATGATCAAACCTTATGTGGTTTCCTACATGCAAACTAAGAGGGGAGAGGTGGTTCAGCATTAAACTATAATATTGACAAGCAGGTTCTTATTACTATACTTACAGTGGTATTGAGTAACGCGGTTTGAACGTATGACACCAGTGTGTGCTTGAACAGTCCCTTTAATTTTCAGTACAGAGGGTTTAAATTTTTTTTTAAGTATTTTACATTTTTATATTTATATTGTATGTTTATTTTTATTTATATTTTATATCTATATTTTATAACTATATATTATAACATTTATATTTTATATTTATTTGTTTTATATTTATTTGTTTTTGTTGTAAAGTACATGCTGCCCTTCACTACTATGGCTTAATAACATCTACAATACATTGGTTTTTATTATCTTCAAACATCTTAAAGGGTTTTTACATAAATTATTTCATTTGCCCTTTCAAAAACAGTGTTAAGGAGGAGTCAGTGGCAATCTTCTTTTCAGACGGAGAAACTGATGCACAGAGAGATCTGACTCGTCGTATTTCCATCCTCAGGAGGGCGGAGAATAGAGAGCTTGGGTAGTCTGTTTTGCAATTCATATCACTTTACATGAATCGATGCTAAATTAAATTTACACTTGAATTTTTCCCTTGGTTAAAAGCATTCCAAAAATATGCTGTTTTTGTTGGTAATGAGGTGATATTATCCTATAGTTCGAAGTGGTATTTCTTGTGAAATGTGGATGGTTCTGTTGATCATGGTGCCTTTAAAAATGTAAAGAACCAAGACGGACAAATAAGTAGACAGTATGGAAAGAGTACTGAAGTGTTCTAAATATCCTGGTTGCAAATAGTCATGCTTGGATTTAAGTTGATATGAATTAAAGTTTACATAATAGTTCTTTATTCTCTTATTCAAGCATACCTATTTGTTAAACTGTAAATCTTCATTGGGAAGTAGAGAATTAACACTGCGCCTGAAAAGTGGGTAACTTTTGAGGGGTGTGTGTGTGTGTGTGTGTGTGTGTGTGTGTGTGTGCATGTGTATGTGTGACAGTTCGGTTGCTTTAAAACATGGCTTTCAAAGTAACTGAAAATATTTCTCATTAAATATCTTATTTGCCTAAACCTGTTATTAAAAAATTGAGTTGTCTTTTAATGATGCTTTCTTGATGTTACTGTGCTCTTGTATAATTTTTATAATTCATATGTTATATAGTGCTAGAGATAGTAAGTTCTTCTCCTTGAATTTCATAGTTATTCCTAAATTCGTGTGTTTTGTACTCATTGAAGTAATTGTAGGGGCAGGAGATGAGTGTAAATGAGTTTGTGTAAAGTTTTAGGTGGAAAGTTTTATCTTTTGGTTGCTATAAGATTATCAAATCACCCACCTTAAATGTTCGATATATACGAAGATAAGTTATTTTTTAAGTGTAAAATGTTTTTGTTGTTTCTCATTCTCTTCTTAGAATCCTGAATTTAGCTTTTCATTTACTGGTAACATAACATTCACTGACATTGTATGTGATCCAAGCCTAGTATAATCCTTGGCATTTTAGTTTAACATTTGTTGAATTTAATTTGTGGAATTTTGTTAAGCAGCTGGTGGTGTGTGCCCTGATTTTTCAGCTTCCATCCTGTTTGGGTCCCCAGGGATGTGTGAAACACACATACACACAGCGGCATTTCTCCCATGGCAGGAGATTTTAGATGTGCCACATACTATTAATATCTTCTATTTCACGTGAGTGAACTCTGGATTTTGAGAGAATAGCTCTCTCTGAAAGTTTTCTTAGAGTTAACAGGTTTCCCCCAACTTTTCAAAGGCATCTCGTACTTAATTTTGCAGTGAATTTAATGAGACATCTGTCAAATGAGGCATCTTAGATTTAATGATTTTTTTATGTGCCAGGGTTTAACATAATTCAGTCTATCTGGACTGGAGAAGGGTTTGATTGTACTACGAAAGTCCAGAGATCCTGAAGCCGCTCAATAGAAAAACGATTCCTTTAAAGACGCCTGACATTTTGAAAAAGAGAAAGAGATGTTATCAAAATGTCTAAAACAGCCTGGGAAAATGAAGTCTTTTTTTTTTTCTTTAAAGTTCCACCTTCTAAACCATTCCATCCCTTTAATCACATGCATCTGGTGGAACACTGGTAATGAGGGGTTTTGAATCTGGCCTGACATCACTGTGATTCTACGGCAAACCCTTTTTTATACTTACCTTTGGCTTTCTAAAGATAATGCAATTAAACAAAATCGACCATATGAATTCATTAGATATATTAGATATTTATAACCTAAGGCTGTATAACTGACTGGATTTGTATGAAACTTCAACTCCAGAAACTTTTGATAAATTGAAACTCAAGTACCTAGAAAGAATAGACTTTAATGATACTTTGATTAAAAGTAGTTAGTATATTTAGGTAACTGTGAAATAGCAACTCTTTGAAGTTGTGTGATATTATGCTTTTTATCAAGCATAATAACAGTTACTGGATTAATGAAGTGTTGTTATTCTTTGATTTTAGAGTTGGAATGGTTTTGTTGTGTTACCATGACTTGGCCTCATATACTTTTTGGTATGTTAAATGAAACAAGGCATAACCATTCTGTAATGCCACGTGCATACTGAAGTAATTTTTTTCCCTGTTGTGTTTTTTATATTTGAGATTTTTATGCATTGTAAAATGCATTTAACAATAAAGCGTCTTGTGGAGGTGTAAGCCTAGTGGCCTCTGAGTTTGTGACCTAGAAGTTAACAATGAAAATTCCATAAAATACTTTGTTTGGAGATTGCATATATTGTATGATTTTGGAGATATCAATACTTTAGAAAAACACAAGCAAAAAACATTCAGAATTTTGGCATATTTTTTTCTAACTGGAGCTTGGCTAAAAGTAAATTAGCCTTGCCTCTAGTTTGTGAAAGCATTCAGTTGAAGACTGATGAAATTTGAAATATTTGGTTTTGGACCATTTCAATAATGAGTGAAAAATCTAATTAGAAAGTGAAGTTAGAATTTGAATTGGTTGTAATTTTTCTTAAAGGTTTTTTCTCACATTCTGTTTAAGCAGGAAGAGATTTGTATTTGTTGCTCTCTATTTCTTCTGAGTCAGACATCTGAGGAAGAGCAGGTGGAGAATGAATCTTTTCATATACCTGCCTCAGTTAATAATGTGTTAGAGTGTTCGGGCTTTCTTTTCAAATACCAGGCATGTTTTTAAATACAGCAAGAGCTTGGCTGGTGTGTTGGGGGTGGGGGTTGGGTCAAAGTATAACTCTCCTCTTCAAAAACAGAACTTTGGGAAAGAATTTTTTCCTTTTATCTCACACTGTGAGAGAAAATGTACTGCTTTTTAGAGAAAGTAGTCTGAGAGTTGGGAAACTTGGCATGACTTTGGGCATTCATTTTAACCTACCCTGGGCTTTGATTTCCTCATCTGTAAAACGATGGGGTTGGAGTAGAGCAAGTCCAAGATCTCTTCCAACTCGTAACATTCTGAGGCTTCATTAGAGAGCCTGTTTTTTTTGAAGGGCTTTGAAAATTGTAGTTGTTTTAAGTTCTGTAAGACATGGCTGTGGGCTTAAAACTGTCAAATCCTCTGCCTTTTCTTATGGGCTTGGACCTAATGTACACAAGTCAGATGGAGGTTGCCAATCAAACAAAGCAGACCTCCTCTTTGGTGTAGATTAGGACAAGAATCGATGTTTGATTACCCCGTTCCCTGTCATTCCTACTCCTAAAGTAGAATTCAGCATGCCAGAGATGAGTATAAAGAAGTACATCCTCTTTTAAGTTAAATTCTTAAATTAGCAAGATGCCTTCATAGTCTAGTTCATCAAGTTTACTCTAATAACTGTATTAGAGGGATACAAATGTGTAAAATGTGCTGGCTAGTTAGCTTTATTCATGGTGAGCTGTGTGCTTGCCTACCAGTGCTTAGAGTCAGTAGGAGAAAAAACATTTTATGAAAATGGATTTTTTGCACTGTTACTTTGGATGGGTAATAGAATTTAGGATGTTGTAGAGATAATTTAGTCCAACATCTGTGTTTTTATAGATGAGAAAAGTAAACCTGTGAGGTAAAGTATCTGGTCCAGAATCATTGGTCAAGTCAGTTACAGAGTTAGGACCACCACCTAGGATTTTGATGATCTGTCCAGTGTTCTTTTTTTCCCACACTGTGAATCTGTATACTTACTGTCTTTGGTGGTTCTTTATATTAATACTATTAAAAATGAAAGTTAAAGAAATTGTGTGCCTTACACAGTTAGTGGTTTCTCTATTCAAGGTTTTTTTCTAGTTCTTTTCATTCTAATCAGTGCCTTTGAGGGGTTGCATATCACTTTGACAGATTGTAAGAAAGGAACTTATGATGGAACAGGTGGGTATTTTAATTGCAGAGAGAGAAATTAGATTTCATCAGTGATGTTACCTTTGTGGGATGCATGATAGAACTATTGACAGTTGGCAGAGAAGAGGTACGGTGTTAGAAAATCAGTGTTCTTAGTTCATTCAGTACTTTGAAGGTGAAATTATTAAAAGAATAAAAGTGTTAGAAAAAGAAATCATTGAATTAAAAAAATAATTTGGGAGAAAAATTTAAGCATGAATTTTGAAAAAAATTTCCCTTTAAATATGTGTGTGTTGGCTGTGCATGGTGGCTCACACCTGTAATCTCAGCACTTTGGGAGGCTGAGTTGGGCAGATCACCTGAGGTCAGGAGTTCGAGACCAGCCTGGCCAACGTGGTGAAACCCTGTCTCTACTAAAAATACAAAAAAGTAGCTGGGCCTAGTGGCTCACGCCTGTAATTCCAGCTACTCCGGAGGCTGGGGCAGGAGAATTGCTTGAACCCGGGAGGCAGAGGTTGCGGTGAGCCAACATCGCGCCACTGCATTCCCGTCTGGGCGGCAGAGCAAAACTCAGTCTCAAAAAAGAAAAAAATAAATAAATAAAATAAATAGATATGTATGTGTTAAAAAGATTCAACATTATCTTCTTTGAATTATTTTTAAAAAGGTGTCAAAATTAATTGCACCTTAGCTTATTTTTCAGGTACGTGTATGCAGTTCTACCTTTCTGTGACATAAAAAAATGGAAACAACTTGTTCAGTATCTTTGGGCTTTTGTTGTGTGCTGATTTGGAAGTCTTTGTCAGAAATATGCCATTGCTTTGAATACTTTCTCTCTCTCTGTCTCTTAAAAAAAGATAGAGAGGGAGAGAGAAAGAAATATCCTGCTCTCATTAGCAAAAAGATAGTTTGTGAATTGTGGAAACAAATATTTCCAGCTAATTTTAGGGTATGACAGATTTCTTTTTATGCTAGATTTCATTTTAATTTAATTATTTATCTTAAGCAAAAGCTTTAGCTTCGTTTCTATGAGAGTTAGCCTACTAAGTCAATTAATTCCCCAAAGATTACTCTTCATTTTTAAATGAGTAAAGGAACTTTTTAAAAAATGCGTAAGTACACAAGGGTAAAAATATATTGCATCTGTCATATTGAGTACCCCAGATGCTGAAGCAGAGGAAAAATTTCTCTTGATGGTCTCTTAGAGAGGTGGTATGGCTGGGGTGCAGCTGACATTCAGTTTTAAGTAACAAGGAACTCTCGTGTATAAACACTGCTATAATTGGCAAACTTATTCTTCCTTATGCACACACATACAATATATATAGTATGTATATATACACACACACACACGCACACACACGCATGTTCTCCATTGAGTGTTGAGGTAGGATATGATGAGAGGTAGTAGTTGTATTTATGGATGGGAGGGGGTGAGTAGGGTAACTGATCCTGGGGAAAAAAAAAATCTCAATTTAAAAAAATTTGCAGTTAATTTTGTTGAACAATAATTAGTAACTCATTGTGACTTGTTCATAGCCCTAGCCCTTGCCTGCTTTTTTTTTTTTTTTGGTTGGATGTTTGCCTTTTTCTTACTAATTTCTTTGGGAGTTACATAGAGAAACTAGTTTTGTTTACTAAGTCACTAATATTTTCTTTATCTGTTCACTTTTATATCAGTCTTTTCCTCTAGGTTTTCAGGGTCTGTGTCATGCTTAGGAATGTCTCTTCTACTCCAGGATTTAAAAATTTTCTAGTACTTGTAGTGTTTTATCCTTTTGTTTTCTCTTCTTTTTTTTTTGATGGAGTCTTGCTCTGTCGCCTAGGCTGGAGTGCAGTGGTGTGATCTCGGCTCACTACAACCTCTGCCTCCTGGGTTCAAGTGATTCTCCTGACTCAGCCTCCCAAGTAGCTGGGATTACAGGCGCCCGCCACCACACTCAGGTAACTTTTGTATTTTTAGTAGAGATGGGGTTTTGCCATGTTGGCCATGCTGGTCTTGAACTCCTGAGCTCAGGTGATCCGTCTGCCTCGGCCTCCCAAAGTTCTGGGATTACAGGCGTGACCCACCATGCCTGGCCAGTATTTTATAGTTTCCTATGCATAAAAATTTGATGTATCATCATTTAAGACAGGAAAGAGAGGCCGGGTGCGGTGGCTCACACCTGTAATCCCAGCACTTTGGGAGGCCGAGGTGGGTCAGGAGTTCAAGACCAACCTCCATCTCTACTAAAAATGCAAAAATTAGCTGGGCATGGTGGCAGGCACCTGTAATCCCAGCTACTTGGGAGGCTGAGGCAGAAGAATCGCCTGAACCTGGGAGGTGAAGGTTGCAGTGAGCCGAGATTAAGCCATTGCACTCCAACCTGGGTGACAGAGTGAGACTTTGTCTCAAAAAAAAAAAAAAAAAAAAAAAAAAGGAAGGAAAAATAACAAATTGTTCGCACATTTTAATTGAATAACTGTGTTCTTTCTTCACTGATTTAAAATGCCCCTTTTGGCAGGTATGTGGCACATGCCTGTATTTCCCACACTTTGGGAGGCCAAGGCAGGAGAATCATTTATGCTGAGGAGTTCGAGACCAGCCTCAGCAACATAGTGAGACCCATTCTCTACAAAATAATAATAAAAAAAAAATTAGCTGGGCATGGTAGCATGCTTGTAGTCCTAGCTACTTGGGAAGCTGAGGTGGGAAGATTTGTTGAGTCCAGGAGTTCGAGGCTGCAGTGAGCCATGGTCATGCCACTGCACTCCAGCCTGGGTGACAGAGCAAGACCCTGTCTCAAAAAAAAAAAAAATGACTTTTCTCCAGAGTTTATGCCATTTTTACTTGTTTGTTTTAACTGGCAGGCCGGGGATTAAAATCTACAATATGGAGTAATGTAGGTTTAGGGTAGGTATTAGGATTTGTTGAGGGACAGTAGGGAGAAAGGGAAGGCTCTTTAGCCTTACCACTGCATTTCTTTTTGATGCCCCAATTTCCCATGCCATCGTCACTTTTAGGATGGCAGCTTATGTGCTTCTGGATATGGACTTACCAGGATACTCCTTTCCTGTGGATTCTGTCTCATCTCTAAGTGGATTGGATGGGAAGGGGAGGGGGGCTGGAATATAAAATATTGCTTCTGTGTGTATTTTTCACCCTTTACGTATTAGAGATACTTTTTTAGGCCAGGTGCGGTGGCTCACGCCTATAATTCTAGCACTTTGGGAGGCTGAGGCAGGCGGGCAGATCACCTGATGCCAGGAGCTTGAGACCAGCCTGGCCAACATGGTGAAACCTTGTCTCTACTAAAAATACAAAAATTAGCCAGGCGTGGTGGTGCATCTCTGTAATCCCAGCTACTCGGGAGGCTGAGGCAGAAGAATCACGTGAGCCCAGGAGGCAGAGATTGTAGTGAGCCGAGATGGTGCCACTGCACTCCAGCCTGGGCGATGGAGTAAGACTGTCTCAAAAAAATTTTTTAAAGAAGTGACATAAAGCATTGATTTCTGTTTTCCGAATTTGAACTCATTGACTAATTTATTTTGCGTTAGGCAGCAGTCTCAGCTTTTTATACCGTTCAGATTCACTGAACTTTTTTCACCTTCTGGAGAAATTCTGGGGGCTACCCCTTGAAGGTCATTGTGAAGCACATATGGCTTATTTTTATCTTTTTTTTTTTTTTGAGACAGTGTCTCACTCTGCCACCCAGGCAGGAGTGCAGTGGTGTGATCTTGGTTCACTGCTGCCTCCCAGGTTCAAGTGATTCTCCTGTCCTGCCTCAGCCTCCCGTGTAGCTGGGATTACAGGCACACGGCACTACACCTGGCTACTTTTTGTGTTTTCAGTAGAGACGGGGTTTCACCATGTTGGCCAGGCTGGTCTCAAACTCCTGACCTTGTGATCTGCCCACCTCGGCCTCCCAAAGTGCTGGGATTACAGGCGTGAGCCACTGCTCCTGGCCTGGTTTATCTTTTAATTTTAAAAAAGGAAGGCTAACATGCCTATT
>NW_026652280.1:16870020-16879583 GCF_009828535.3 Hylobates moloch | reverse complement strand
AAAAGTCTGTTTCGAAGAACTTTGTGAGATTCAGATTTGATGATGTGTGTGGAAGTGCTTTGTAAACTGTGAGATGTTATACAAATGTAATGTGGTTTTATTATTTTTAGCAATGGTAAATTGCCACAGATGTTAATTAGAGTTAATTAGGGCTCATTAAGGAAGATGGGATCTACTGTTGTTGGGCACTGATGCTCAGTTACATGGAAGACTGTACAGGCATACCTTGTTTTATTGTGCTTGCTTTTGTTGTGCTTTGCAGATACTGCATTTCTTACAAATTGAAGGTTTGTGGCAACCCTGTGTTGAGCAAGTCTGTTGGCAACGTTTTTTCCAACAGCATGTGCTCACTTTGTGTCTCTGTGTCATATTTTGGTGAGTCTTGCAATGTTTCAAAACTTTTCATTGTTTATAATTTTTAAAAAAATATGGAACGTTTCATGAATTTGCATGTCATCCTTGCACAGGGACCATGCTAATTTTCTCTGTATCATTCCACTATTAGTATATATGCTGCCGAAGTGAGCACCCTTTTCATTGTTATATCTGTTAAGGTGATCTGTGATCAGTGATTTTTGATGTTACTATTGTAATTGTTTTGGGGCATCACAAACCACGCCCATGTAAGATGGCAAGCTTGATAAAGTAGTGTGTGTTTTGACTGCTTGACCGGCTGGCTATTTCCCCATCTTTTTCCCTCTCCTGGGGCCTCCCTGTTCCCTGAGACACAACAGTATTGAAATTGGGCCAGTTAGTAACCCTATAAAGGCCTAAGTGTTCAATTGAAAGGAAGAGTCACAAGTCTCTCACATTAAATCAAAAGCTGAATATGATTAAGCTTTGTAAGGAAGGCATGTCGAAATCTGAGAAAGGCCAAAAGCTAATTCTCCTGTGCCACAAACAGTTAACCAAGTTGCAAATGCAAAAGAGGTTACTGAAGGAAATTAAAAGTGCTAATCCAGTGAACACATGAATCGTAAGAAGGCAAAACAACCTTATTGCTGATATGGAGAACGTTTTAGTGGTCTACATAGAAGATCAAACCAGGTACAACATTCACTTAATCCAAACCCTAATCCAGAGCAAGGTCCTAACTCTCTTTACTTTTTTGAAGGCTGAGAAAGGTGAGGAAGTTTCAAAAGAGAAGTTTGAAGCTAGCAGAGGTTGGTTCATGAGATTGAAGGAAATAAGCTGTGTCCATAATACAAAGGTGCAAGGTGAAGCTGCACAAGTTATGATGTAGAACCTGATGTAGAATCTGCAGCAAGTTATCTGAAAGATCCCGCTAAGAACATTGATGAAGGCGGCTATACCAAGTGACAGATTTTCAGTGTAGATGGATGAAGCAGCCTTCTTTTTTTTTTTTTTTGAGACGGAGTCTTTCTCTGTCCCCCAGGCTGGAGTGCAGTGGCGCGATCTCGGCTCACTGCAAGCTCCGCCTCCCGGGTTCACGCCATTCTCCTGCCTCAGCCTCCTGAGTAGCTGGGACTACAGGCGCCCGCCAACACGCCCGGCTAATTTTTTGTATTTTTAGTAGAGACGGGGTTTCACCGTGTTAGCCAGGATGGTCTCGATCTCCTGACCTCGTGATCCACCCGCCTCGGCTTCCCGAAGTGCTGGGATTACAGGCTTGAGCCACCGCACCCGGCCAAGATGAAGCAGCCTTCTATTGGCAGAAGATGCCATCTAGGACTTTCATAGCTAGAGAGAAGTCAGTACCTGGCTTCCTTCAAAGGATAGGCTGACTCTCTTGTTAGGAATTAATGCAGCTGGTGACTTTAAGTTGAAGCAGATGCTCATTTACCATTTTGAAAATCCTAGGGCCCCTGAGAATTCTGCTAAATCTGCTCTGCCTGTGCTCTATGCGTGGAACAACAAAGCTGGATTACAGCACACCTGTTTGTAGCATTATTTACTTAATATTTTAAGCCCATTGTTGAGACCTACTGCTCAGAAAAAGAAAAGATTCCTTTCGAAATATTACTGCCCACTGAAAATGTACCTGGTCATCCAAGAGCTCTGATGGAGATGTACATAGAGATTAATGTTGTTTTCATGCCTGCTAACACAACATCCATTCTGTACTCCATGGATCAAGGAGTAATTTTTAATTTCTGGTCTTATTATTTAAGAAATACATTTTGTAAGGCTATAGCTGCCATAGATAGTAATTCCCTTGATACATCTGGACAAAATAAATTGAAAACCTTTTGGAAAGGTTTCACCATTCTGGATGCCATTAAGAACATTTGTGATTCATGGGAGGAGAACCTCCATTAACATGGGTTTAGAAGAAGTTGATTTATGGATGATAATGAGGAGTTCCAGACTTCCATGGAGGAAGTAACTGCAGATGTGTTGGAAATAGCAAAAGAACTACAATTAGAAGTGGAGCCTGGAGATGAGACTGAATTGCTGTAATCTCATGATGAAACTTGAATGGATGAGGAATTTCCTCTTATGAACAAGCAAAGAAAGTGGTTTCTTGAGAAGGAATCTACTCCTGGTGAAGATGCTGTGAACATTGTTGAAATGACAACAAAGAATTTAGAATATTACATAAACTTAGTTGATAAAGGAGCAGCAGGGTTTGAGAGAATTGACTCCAATTTTGAAAAAAGTTCTGTGAGTAAAGTGCTATCAAAGAGAAATCTTTTGTGAAAGGAATAGTTAATTGAGCAGCAAACTTTATTGGCTTATTTTAAGAAATTGCCACAGCCACCCCAATCTGCAGCAGCAACCACCTGGATCAGTCAGCAGCCATCAACATTGAGGCTAGACCCTTCACCAGCAAAAAGATGATGACTTGCCAGAGGCTCAGATCATTGTTAGTACTTTTTAGCAGTATTTTTAAATTAGGGTATGTGCATTGTGCTTTATACATAATGCTGTTACAAACTTAATAGACTATACAGTGTAAACATAACTTTTTATATGCACTAGGAAACCAAAAAATTCATGTGACGTTATTGTGAGATTCGCCCTATAACAGTGGTCTGGAACTGAACTTGCAGTATCTCTGAGGTATGCCTATACACATTCATTCATTTAATCAGTAATTACTGTGATTATTTACTATATCGTGATCCTTTGAATTAAAGATGATTAATGTGAATTGTCTAGGATCCCTTGAATTTTACCAATTTGAGGGCATGTTTGTGGAAACAAGCCAACATTAACAATAAAAAGGTGAAAAGTGTTCTAATGGAGACATAGTATTCGCAGGTTACTGTAGTAGCAGCAATGGGGAGAGAGAGCCTCCAAACTCCACTGTGTTGCCCTCGAAGGACCAGGAGTAGACTGTTGCTTCAGTTCTGGGATCCTGAATTGTTTTAGGAGCAACTCCAAATTATTGGTTTAAGATACAGTCTGACTGAGTTTAGGATTAATAGTTCCAGTTGAATCCTTAGCATTTACCAAATACTTTCAGGCATCTGGGCCTTTTTATCACTTGAATCGTTTTGGGCTCTATTTGTATTATAGTTTGTGAGGATCTAAATTCTGGGTTAAGCAAATATTCGTTTTGATTTTTTGAAACAAAAAAATGCAAATGTGCATGTGCTGGATGTTGCATAAAGCCTGATAGTAGCCTAGAGTACACTGAGGGACATTCTCTTATTTCTTTTTTTTAAGGCCTATGAGGTTTTATTTTTCTATGGATTTATGAGGTTGATGGGAAGTGCTGTTTATCTTCTGAAGGGAGGTACTTTTTTTTAGTTTGGTGTCATACGTACACCACATTCATGTAAAAATTGGAAGATGATGATTTGGTCATGACCTAGAGGCATTTTTTAAAAACCTCTGTATCTCCTCTCTGGATCTTCATGGAAGAAGGAATTTTTTAAAAAAACCTCTCGTCTATGCTAGGAAGAAACAAAATCTTTCAGTGTTCATATAAGCATAAAACAACTTATTAGCTCTTTTATCCATGGCTGTAAAACCTGTACTACACACATGGCAAGTTGTCTTTACTAATGACCTATTATAAATTATTTTCATCTTGAGTAGATGGCAGTGGCTCTGTGAAATATTGTCTTGTAGTAATATGGATGACAACACTGGAAAATGAGCTGCTTTTTGCTTTTTGTGTTTTATAATTATGAGAAACACCATGGTAACAAAAAAAAGTTATTTCAGCCTTTCTGACTAAAATAAGTCATGCTTCTAATCCAAATAAAATACTTCTAATTCAAACCAATCAACATTCAGGTTAATTACCTGCCAGTGGGTATTTTCCACCATCTATTACTAAATAACACCTATTTGCCCTCTGTGAAAATTTTTACAGAGACTTCAGTTAACTCATTAGAGCAATATCAACACTTGACAGGCTGATTTTTATGGGGGATGTTAACAGAAATGTTAGCACCAATGTAATCAGAAGGAGAATAGTTATTGGCCCTTGTGATTATAAAGCAGAAGCTCAATGATCCCTTGCTTTGTAACCAAGTCATATGAGGGACTTGGTGTTTAATTCACAAAATGAATATGTGATGAGAAAAAGTTCTATAAACATTATCTTGGAACTGCTTAAGAGGATGTCATTCTTTTTTTTTTTTTTTCGAGGCAGGATCTGGTACTGTTGCTTAGACGGGGGTGTAGTGGTGCGATTTCCACTCACTGCAGCCTCTGCCTCCTATGCTCAAGGCATCCTCACACCTCAGCCTCCCTAGTGGCTGGGACTACAGGTGCATGCCACCTGTAATTTGGCATTTTAAATTTTTGTATTTTTGTAATCTGGCTAATTGTAATTTTTGTATTTTTTGTAGAGACGAGGTTTTGCCATGTTGCCCAGGCTGATCTCAAACTCCTTAGTTCAAGTAATCCGCCTGTCTTGGCCTCCCAAAGTGCTGGGATTGTAGACATGAGCTACCCTGCCTGGCCGAGGATGTCATTCTTAAGATACCACACAAAAGTTCATTTCTGAGAGTAGGGATTGTCTTGTTAGTATAGTTGGAATGCTTATTTTATATCCTGAATTGGCTTGTAGCCATTAGAATTGGAAGGTGTCATTGCTTCCTACCTTTATAGATATGCATACTTCCCCTTCCCAGCCCCCCAGGAAAACAACAACAACAACAAAACCAGTTGACCACCCTCTTGGTTTTAAGAAACTGACAGATTAACCCAGGTAGCATCAACCTCCAGATAATCCTGATGGGTAAAAGAAAGTAGTAGAGTTCATTTATCTTTAGGGTACTATCACAGGCACAATTATACTTACCCCATGCACAGTATCTTCTTTATCTTTTAGAAACGTATGTAATATTGGAATAGACTAAACCAGGGTTGTCTGTAGACAGTTACTAAATCGGAACCTGACAAATGCCATAATTGAAGTAATATCTGTTAAGAGTATAGCTTTGCCAGGCTTCACTGGTATAAAATGGGTGAGATCCTCATGGATAGCCCAGAGATGGCCTGGAATCTTTGCACCGGAAGGGGGCAGAGAGCATCTAATACAGTTTCTTACCTAGCATAGAAACCTCTGCTTGTCCATTCCTGATTGATGGTTAGCTGGCCTCTGCTTGTTGACTGCATTGTGTTGAGCCTTGGCCTCTTGAAATGTGGTCTGTGGACCAGCACCATCAGCCTCTTCTGGGAGCTTGTTAGAAATGCAGAATCTCAGGCCCCACCTCAGACTTACTGCATAATCGGCATTTTAACAAGATCCCTAGAAATTTCATCTGCACGGTGGGAGTGGGAGAGAGTAGAAGTTGAAGGAGGGAAACCACCGTGTGGTTCAGGCGAGACACTGAGGGCCTGAGCTAGGGCAGTGGGAGGCAGTAAAGGAGATTGATGTGGACATTATCCTGGGACTCAGTAGCTAACTGGCTCTTTTGGCAACAGAAGCTCCAAGATGACAAATTTACAGTTGGGTGATAGAAGAATTGTGGATCAGTTCATAAAAGTAGGAAGCAACAGATTGTGTAGCGGATATCACTGATTAATTCAGTGATCCTTGAGGACCAGGCACTACTTAGGAGTTGGCGACATAATGAATGAAAGTGTGTCCTCTGCTCTTGGTATTTACAATTTAACATTGAAGGACTGGTTTTGCTGAGGCATGAGTTTGAAATGGTAATACACGTTAAGCTGACTGCAGCCATCTGTTTAGTTGGTAAATGGGCCTGGCTCACCACCCAGCTTCCAAATCTCAGTGGAGGTTTGTCACTTTCTACTGGTTACCGTATGTGTGGTAACTCTCAGGAAGTGATATAGACATTATTTATTGGTTTTCTTCTAGGAGCCATTTATTTTTATCCATATACAAAATAAATGCTAGCACTTAGCTATGGCTATCAGACAGAAGTGAGGAGGTATAAAAAGAATATGTATTACATTTATGAAGCTCTTAGGATGTATGTCATTTGAATGTTGAGTTTTTCCTATCTAATGGGAGGTGACATTTACATAAATAATAATAATAAAACTTGAAATGCCTTATTGGAGGCATTTACACAGTGCCAGGGGAATCCAGAAAGGCTGACATACCAGCTCCCTGGAAGTAGAATCCTCTGGAAAGGATTCCTGGGAAAGATTCTCTGAGAAAATGAGAGACTAGCATTGCATGAAAAGGGCATGCCAGGTACTGCAGCATGAATGACAGGGCTTGATGTGGGTGGGGAATGGTGAGTAGTTTGGAGTGGTGAAATTTTAGGTGATGAGATGAAAAGTGGTAGGAGATGAGACTAAAAGAGAGGTTGAGGCCATGTGATGAAAGGCCTCACATGCTAAGGACTTGACTCGATAAGCAAGTCGAGTGGAGAATGACATGATTAGATTTGTAGTCTTTGGCATTAACTGGGCAGCCAGCTGGAGGATAGATTGGCGAGGGACTGACTAGAAACTTGGAGACTGCCTTTAGTAGGGCCTTTGATAAACATGTTTTGACTTTGTGTGTTAAAACAGCCTGTTAGGAGCTGACAAAGGAATGATATGCTGCCCTTGCCTCAGGGAGTTCAGCCTAGTAGCAGGGAAGGAAAGCATGCAATGCTGCTTGGAATGTGCTGCTTGTGAGGTTTCTACAATGTATTTGTCATACCAAAAAGGGAGGTAATCACCTCTGCTGCAGTTGTGATAGGGTCGGTGGGAGATGCTTTTGAGGAATAGGAAGAGTAGACCAGGAGCTGGAGTGGATGGGATAGGACATTTTTGGCAGGGGACCTAGAAGTTAGATGAAGGTCTACACGAGGTCAGTGCAGATGAAGAACCATGAACATAGGATAATTGTTTACAATGTAGAATTGTTGGGTCTTAATGAATGATTATATGTGGAGGGAGGAAGGGCGGTTCAGGATTTTTTATTCACTCCTGAACTAATTTGAGTACAGCAGTTTCCACTTATTTGAGAAGGATATGTTCCAAGACCTCTAGTGGATGCCTGAAGCTGGGGGTAGTACCTATCCCTGTAGGTTACATTAGATATACAGTAGGCCGTCTGTATCCATGGATTCTGCATTAATGGATTCAACCAACCACAGACCGAAAATATTCAGGAAAAAAAAAAACAATAAAAAATAATAGCCTAGGTAACATAGTGAGACCTTTTCTCTACCATTTTTTTTCCTTAAATTAGCCAAATGTGGTGGCACATGCCTGTAGTCCCAGCTGCTCAGGAGACTGAAGTGGGAGGATGGCTTGAGCCTGGGAGGCCGAGCCTGCAGTGAGTTGTGATGGTGCCACTGCACTGCAGCCTGGGCGACAAAGTGAGACCTGTCTCAAAAACAACAAAAAAACCCCAAAACAATGCAACAATGCAACAATAAAAAATAATTTAAAAGATGTGGTATAACAACTATTGGATATTTACGTAGCGTTTACATTGTGTTAAGTATTATAAGTAATCTAGAGATAATTTAAAGTATGTGGGAGGATATGCATAAGTTATATACAATATTTGTATAAGGGACTTGAGTGTCCATTGATTTTGGTATCTTTTGGGGTGGGTAGTGGTCCTGGAACCAGTACCACTTGGATAGCAAGGGATGACTCTACTATGTTTTTTCCTATACATATATTCCGATGATAAAGTTTAATTTCTAAATTAGGTACAGTAAGAGATTGACAACAATAAATACTAATACAACGGAACAGTTATAGCAGTATACTGTAATAAAAGTTATGTGAATATGGTCTCTCAATCTTGCTGTATTGTACTCATCTATTTTTGGAGTCTGGTTGGCTGTGGGTAACTGAAACTGTGGAAAGTAAAATTGTAGGTAAGTGCAGATTACTGTATGTCCTCCATGTTGATAACTAGGGATATGGTGTGCACTAGACCAACAACATTTTATATGTCTGGATGACTTGGAGGTTTCTAGTGTAGGGGTGACTAATCTCATTAACCAACAGGCAGAATATGTGAGCAGGAATTGGTTTTAGGGTAAGGGAAGAGATGATGAGTTAGAATTTGGATGTGTTAAGTTTGAGGTTCCTGAAGAACACCCAAGTATGTCTGAAGAGCTCCAGGATCATCTGTATTTAGGTAGTACTTTTGAAGCCTTTGGATTGAATGAAAATGCTAGACAGATAGTAGTTTTGAAGGCTTTGGATTGAATGAAATTGTTAGAGTGAGGAAAGGCCTTAGGAAGCAACTCCAAAGAATGCCTATATTTAAAAAGTAGTAGCGAGTTACATTGAGTGAAATAATTCAGACATGAAGGAGATACACCTCTATGATTATGTTTATATGAAGGTCAGTTAACTGGCAAAGCTAATTTTTGGTGATGTATTGTGGTGGTTACCTTTCAGCGGGATATGGATGGGAAGGGACATGAGGAGCCATCTGGTCTTGATATTGCTCTTTGTGTTGATTTGGGTTTTAGTTTTCTGGGTGGGTACATATACAACAGTTCATTGATTGGTACCCTTATGGTTTGTGTGCTTTATTAGATGTAAGTTATATCTCAGTGGAAGAAGAGAAGAGGCCCTGAAGGCAGAAATTTGAATAGTATTTCTGTCCTGAAGGGAGAGAGGGAGAAAGAGGCTAAGGATGATGGATAACAGAGGGGAAAACTTTAAACAAAGGAAAGTCTTGGAAGAAACAAGCAGGCATGGAGCATCCATGAAGAAGTTAACCCTAGGTGGGAAGAGGGTCATATGTTTCCATAAGGCTTTTAGGAAGGATGGATAAAGTGATTCTTGTAAGAGCTCTGGAAGTCTTTGGGTCTCAATTGGCCTCAGTTTTCTTAGTGAATTAGAAGGTAAAGAAGAGCCACATCTCAATATTTATTGTAATATGCTTTTTCTCGAGCTCATCAACCAACTAATCATAGTGTATACCATCTGTTGTGAATTCATGAGTGATTTCAACTACGGCTGAATTTTTGGAGGATTGATCCTTCCTTGGGCCATCCTAAAGCACCTTACCACACTGGAAGGGAAGCGGGGACAAAGGAGAGGTGGAGGAGCTGATTGCCAAACTTGGTTTTACAGGTTTGGCAATGCTTGCATTGGGTAGGTTTGTTTTGATAGCAAGCACAGCTTGTAGTTCCCTGCTCCTAATCTGTAAGGGTGTGTGTGTGTGTGTGTGTGTGTGTGTGTGTGTGTGTGTGTGTGTG
>NW_026652280.1:16845020-16870010 GCF_009828535.3 Hylobates moloch | reverse complement strand
GTGTGTGTGTGTGTGTGTGTGTGTGTGTGTGTGTGTGTGTGTGTGTGTGTGGGGGGGGGGGGGGGGTAGGTAGGTCGGGAGGCAGAAAGGCAGGATGTTCAGAAGCCTTCATGAAAGCTGCGGGTAGTAAATAACCAAGCTGCGATTGTGCTTTCTATTATATTGTTTCCTTTCTGTTTATAAACTCATTTATGGATATTTCTGAGATAGATTTGATTTTTTTCTTATGACTTCTTTTTTTTATGACTTATTTCTTATGACTTATAGGTAAGAGCTGATTCTGAAGAATGTGTTTTCCATTCTTAGATTATCAAAATAACTTATGGATTAAATCTGTTTATAAAGTGAACATAAAGACATGGTAAATTTTAAGTTCAGGTAGATATAAACCAGATGGTATAGAGGACAATTATTATAAATAATAAACACTGTTAAGAAACCATGCTAAACCTATCATGGAAATCTTGTTAATTGTAGTAAGCACTGTATTTTCATTTTGTGCTCAGGACTGGGCTAGATGCCAAGATTTTAAATTGTGGTTATTGAAACAAAAACGAGCATTATTTTAGTTTTTCTTAAGAATATAATTGTGGCTGGGCACGGTGGCTCATGCCTGTAATCTCAGCACTTTGGGAGAGTGAGGCAGGGGATCACCTGAGGTCAGGAGTTCAAGACCAGCCTGGCCAACATGGTGAGACCCCGTACATACTAAAAATACAAAAACTAGCCAGGCGTGGTGGTGCACACCTTTGTAATCCCAGCTACTGTGGAAGCTGAGGCAGGAGAATCGCTTGAACCTGGGAGGCGGAGGTTGCAGTGAGCCGAGATCATGCCACTGCACTCCAGCCTGGGCAACAGAGTCAGACTCTGTCTCAAAAAGAAAAAAAAAAAAAAAGAATATAATTGCTCAATATTTACTGGTGTCTTCGGATCATCTAGCTATTTTATATTCCCATAGCAAAGTTGTGTTTTGTAGATTTTTAATAAACGTAGTTTGAGAACTAGGATAGAAACTCTTGGGAAAGAACCGTAATTGTTCACTCTTCATATGATGAATTGCCAAACAGCAGTAAGAGTGGAAAAAAATAATAGACCGTTCTTGATTTTACAGGCCCTGGTGGAATGGCTGTAGAGTTCGGTTGTTTTTTACTTGCTCAGGAACTTTGTATTTATTGGGCTAGCAGTTGTTCGCACAAAGGTTTGTTTGTGTTCAAAAGTCACTGATTAGTGGTAACAGAAACTTTTTTTTCATATGGGACACTGTCTTTTTTTCCCTGAGTCTACTTAGTCAATTCAGACGTGGAGTGCTTGCTTCCCAAGGTATAAGGTGCTTTGAAGGCTGGGGGAAAAGATGAGTCACCAGATCCTCTGCCTTTTCAGAAGCTTAAGCCAGTTGCACAAGGACACAGATTATCATAAAACAGAGCAGAGTAAGACAGTACCATAGGGTTCTTCCTCTCAATTTCTTGCAAATACTTCTTGAACTTTGTGCCTTTTATGTGCCAGTCTTTAACAAGAAGGTCCTTGCCCTTGTGACTTCAAAGTAGGGAGTAAACTTACCCAATACTTTTATAAATAATTGTTTAATTGTAATTGTTATGTGTGCCACGAAGAAGAAATCTAGTATGCAGTGAATTCTTGTTTAAGCTGAGACCTGAGGATTGAATAGTAGCTTGGATTACAGGGTACGTGAAAGAGCATTGCAAATAGGAAAACAGTATGTTTGAAAGCCCTGAGGTAGGAAGCCCAGCAAGTTTAAGGACTTAGAGGGAGGACCAGTGTGAATATAGTATAGTGATTGAGAATGTCAGGAAATTGTAAGGGGCCATATCATGGGTCTGTGGTCTGGGGCTAACTTCTGCCTGATGAATGCTTTGGTCATTACAGTTTTTGTCCTCTTAAATTCAATGCAAAATAGGTAGATATATGAATTCTCTGTTAAGTCTAGCTACAAAGGCCTTTGAGGCCACAGTTAGTGTTTTGGAATTGATTTTAAGATAATGGGAAACCATTCCATTGAGTTATCAAATGTTCTTTAGATTTGTCTTTTTCAAGGACAGGTGCCATGACTATCATTTTCTAACTTTTTATCTTATCAGTAGGAGGGAGAAAAAGAAGATAAAAGTCTTTTCTATAATCCGAACACACAAGAACAACCACTTTTTCTGTTCTTCCTATGTACATGACTTTCTGCATCTTTTAGCCACCTACATAGCTGTGTAGTTCCTTATACAGCTACATTGATTGACTCTATGTTATCTGAGGCCCCAAGATGCTCCCAGAATGCAAAGGGGTGTGGTCTGAAAATAAAGGCATAGTCTTTTTACTGGCTTCATGTAGTTAATTTTGTTTTCTTTTTTTTTGTTTTTGGGATGGAGTCTTGCTCTGTCGCCCAGGCTGGAGTGCAGTGGCGTGATCTTGGCTCACTGCAACTTCCGCCTCCCGGGTTCAAGCGATTCTCCTGCCTCAGTCTCCCGAGTAGCTGGGACTACAGGTGCCCACCACCATGCCCGGCTAATTTTTGTATTTTCAGTAGAGACGGGGTTTCACCATGTTGGTCAGGCTGGTCTCGAATTCTTGACCTTGTGGTCCGCCCGGCTTGGCCTCCCAAAGTGTTGGGATTACAGGTGTGAGCCACTGCACCTGGCCTTTTAAAATTTTTATCGGAAGCTCTATTTTACTCTGTTTCTGCCCCATCCCAGCACACTCATTTTCCTTTTCTTAGAAAAGAAAAATTAGTACCTCTTATTGAATGAGTATATAAAATTCCCTGCTGTATATTCCAACTTCCCATAACTCACCCCCAACGATAATAAACTGTGCTGAACATCAAGGATGTTTGATTGAGGACATTAAAAAACACCAATTCAGTGTGTTCTCTTGATACTTTAACAACCAACTTCCATTTTAATGGAGTTGGAATACAGCATTCTAATTTGTATGTCCTGTTAGGGAGACATTAAATGAAATTATACTTGCTTAGGATTTTTTTTTTACACTTATTATCTATAAACAAGAGAGGTTCCAGGGTTACTTACAAACTCAATTATTTTTAAATTAAGGGTCAGGTTAATTAGTTTCTTTATAGTTATTATTGAAGTATTATTCTTTGTTCTTTTTCCCTCTCTTGGTTGTCTTAATCCTTTGCATCATTTCCCTATTTTTGAGTAGATTAAGTGATAGTGAATAGGAAAAATTTAAAGACAGCTTTTTTTGTTTTAGGATTTTTTTTTTATTATGGAAAATTTAAACACAATTACAAAAGTAGGCAAAATAATGTAATGAACTCTCATGTAATCATTACCCAGCATCAGCAGTTGCCAACTCATGGCCAGTCTTACTTTGTCTTGAATCACCTTCCTCTGCTTAGGTTATTTTGAAACTAATCCTAGATCTCATATCATTTCATCCATAAATACCTCTAAACTTAAGTATCTCCATACAGAAATACTCTTTTGGAAGTACTTCAGTCAAAACAATGGCACTGTTATTTTCTTTTTTTTTTTTTTGAGACGGAGTCTCGCTCTGTCACCCAGGCTGGAGTGCAGTGGTGCGATCTCGGCTTACTGCAGGCTCTACCCCCCGGGGTTCACGCCATTCTCCTGCCTCAGCCTCCCGAGTAGCTGGGACTACAGGTGCCTGCCACCACGCCCGGCTAATTTTTTGTATTTTTACTAGAGATGGGGTTTCCCCATGTTAGCCAGGATGGTCTCGATCTCCTGACCTCGTGATCCACCCGTCTCGGCCTCCCAAAGTGCTGGAATTACAGGCGTGAGCCACTGCGCCCGGCCTGACACTGTTATTTTCTTAAAAATTAACACTAATTCCTATTTTTCAGCAATTACCTAGTCAGTGTTCAAATTTCCATTAATCTTACATTTTTGGTTTGAATTATGATCCAAATGTGGTCCAAACCTAGCAATTGCGTTTTTTATGTCTTTTAAATTTCCTTTAATTTTAGGTTTCCCTCCTCTCCAGCTCTTCTTCCCTCTCCTCTTCCACTCTCCTCCTTTCCCTCTCTTTCCTTGCAATTTACTTGTTGAAAAAACCGGGTTATTTGTCCTGTAGAGTTCTCACAGGGTGAGTTTTTGTGACTGCATCTCTATGGTGGTTACACTGAAATTTTGGATATAAATGTTGACAGCCTTTTTTGTCTTTTTGAGTTTTGCTTAACGTTTACCACTTTGATGTGGAGAGGTAAGTTGGATCTTCTTTTGCTGGATTTAGAGCAGAGGTCCAAAACTGGTGCCCGTGGGACACGTGGCTCACAGGCGTGTTTTGTTTGGTAGGCACAAATGGAAGTACTTTAAAATTAATTGCCATGAGTTAGACATTATAAAGTTCCCGTAAGAATCAAGATTTCTTCTTTTTTTTAAATTCTGTTTTAAAAAATCAGAGTATCTGGGCACCCCGGCTTCCGTGGCAATGCCTCTGGTGAGTGGTGGGGCTCCTTCAGAGGGCACATGCCCGCACCTGGTGCAGAGCACACCCCTCATACAGGCTTCCTGCCTGGTCCCAGAGGCCTGCTGGGTTTGTGAACCCTGACTTAGAGCAACAGAAATTACCTTTATTTGTGTGGTGTCTCTTAAATTCAATGCATTTTTTGCCGCATATTTTCTCCAAGCTGGTATTTGAGCTGTTTCACTGTCTAAGAATTGATGTCTATTCAGAGAGTGGTCAGAGTGCCAGCTGAAGTTCCTGCTGTGCTTCATACCTCTGTCTTAAGCCTGACTCCATGCATTGCATGAATTTGTTCTCATGTGCCTCTCCCTTGGACTGTGGATATTGGTTTTTTAGTGCCTAACAGAAGGCTTGGTGTATAGTAGGTGCTCAATTCTTATTGAATGAGTAAGGGAGAAGAGGAACCAGTAAATAAACCTGATAATGAAGGCATAGGAAGATAAACACATCATGTAATGCACATCTATGTTTGAAACTTCAGTGATGTTAGCACCTCTACCTTCTCCACTGGCATGTGTTAATGAAAGTGATTGTAATCATGGTATGTTACCAGTATAACACTGTACAATATTATAAATAATTTGTGTAGATGTGCACATGTTCAGCTTAGACATTAGTCACATGTAAATCAGGGATAGGCATCTTAATAATAAATTTTTAAACATTAGCTAGGCTTTCCTTTCTTGCCCTAAGAATTTGGAGTTTGAATTCCTCCATTTGGTTTATGTCCAAAGGAAGGAAGTACAGCATGGATAGAGCCCACAAACTTGAAGATAGTTTAGGAGGTATAGCTGGTGTAATTTCATAATGTTTTAAAACCTGGCATTTGGATATCATTAAAAACAATAATAATTTTAATACCATTGCATTTTAGGGTTTAGTAATCTTATTTGTTATACTAATGCATACTTTAAAATTAGAGTTGAGGTTTTAATTTTTTTTGGTAGATGTTAAGCCTGCCTGAACCTTTACTTGCTGCTGACAACCTTTGATAAAAAGTGTGGGTGGGGTCAGGTTCTGTACCCTTTGACTCCAGGAGAATATTTAGTTTATCATGATTAAGAGAACAGGAAAAGTAAACACATGTTACCAGTTGCATGTTCTAGTATAGGCTAAGTTCTTATTCCCTAGTGGTTATTACATGAAAATGTAGTTTGAATGACTCCAAACAATCAATAAACTAACATTGCATTAAGAAATCTAGCCCATTTTATACTGTTAAAAATTGTCAACAAGTGGTACTATTAAAAGTGAGGTGTTTCAATTTTAAGGAGTCCTTCAGTGGCATTTGTGGGTGGTGAGAAATTATAAACTCTCATTGAGAGCATGTGGGTGCCTTCACATAGTGCAGTGGTGAGTGATGGGGATGTGCTGTAGTGTTACAAGAAATTAGAGGTTTTTTGGAGTAATTTTAATAGTACCACCGTTCTGTATTTACCAAGTACTTTACATTTTTTAAACCATTTCGGTATTGAAATTATAATCACTAAACCAAATCTTTGAAAAATTCATGATTAAAATTAAAATTCTTAATGTTACTCTTGCCTCTTTTAGTGACTGAATTGAAAAAAGTTACTGGTAGTAAATGTTGGCCAGTGTTTCTTTTCTACATATGAATCTATGATAAGAATTTTTACAGTTTGGAGGAAAACTATAAAGATTTGAAATCAAAATACTGTACTAGTTTATAATGAACTGTGTCAGAGACTGGGTCAGAGTGTTAGATCTGAATTGCTGACCACTGGATTTCTTTCTGGGCTCCCAAGGGAAATACTCAAATGCATGCCTAATATATGTTATATACGTGGAGAAGGATAGTTGGAAGAAAAACTAATTTTTTTTTTTGAGACGGAGTTTCACTCTTGTTGCCCAGGCTAGAGTGCAATGGCGCTATCTTGGCTCACCGCAACCTCCCCCTCCCGGGTTCAAGTGCTTCTCCTGCCTCTCAGCCTCCTGAGTAGCTGGGACTACAGGCATGAGCCACCATACCCGGCTAATTTTGTATTTTTAGTAGAGACAGGGTTTCTCCATGTTGGTCAGGCTGGTCTCGAACTCCCGACCTCAGGTGATCCACCCTCCTTGGCCTCCCAAAGTGCTGGGATTACAGGCATGAGCCACCACGCCTGGCCAAAACTAATTTTTTATAGTGAATTTTCCTCAAATGTTAGCACTTTCTTGTGTTCCTGCTGCTGTTAGTCAGGGCTTACTTCGGCAATTTGCTTTTCTTCTTCCTTTTCTGCGTGTTGCCTTTGAAAATTGTAAGATGAACACTATTTGAATGATGTTCTTAAATAGCAATTAATTTAGTTTGTTTTGCCCAAATGATTTTAGCTTTGCAGTATTTTTTCTTTTAAAAAACGTATTATAGGCCATTTCAAGCCTGAAGACAAGAGTAATACAAAGAACACCTGTGTAACTATCCACCAGCTTTGTTGAATCTAACATTTTGCTGTATTTGCTTCAGATGTGATTTTTTTTTTTAAGTTGTAAACCTGTGTACAACTTTTGATCTCAACAACCTGGTGCATGTGTTGTGAGATTTATTCCTATATATTGTATGTGGGTTTTTTTTTTCTATTATAAATGGTGTATTAAAATTAAAAAAAAGTGTTTGCTGGTGCATAGCAATGTGATTTATTTTTCGCTTGGTAGAACTTGCTTAAGCTCTCTGGACCTGGTACCCCTTAAACTACAAATTCAGTGTATCTAATGGTTATAGCTATATTCAGGTTTTCTAATTGTTCTAGACTCAGTTTTGGGAAGAGATCCTTTTCTAGAAAATATTCCATGTCTGTTTTTCAACATTATTTAAGTCTACTACATTTCAGATGTCTCCTTTTTAGTTCCTTCTCTTTACTGTTGGTCTAACCATGGATTTGTAACTTTTATTCCTGTTTTGAAAGAATCAGCATTAGGTTTTCTTGAAATGTCTATCATTCCCCTCCCCCATAATTAATTTATGCTCTCATTTTTAATTCCATCAATTAGTTTTGTTAGGAGTTCTCTTTCATTTTATTCCTAAGGTCAGGTGCTTAGCTTACTAATTTTTAGGCTTTCTTCATTTCCTTTTTTCTTTTTTTTTTTTTTTGGAAACAGAGTCTCGCTCTTTTGCCCAGGTTGGATTGCAGTGGCATGATCTTGGCTCACTGCACCCTCCACCTCCTGAGTTCAGGCGATTCTCAGCCTCCCAAAACGCTGGGATTACAGGTGTGAGCCACAGCACCCAGCCGATTTTTGTCTTTCTTTCCCTTTTCCTCCTCTTCCCTCCCCTTCCTTCCCTTCTCTCCCCTCCTCTTCCTTTCCTTCTCTCCCCTCCCCTTCCTTCCCTTCTCTCCCTCCCCTTCCTTCCCTTCTCTCCCCTCCCCTTCCTTCCCTTCTCTCCCCTCCCCTTCCTTCCCTTCTTCGACAGGGTCTCCATGTGTCATTCAGGCTGGTGTGCACAATCATGGGTCACTGCAGCCTTGAATTCCTGGGCTCAAGCGATTCTCCCACCTCAGCCTCCTGAGTAGGTGGTCTGACAGGTGTTTGCCACTACACCTGGCTAATTTTTAAAAAATGTTTTGTAGAGACGGGGTCTCACTCTGTTGCCTAAGCTGGTCTTGAACTCCTGGGCTCAAGTGATCCTCTTGCGTTGGCCTTCCAGAGTGCTGGGATTACAGGTGTGAGCTACTGTACCTGGCTGATTTTTTTTCTTTTATTTCATGAATTGTTTTAAAGGTCATTTTGATGTTTTCAAATACACCAGAATTTGTAAATTCAGATTTTACTATTTCGATTTTATCGTATAATTGTCAAAGTGCCTGGATGATATTGATTCTTTGGTATTGGTTGAGATTAACTTTGTCATCTGGTATAATTGTTCCATGTCTGCTTGAAAAGAAGGTACATTCTAATTGTTGGGTGTTGGTTAGGTCTAATGTGTTCCTTAGATCGTGATTGTTAAGTATTTCATTGATCTTCTATAGTTTTACTAATTTTTTTACTACTGAACTATTGACAGTAGTACGACCCCCGGGGTTCATGCCATTCTCTTGCCTCAGCCTCCCAAGTAGCTGGGACTACAGGTGCCCGCCACCTCACCCGGCTAATTTTTTTTTGTATTTTTGTGTTAGCCAGGATGGTCTCGATCTCCTGACCTCCTGATCTGCCTGCCTCGGCCTCCCAAAGTGCTGGGATTACAGGCATGAGCCACTGCGCCCGGCCCATAATTGTGAATTCATGAAATTCCCCTTTTAATTCAATGTATTTTGAGGCTATGTTGATAAATAGCAGGCAAATTCAGGATAGGGTTTTTTTTTTTTTTTTTTGAGATGAGGGTATCACTCTGTCATCCAGGCTGGAGTGCAGTGGCACAATCACTGCTCACTGCAGCCTCAGCCTCCTTGGCTCAAGTGATCCTCCCACCTCAGCCTCCTGAGTAGCTGGGACTACATACCGAGGGTGGTATGCCACCACACTCGGCTGATTTTTTTATTTTTTCTGTAGAGATGGGTTTTTGCCATGTTGCCCAGGCTGGTCTGGAACTCCTGGGCTCAAGCAGTCTGCTGGCCTTGGCCACCAAAGTGCTGGGATTACAGGGGTGAGCCACCATGCCCCGCCCAAATTCAGAATAGTTATATTCTTCTTGTTGGTGGAATCTTTTTCTCACTATATGGTGACATTTTATTTCTAATAGTGACTTCTGCTTTAGTGGCTATTTTGCTTGGTATTAATATGATGATAGCTTTTTTGGGTTACTGTTTACTTGGTATATATTTTTTCCTTTATGGTCTGACTATATTGCCATAGTTGCCCTTCTTCTAAACAACATATAGCAGGTTTAAAATTTAATCTGAGAATCTATGGATTCAATTTATTTATATTTGGATTTGTTTACTTTTGACTTTGTGGCTCCCCCCCAACACACACACCTTTTAAGGTTTTAATTTTCTCTTTTCTTGGTAGTGTGTTCTTTAGTTCTCATTTTACTGTCTATTCTTCTGAAAGTTTTATAATATATTATTTTAGTGGTTACCTTTAAATATTTAACTTCAACGTGTCACCTAAAAAGCGTATAATCACCATTTCTTCAACATCCTTTCTTTAAAACAAAACCCTAAAAACAAAGACCTTAGAATACTTCAACTCCGATAACTCGTCTTCATCTGTAGGTGTTACACTTTTCTCTAGTGTTTTTGCTTTCTTACTTTTTTATTCCTGAAATTTTACGTTATTATTACTATTATTTGGTCAGCACATGTTCAGGTTTACCCAAAGGCTTGCTGGTATTCTAAATAAGTGTATATATAAGGGTTTTTTTTTTTTTTAATTTAAGTTTTGCAGCCTCATATAACCAAACTCCAAACCTCCTGGGAATGGGGGAAAAAAGACTCTTAAAAAAGATACCTACTTGGCAAAAAGAATTTACTACAATATGGAAAAGTGTGTGGGAGAAAGTATGTATTTCTAGAGACTTTGAGATAACATTTAACATTTTGGCTATTTAGCTTCTTTTCTTCCTTTCAGTTTCTCTCTTTCCAGTTTCTGCCTTTCCTGTTGTATTATTCTGCTCAGGTTGTGATAGCAAAATACCACAGACTGGGTGGCTTAAATGACAGAAATTTATTTTCTCCACAGTCTGGAGGCTGGAAGGCCAGGATGAAGGCGTTGGCAGGGTTGGTTTCTCCTGAGGCCTCTTGGCATGCAGATGGCCACCTTCTCCCTTTGTTCTCACTTGGTCTTTCCAGCTGTGCCTGCACATCTCTGGTGTCTCTTGTGTGTCCAGATTTCTTCTTATAAGAATACCAGTCAGGGTTGGGCGCAGTGGCTCATGCCTGTAATCCCACTTTGGGAAGCCGAGGTGGGCGGGTGACTTGAGGTCAGGAGTTCGAGACCAGCCTGGCCAACATGGTGAAACCTTGTCTCTACTAAAAATATAAAAATTAGCTGGGTATGGTGGTGCACGCCTGTAGTCGTAGCTACTCGGGAGGCTGAGACAGGAAAATCTCTTCAACCCTGGAGGCGGAGATTGCAGTGAGCTGAGATGGCGCCACTGCACTCCAGCCTGGGTGACAGAGCGAGACTCCACCTCAAAACAAAAACAAAAAAACAAAACAAAACAGAAAAAGAATACCAGTCAGATTGGGTTAAGGCCCACCCTAACAGCCTCATTTTAACCTTATCACCCGTCTAAAGACCCTGTCTCCAAATATAGTTACATTTTGAGGTACTGAGGGTTAGGGTTTCAGCATATAAATTATGGGGGAGGGGGACACAAATCAGCTTGAAACACCCATTTTTCATCTTTCTTTTGGCAACGGGTGTTGTTATTACGTGCAGTTACGTGTTCATTGGAGATACAGAAGTAGTTCATGTCCTCATGAGGCTTTCACCTAGACAAGTCTAGTGATAATCTCTCTGTCTCTTTCTGTCTCTCCCTCCTGCTCTCCCTCCTGCTCTCCCTCTCTCTCCATCCCTCTATACAAATAGGGCACCTGCAGACTCCTATCAGACTTGTTGCTGTGTGATCACTAATATAGCCACTCTGTTTTACATAGGAGAAAAAGAAAAAGCCTTTACAGTCTTCAAAACCCCACACTTACATTTTTATAGTTTTTTTCAAAAGCTCTGCTCAGATTCAGCTTGTCTCAGATTGGACTGTTGACTTTTTGTCTGTTGCATTTATTGCCCTTCTTTTCTTTTTCCTAATTTCCAACTACTTGTGAGACTTGTTGCTGGTGCGGAAACACCGTATTCTATAGTTTAACATAGGGAGGGTGAATTTCCTAGTTGTGTTTTTTACAAGCTACTGGGTTTTCCACTTCCTTCTGTGATTCATTAATGTATTTTTTCTTGCTGCATTTCAAAAAACTCCCTGCTTTATTAAGGTTTAGGTGACAGGTCACCCCATTTTGGGTGAAATGCCTGGATGGAACAATTAAAGAGAAAATGAAAGGATTCAAGTACAATAGAGAGTGGGAAAAAAGAGAGAAATTTGTGGAGTTCATTTGTCTACATGTCTGTTCACTTTAAATACTGTTTCTCGGGTGTCCCTGATTCCTCAGGTGCCCAAAGTCCCAAAGTGAGAGATGCATTTTAAAAAAACAGCACCAACAAAAAAGCAATGTTAGCCACGTTTGATTTTTTGAGTACTGCAGCTGAGATGTCAGTGATCCATAGTCAATCTTGAATTGATTCTTAGAACTGCACATCTGAGATGTGTAAGAGGTTTTCCTCACTACTTATTCATAAGCCTAGTTGGCAGAATTGATCTGGAAACATTTTCTAGTATAATTATTATTTTAAAAAATAAGTGTGAAGCATATAGAATGTTTGTGGGAGGAAGGGAGTAGTCTTTCCCTGTCCGAACTGTCTCTAAAACAAGTGATGTATATGGAAATGTCCAAAGGAGTAAAACTTGAAGGTGGCTCGGAATTTGACCTCTAGGTAGAAGAGAATTTGTACTTCAACTTCCTCCTGAAATGTTTTTCTAAGAGTAAGAACAACACCATCTCAAGGTGGAAAACGGCAAGTATGCAGAGGAGAGTCATTTGGCCTTGTTAGTCCAGTCCAGCTCCTTGGAAAAGGCTTTCATTTGTATGCTGCCTAATTATACTGTAAAAGAAAAGACTGAATCCATTAACTAGCCAGGCCCTTTGTGTCGCTCCTGAATCCCTTTAATTTCGTGGCTGCATAGAAGCTTTATTCAGGGCATTCCTAGTCCTGCACTATCTTTCCTGTCTGGATGCCAGGCCCTATTCATGGTGTTCTCACTGCAGGAAGTTCTCACAGTCATTTGGGGTGGATGGAGGGGGAGGGGAAAGATGAGGGAAGGCAAAGGACTATGTGGGTCTTTCCCCCCCTCCATTTCCTGCTCTGCCCCTTAAAAACAAAACAAAACGCCAAACAAAAAGCACACTCAGGAACATAGCTATAAAGGAGGGTCTTAAGTGACTCAGTGGATTGATAACTCCTGTTAAATAACAGAAAATATGTCTTCTTCTGACATCTATTTACAAGTAGTACTAAAACACTCAGAAAAAGCTTTTCAGGTCAGGTGAGGGTAGGATGCATTGGAATGGTAATGTGCTCCAAAGGAATTTACTCCTTACAGTGAATGTATTTTAAAGGATTTAAAAAAATTTTTATTTTTAAATTTTGTATTTTCTTTTTTAGAGACAAGGTCTTGCTCTGTTGCCCAGGCTGGAGTGCAGTGGCATGAACACGCCTCCCTGCAGCGTTAAACACTTGGGCTCAGACAGTCTTCTCCCTTTAGCCTCCTGAGTAGCCGGGGCCACAGGCATGAGCACTGTGCCTGGCCAGGCCCCCCGCGCCCCCACCTGGTAAAGAATAGCTCTTAAGGTTGTGTTAGTAGCAAGTTGGGAGTTGACACAGAGAAGCAGGGTGTTCAAGCAAATATCTAAACATTTTAAAATCTAAACAGGAAGATAAAGAGGCTAAGGAATGCTTTTCTCCTTACTTCTGGATGGTCTTTAAAAATAAGTATTATTTAGGTTTGGTTTAGAGTATGTGACCTTTTACAACAGACGCTGAATTGTTGTTATATTTCCAATCTTTTCAAATAGATATGCAGATAAAGAGGGGAACTAGAATGATTTTGTTTTGTTTCGAGAGGCCAGTGTGGTAGAAAATAGATAAAGATGAGTGTAGATGGATTCTTGAGAATAGCAGGGCACTGATTTTGAATTGCCAGGATGTTCTTTTGGTTAATAGTAGTTCTGTAACCCAAGGGAAGCTTGATCTTGTTGCGTTTCGTTTGCTTTGAATGAATAAATTATCAGGGGATGGTCAAGATTAGATTCCACTCTTGTTACATGTTTAATATCTTTTTCAAAACTTTTAGGATCATTTCAAGTGTCCGCTCTCTTATTGTCTCAGTAGATCCTTATTGAAGCTGACCATGCAGTTAAAAACAACAACAAAAAATCAAACAGCTAGTCAAATCCCTGGAAAATCTTCAGTAGACAATAAGTGTGAATAACTAGATGAAAACTAAATAAAAGTGGAGAGTGTAGTTGTGTGTTGTGCCATATTACTACTGTGACATACATTTAAAAATTATAAACGAAGAAAAATAGCTATTTAAGGGTTATGACAAGAAGAATTCTGACACGTGGAACCCTTGACTAGATGCATAGGAAACCAGGTAATAGAATAGAATAAGGATGAAGAACTGAATATCAGTAGTTTGCATTGAGATAAATAGTGCAGAGCTTTTTCTGTTTTGTTTTTTAGTGAGGTGGGCATGAGGATATGCTGCACATTTTATTATGGTTAAGGATGTTTTCTTAGGTAAAGTTCTCTTTTTTAATATGGGAAGCTGATGACAAAAAATGTTTTTAGTTCACAGTATTCTATATGCTTTATCATTTTAATGTGCTCTTTTCCGATTTAATCAACTGAGTGTATATATGTCACTTAAGAAGACTTTTACAATATGGTTTATATAGAGTTTGATTAGAGGAAAATAACTGAAGGCTTGTTTTTATAATAGTAATGTAATAACTATCATTCGTTGAACCCAGCAATGTCTCATAAGTTACACAGGCGCTTTGCATGCATTGCTGGCATCTGGTCCTGTTCCCTAGCGGATGTTTCTGTTCACTGCCTTCCTAAAAATTTAATCAAGTCACCGTAGATGTGTGTAGCCGCATTCAGGTGCTCTACTAAGTAGTGGGACTTTAGAAATTCATTAGTTACTAAACATTGAGACAAGAGCATGCCCTATCCATGCTGCCCACTCTAGGATGGGCTTCACCCTTCCTTCTCAGGATATGACATGTTACTATTGTTGATGTACCTTCCAACAAATTAGGCTAATAAAAGTATAATTTCCCCAAGATTATGACTTTTTAAAGTTTGCAATTTATTTCTCTGCAAGTTCAATTAATGAAATTGACTGTTTTGTAAGATTTCTTATTATGGGCCAAAGAAAGAGAAACCATAGTAATTTTTGATCCTGTGAGATTGAGGCTATTGCTTTTCCTTGAAGTCAGCCCTTTTGGAGTTGGGTTGATTATTTTCTTGAGCTGTCACCTATTCCTGATTCTCAATAAGGGCTGTGTGGTGAAAGCATTTTGTTACACCCATGTAACTAGCCCTTCAGCTTGTAGTTCCCACCCTGCTTGTCTTAAACACTTCAGCTGTTCTTCTGAACTGCTTTACCATCTTACCTTCTTCAGAGAATTTGCCATTGTACTTTGTCTTAGATTCTGGCCTCTCAGTTGTGCCTGAGTAACTTGCTCAGCTGTTCTGTTCTGCTGTGGAATTCTTTTCATCTTTGTGCAACAGGCATTCCCCATCACCTGTCTTGTCACTCTGGCACACTGTGCTTGGAGACAAGACTAGGCAGTTGTTGTTGGGTATGAATGTTGGGGTAGCAGTAGGGCATGTCTGTGTGTGCACAGGAATCTGTGCAGGGCGCCTGTCTGCAAGTTGGCCACTCTTCTAGAGGTGTAGAGGCTGCAGTCTTCATACTTTTTTTCCCCTCCCGAACTGTTTCTCTGCCAGTTTCAGTGTAATAAAATGTGTTTGGCTTTCAGAGGCTTTCCGGTAAGAGGAACAAGAAGATTGCATTTTGCAGTTACGCTGAGAGAGCAAGGTGTGGTGCTTTGGGGAGCATCATGGAAAGGACTAGAAGATATTTGAGAAAGCTTAGTGTACTTTGGATCCACGGTATCAAAAGTAGGCCTCCCCAGACCCCTGACGGAAATATCAGAAGGGAGGGCTGCTTAGCTATAGTATCAAAACGTAATGGAAGTCATTCCCCCTGTAATTTGCTATAAGGGTAACAATGATAATACACCAGATTCCACATATAAATTAAGAGAGAAGAAATAGGATTGAGGATGTAATGTTCACAGCATTACATTTCTGTAATGTTTAATAGAAAGTATCAGTTGCCATAGTCAGCTACACCTGGTGGTACATACCTGTAGTCCCAGCTACTTGGAAGGGTGAGGTGGGAGGATTGCTTGAGCCCAGGAGATCAAGGCCTGGGCAGCATAGCAATACCCTGTCTCTAAAAAAAAAATGACTGTAGTCTGTCTAGGATTCCTAATATGTGTCTCTAGGACCATAATAGGCTTCTTGACATTGACAGATTTTTGTCTTTGAGTTAGCCAGCTAGACAACAGCATTTTGAAATAACTGACATAGTGAAATTAGCTGACGTTTTTTGTAGGAAGTAGAGGTTTAGACATTTTATGTTTCTTTCTTTGTTGTCCCCTGGATAGATGCTCATTGTAATCCTTTCATTCTGTGTAGATACGTGAAAGTTGAAAAGCACTTCTGTAACTAGCCCGAACGTCCAAAACCTTATCCTGCCATGCTCTGTCAAGCCATTGGCTCATTCTTTTCCTTTCTTTAGGTTCTTACCAATACCAATTTTCTCAATAAATAACTCCTTCCCCTCTAATGATTCCTATAGAGAAAGAGGGCAAAGTTTAGATAGTGCCGTGGTGTGAGTGTATGTGTGTCCCTGTGCAATTCATATGTTGAAATCCTAAACTCCAAGGTGATAGTTTTAGGAGGTGGGGACCTTTTTGGGGGTGATTAGGTCATGAGAGCAAAGCCTTCATGAATAGGATTAGTGCCCTTATAAAAGACATCTGAGAGAGACAATTCTTCTTCCACCCTGTGAGGATGCGGTGAGAAGGTGCCAGCTCTGAGCTAGGAATCTGACCCTCACCAGACATCAAATCTACTGGTGCCTTGATCTTGGACTTTCCAGCCTCCAGAACTGTGAGAAATACATTTCTGTTGTTTACAAACTGCTCAGTTTATGGTACTTTTGTTATAGCAGCCCAAACAGACTAAGACAGATAGAAAATTGCTTTATTTTATGCTGGCAAGATAGTTTGTATCTATTTTTTGTTTGCTTGAACTGGGCAGTTTCTATTGGGGGTTTCTTAGAAGGTGTTATTCACTCTTCTGGGGCAATTCTCTTTTCTTACTTTCCCTTAGCAAACTATTCTTTTTGCCATTTCTTTATGTCTTGTTAAGGCAAAAACAAACGATTTGTGGGAATATTTTGGTTCCCCCCCCCTTCAATTTGTGCCAAGTGAGAACACAGATTAATGATTTTTTTCTTTCTTTGACTCATTCTTTTTTTTTTTTTTAGTAAAATGTGTTAGAACATGCTACACTAGCTCATGATTCCCAAATAACTTTAGTGGCTTGAAATAATAAAGGTTTATTTTCTGCTCATGTTGTATTAATCATCATGGAGGGAGAGGGAAGCTTCGTATACATCATTATCCACTCAGGGAGCCAGGCTGATGGAATAAACACTATCTGGAATGTTGCTGGCTACCAAAGGGAAAAGAAAGTTCTAGAGGGCTCCAGCTCACTTGGCAGAAGTGGCATGGCCTACCCAGCCACCAGGGAGCTAGGAAGGATAGTCCTGTCATGTGCCCAGAAGGAGAGGAGGCCCACACATTTAGCATGCCATCATCTGCAAGTAATGGACAGCCTGAATCAAACAAGCTTAAAGAATCAGGGGATTATTATTTCACAACATTGAGAATCCAGAAGTGGTTGGGATCTAGACCATATGTGGTATGATGAGGAACTCATTGATGTCCTTAAGGACTTTAGTTTTTTCTCTCTCTGAGCTCTGCTATCCTTGACTTGGTGGTTTGCTCTTAGGCAGGCTTCCCTCTTGGCCATATGCTGCTGTAGTGGTTCTACATAGCACTTTTGGAAACAACAGTCTAGAGAAGAGGGGGATAGGAAGAAACGGATACTTTTTCTTAAGAAAATTTCCCCAAAGCACCCAGTTAGGTTTCCCACGTATCAGTGGGAGGAATTGTAATATACCCATTCTAAACCAGTTACCATGATTGGGTTAGAAATGAGAATCTCTTTGTTGGAGTTAGGGGCAGGGTTGACTTTCTCCTGAAGCACATGGCTATTTGCAGGACAGTAATTAATAACATAGCTTTTAAAAAGACAAAATGAAACACCTAATTGAGGCCAGTAAACTGACATTTCCAAGGTAAGGGAAAAGCACTAAGTAACTTGGAGGCTAAGTAACTTGGTGAAGATTTGTCATCTAGTAAATGGGTATCCTTTCGTACTCAACCCATGCTGTTATGATAGTATTCTCTCCTTACTCCATTTCTTTAGATAAAAGCAAAACCTTTATTTCTTTGAGCATCTTTGGATAGTCACAGAAACCCCTAATTAGCAGGCAAATAAAAAAAATTTAGCTTATTTTTGCTAAGATAAAGAGCCTCTGACACCTTAACTAGGTACTGTTGAGTGGATTGGTCTGAGGCAGAGATGAGACATCTTGTTAAGTTTGTAACTTTCCCTAGTAAATCCATTTCAGAAAAAATTTCAGTTTATGACCGCACTTGCATTTTGCATGTGGAAAACCCATGCCACCAGAGTGAAGGATTTCCTTACGAGTTAAAAAAAAAAAAAAAAAAAATCTTTCCACCCCTTTGAAAATTGCTTCCTTTTAAGGATAATGAACCAAATGCAAATTACCTTCTTTTCACATGGTGATTGCAGTAAGGGGAGAATGGAGGCTCTTGTTGAATCCAAGTCTTTCTAAACTAAAGAAAAAGGAAAATTTTGTGTCTAATTCCTATGTAATGTTTATAGAGCCGACTGTGATGTTCTGGAGTCAAAAACAAGATTTATATGGAAATGTTGATTTGTTGAATTTGTGAGTCTACTTTGTGGGAAGTACATAGGATAGAGAGAACAGTCCTTAAGACAACTTGTAGCTACTTTAAAAAATTACATAAATATGACAGAGGGTGATTTAGTACTATGGTGGGATCTGTATCAAGGGTTTGCGTGCCTATAATGGTATGGAGTGTATCAGATGGCCCTGTCATTTAGCGAGAAGACTGCTGCAGAAAAAACATAGGTAAAAATAATTGTCTTGCAACCTCAAAAAGTTTGGGAAAATGTTTAAAAAATGTAATCATTTCCATAGCTTAAAAAAATCTCCACTCACCTGTAAAATGAAAACTCTTTTCAGCCTTAGGTCAGTGTGTACTTTTGGAGATTCGGTTGTGTTTGCAGCTAAAATGTTTTTGAATTTATTCACAAAGATACTTCTTTGGAAATGCAACAGATAGAGATAGAGGATGCATAGAGAGATGGGAAGAGTTAGCTATATTGAGTACGTTCTCATTTGTGTCTTTGGCTTAAGTAATATTTGTCAAAATCTCTTGAACATACTAAATATTTGTCTTAATTTCAAGATCTTGCTTGAAATGTAACCACACTGATATGCTTACTTTCCCTTGGCTATGCTTTGATGGCTAAAATTAAGGACTAGTAAAGAAATGACTAATTCTACCCACCCAAATTAATCTTGTTCAGAATTAGTGATATCTTCAAGTTTCTGTAACTGGTGGTTGACTGACTCAGTTAAGAGCAGGTTTTGCCTGAGCATTAAAATCATCTTATCATTTATATATCATTTCATCATTTGCTATATTGTTCCTCCCCTCCCCCAACTCAATCTTCTCTTTTGCAGCCTTGCTCATTCTTTGGGAAATTGAAAACTAAAACCCTGGGAATGAAATATATAGTTAGTGACTAATTTCATCTTGAGTTAAACGGATATGGTTCATCTAGTTTTTATAATCTTCCGGCTGTTCTCAGACCTGTGTCACTTTGCCCCTGGGGTTCCATACTTGTCTTTGTGTTTCTGTTTCTATTAGAAATGATAGTAGTGCCCCCAGAATACTGGAGGTTGAAAACTGGCAGTTCTAAGGGATGGATACTAGTGGTCTACAGATTTATATTGTTTGATCAGTGGTGTGTTTACTTTTAAAAAATTAATTGTCAGTATGAAATAATGAGATTATTTCCAGTGTCTCTTGAAAAGAAGCACAAAATCTGGCAACATCAGGCCCACATTCCTGCATGAAGTGAAGCAGCAGCTGCCTCCATAGATGATACACATGGTCTTCTGTTCCCAGTCCCGTTGAATTCCCTTCATTTTATATTACTTGCCTGGGCCCTGTAGGCATTTTCGGTTTGCAGTCCGAGATCTGTAAGTTTTCTCATCACAGATGGGTTCCTATTTTTGTGGTATTCGATTAGGTTTTCTGCCTTGATTGCTGCTGATGCTGTGATAGCCTGTGAACTGGGGAAAGCAATGTGTGGTTTTGGCAGCCAGGTAGAACTGGGTTTGAATTCTAGTTTCACCGTTTACCAGTTTTACGTCAGGTCCCAAAGTTTCCGATTCCTCCTGTGTGGAATGGGTATAATCCCACCCCCTGGAGTGGTTGTGGTCTCGGTGCAAGGCTCCCTCTGTTGCCCTTCTTTATTTTTCTTCCTTAACATGCACACTGTAAACTAGAGGACATAATTTAATTTTGTAGGAATTCAGAGTTTGAGGAGAGGAAGGGTGAATATAAAATGGGATTTAAACAAGGTGGATTTTTTGTTACAAGTGGCCTGCTTAGCAAAACTTGATGAAATTTACAGTGATACCTCTTGGAATGAGCATCTCCCTGGCATTATTTTGTTTTGTTTTGTTTTATTTTATTTTAGACAGGGCTGCCTAGGCAGGAGTGCAGTGGCACAGTCATGGCTCACTGCCGCCTCGACCTCTCTGAGCTCAAGTGATCCTCCTGCCTCAGCCTCTCGAGTAGCTGGGACTATAGGCACCTGCCACCACACTGCCCAGCTAGTTTTTTGTATTTTTTTGTAGCGATGGGGTTTTGCCATGTTGCCCAGACTGGTCTTGAACTCCTGAGCTCAAGCGATCTGCCCGCTCTGGCCTCCCAAAGTGCTGGGATTACAGACATGAGCCACTGTGCCTGGACTTCCCTGGCATTTTTAATAACAATGCTGCATATGTGCAGACTCTCTGGAGATCGACAAATCTTGTTAAAACTTGAAAGCATTGCAGCATCTCTTTCAAATATTCTGGAAGGAATGGTGATAAATAGTACAGTTTTCTAAGCAAGGTGTTAAAAAGAATATGGTTACTAAGAAGTGATGGTAGGGCTGGGCGCGGTGGCTCACGCCTGTAATCTCAGCACTTTGGGAGGCCGAGGCGGGTAGATCACGAGGTCATAAGATCGAGACCATCCTGGCTAACATGGTGAAACCCTGTCTCTACTAAAAATACAAAAAAATTAGCCGGGTGTGGTGGCGGGTGCCTGTAGTCCCAGCTACTAGGGAGGCTGAGGCATGAGAATGGCGTGAACCCAGGAGGCGGAGCTTGCAGTGAGCCAAGATTGCGCCACTGCGCTCCAGCCTGAGTGACAGAGCGAGACTCTGTCTCAAAAAAAAAAAAGAAATTATGGTATTAATAATGTAAAGAAAAAATACAGGCCTTCTACAAATTTGAAGTAGAGGTACTGAATTTGATACATTTCTGTAAGCATTTTTCTTTTTTTAAAAAAATAATGACAGAGTCTCACTGTGTTGGCCAGGTTGGTCTTGAACTCTTGGCCCTGAAGCAGTCCTCCTGCCTCAGCCTCTCAAAGTGTTGGGTTTATAGGCATGAGCTGCCACACTGGTCCTCTGTAAGCATTTTTTAAACCGATTTAGAAAATACTAGGAAAAATGTCCTACACTCTATCCTCATTATAATCAGATGATCTTAAACTTAATGAAGATCTAATAGCTTTTACTTAATATGTGAAACCTAAGTAATATTTTTTATTCTTAATAACAATTAATATGGAGTTTTAAATTAATAAATTATAAGTACTATGCGTATTCCTCACCACCCAGCTAAATAGAATCCTGTTTTTGTTCTAGAAAATTGACTGTCTGCATTTGTAAAGCTACGGTTTTGATGTACTTTATGTCTAGTTCAGGTCACTCATCTGTGTTGAACAGATTGAGTCCTAAGGAGGGAATTGATTGTTTAGGACCCTGTAAATAATTATCGGCTGACACTGAACCCAAATCTTTTCCATTCAGTTTATAATCTTTCTGTAATTATTAAAAAAAAAAAACCTTAAAAAAAACTAGTGTTTTTCTAGAAATTATTTCTGTTTTCTTGATTTTTATTTTTTTATCTTTTTTTTTTTTGAGAAGGTCTCACAGTTTCACCCAAGCTGGAGTGCAGTGGTGAAATCTCGGCCTGCTGCAGCCTCCGCTTCCTAGGTTCAGGCGGTTCTGCTGTCTCAGCCTCCTAAGTAGCTGGGACTACAGATGTGCGCCACCACGCCTAGCTAATTTTTGCATTTTTAGTAGAGATGAGGTTTCACCATGTTGGCCAGGCTGGTCTCGAACTCCTGACCTCAAATGATCCACCTGTCTTGGCCTCCCAAAGTACTGGGATTACAAGTGTGAGCCACCATGCCCTACTGTTCTCTTGATTTTATGTGATTTTCATGTAGGTTTAAGCTTTGAATTTAAATTTTAAAAATTAGAACAATTCTTTAATTTTGCGACCTCGGTTTTTAAGTAGGATATAAATTGCTCAAAGGAAGTATCTCTATTGCATGTATATAATTCATTTTAAAATATTGATTATTTTTTAATTTTACCATAATGGTTATGCTAGAGGTGTTTATGGAAAAGAGTTCTTAGTGTTTTTACCCTAGAAATATAAATTGTAAAATATCTAAAACACAGTTGTTACTTTTTAACACTCCTTTAAATATACTTTGCAGCTAAATCCACAAAGTCTACCAGTCTAAGGATCCACCTAGCCAATTAAAATTTTTATCCAGAAATTTTCCCCGTATGAGTCAGTTACTAATTTTTTTGTTCTCTAGCAATCAATTCTCCCTCTGGGCTATGCATGAGCTCCCAAGCTGTGTAGAGAAGTAGCCAACCTGTGCGGCTAAAGTGGTTGCAGTAACTTGTCTCTTCTACTGCTCTTTGAGTGTCCTTTTTTCTGCATAACTCTGCGTGCTTCTGAAATAAGTATATAGTGTGAAACCTGAAACTGTGTTCTCTGACCTCCGGTGGAACTCAGGAGGAAGCAGGGTGCTACCAAAAAGAGGGGGAAGATCACCCAGTGCTTTTCCTATAGGTTGAGTAGGCCCTGGACACCTGCTGTCTTCAGCCCTGGATTCTACCTTTTGCCAGGTCTTCTAGTCTCCCGTGCAGCAAGTCATGCGAACACCTCATTCAGCCTTTCGCAGCCTGTACTGAACTGCTGTCACTCATCGCACCCTTGTGTTGGGATGGAAGGAACCCTGAGACAGCTATACAGCTGCCATTTCTGTCTGATTCCTCTCAGATCTTACTCTTTCTCAGTCCCTCTTTTTTAGTTTTCTTACTGTCAGAGTCAGTCAGTCCATGGTGCTGTGACACTATTGTTTGGTGACACTATGCTATTCTCTACTGTAATTCTTTCTCTACTTTCTGGACTCTTTGACATCATACCTCTGTCTTTGTGACTTTTCCCAGTGGCACCAGAGATATTTTTTTCTATGGGGCAGACCTAGATTCTGTCTCTTCAGTTGATAAACACTTAAATGCTCAAATAGTTTCCGTCTTAAAAATAAAATCAAGCCAGGTGTGGTGGCTCACGCCTGTAATCCCAGCACTTTGTGAGGCCGAGGCGGGTGGATCACATGAGGTCAGCAGTTCGAGACCAGCCTGACCAACATGGAGAAACCCTGTCTCTACTGAAAATAGAAAAATTAGCCGGGCGTGGTGGTGCATGCCTGTCATCCCAGCTACTCGGGAGGCTGAGGGAGAATTGCTTGAACCCCGCAGGTGGAGGTTGCAGTGAGCCGAGATCAAGCCACTGCTCTCTAGCCTGAGCAACAAGAGTGAAACTCCATCTCAAAAAAAAAAAAAAAACAAAACACACACACAAAACAACAAAAAAACAAAAACCATTTTTACTTGCAGCTGCTGTTCTGTTTTCTTATTCTTCTGTTCATTTATAGGCAGATTATTCTTTGTCACCTTTCATTTGTCCTCAGCCCCATCCACTTTGGGTTCTGCCTCTTCCTTATTATGGATTTAATTTTCTTGTTGGTTACCAAAATGGGGATGCTAGTCACACTTATGTCCTATGGTTCTTGGGGATGAACCAAAATGGGGATGCTAGTCACACTTAATGTTCATCTAGGGGATGAAATGGGTTCTTACTTGTACAAGGGAGGCTGAGGCAGGTGGATCACCTGAGATCAGGAGTTCGAGACCAGCCTGGCCAACATGGTGAAACCCCGCCTCTACTAAAAATACAAAAATTAGCTGGGCCTGGTGGCGCATGCCTGTAAGCCCAGCTACTCGAGAGGCTGATCACCAAAATGGGGTTGCTAGTCAGACTTACGTCCTAGGGTTCTTGGGGATGTAATGGGTTCTTACTTGTGCAATTCTTGAAGTGGTGTGCCTGGCATTTGACAAGCATGCTGCAGATGTGATGCTAGCTTTCATTATTATTGGCTATTTGCCATATCCACGGATGTCTTCTTGTCCCTTTTCTCCTTTAATTATTGACAGAAGTTGACACAAGTGATCATCTCATCCTTTAAAAAGTGCTTTCTCTCTTCCCTTGGCTACTAAGACACTTTACTGTCATCATTCTTTTCCAGTGTCATTGGCCATTTTCAGCCTCTTCTTTAGTTTCTCTCCCACTTGTCTTTTAAATGCATATATTTCTCAAGGATCTCTTCATCTAAATGTCCTTCCCTCAAATTGCTGTCTTCTGCATTTTCCTTTTTAGTTAATACTATTATATCCACCAAGTCACTCAGGATTATTACCGTGAAATCATTCAGAATTCTGTCTCCTCCTTTGTCTCCCTTTTCAGACCACTCCAAAGCTGACCTTTTTTCAAATTTTGTTGATTGGACCTGCCCCATCTTATGCATGGCCTTCTCATGTTTGATGCTACGATCCCATTTTGGATATCTGGTCATTCTCTTTTTCTGTCTTCTCATTGCTGTCAGAGTTCTCTTTCTTAAAGTTCAGTCCTAATGTCACTCCCCATTGCATGAAGTGGTGGTCTCCAAAGAGGGGTGCTGGCATAATAGGAAGTATGCAAATAAGTACATTTGGATATGAGAAGAAAATATTAAAGCTGTATTTATGCTTAAGTTAAGCTTTACTAATATTTGGTGCATGCATTGGTACCTTTATTGGATCTATAAGCCATTTACTCATGTACCATGAAGTACCCAAGGGAAGACTGCAAGGTGAATTAATGGTTTTCCACTGTTTGTTGCCTCTCAGCATATTGCAGTCTATTAAAGCTTACATGTATCTGCTTAAGTAGATCTACAGGGTAAAGCATGTAGTTTTTAAGATGCGTGTGTTCTCAAAAAGGGTAAGTGACTTAAAATATTTGTACAGAAAAGGGGCCAGGCGCAGTGGCTCACGCCTGTAATCCCAGCACTTTGGGAGGCCAAGGCAGGTGGATCACGAGGTCAGGAGATCGAGACCATCCTGGCTAACATGGTGAAACCCCATCTCTACTAAAAATACAAAAAAAAAATTAGCCGGGTGTGGTGGCGGGTGCCTGTAGTCCCAGCTACTCAGGAGGCTGAGGCAGGAGAATGGCGTGAACCCGGGAGGCGGAGCTTGCAGTGAGCCGAGGCCTGGGCGACAGAGCTAGACTCCATCTCAAAA
>NW_026652280.1:16759892-16844620 GCF_009828535.3 Hylobates moloch | reverse complement strand
ATATATATATATATATATATATAATTTGTACAGAAAAGGAGAATTGGAGATAATAATGTAAGATGAATCGGATTTAGATAGGTGGAGAGGAAAACTTTCAGTCAGCAAGTTCAGTGTGTGGGAACTGGGGAATATCAGCCTGGCTTTGGGGGCAACTTGAGGTTCCTTGGTGCTGCATGTTGGGGAAGAACTTTCTTTCTCTGGTTTCGTGTTTGCGTGCTTGTATGGGATGGGCATGCACTGGGATAATACTCCTGGCCTCTCTAGAAACTCCCTCACTTTAGTCTTCCCTAGGGGAGGAGAAGTGACTTATCTTCGAGTTTGGAAAAAGAAACTGGGCCTGTCTAGTTTCAGCTCATTCCTTTCCTACAGATCTTGCATTCTGCTGTGTTTGTTCATGCTGTGAGTTTTATAGGGGCAGGCCTCCTCAGGGAGGCCTCTGCCTGTCGAGCTGCACCTGTGACTAGGTAGAGAAATTGGCCTAATTCTGGGGTGAAATATTAGCCAAGACCACTCGACTAATAGCGCTAAGCTACCTTTTCCAACCTATGCTTTATTAGTAATAAAGCTATTATCTGTGTATCTATATCACTCTATATGTCAGCTGTATATTATATATCACATAAATGTATATATTTTTTTCTGGCTTTCCTGTCTTACTGGTTTTGAACTTGGGCTGGAAAAGTAAGGGTGTTAAATATTGAATCTCTTTTATTTCAATACCAAAGACTTCATCTCTAAAATCGAGTTACCAATCACTAACTCTTAAGAGTTATGTGAGGGTAACAAATTTAAAATCAGAAGTCTTTGTAAGATAAACTGTCTACAGCTGTATAGATTTATAAATGTTCTTGGGGGTGGAAAGTAGAAACAAGCTGGGACCTGTTATTTTATAATTAACTGCCATCCACAGATTAAATTCGAGCTCCTGCCAGCCACTCTCCTGCCAGATCCTTGGATTACAAGAAATGGTGGAGGGGGTGGCAGTGAGTGGATATAGCAAATGAAAAATATCTCACTTTGAGCATTTAACTCGGTATCAGGCCCTAAATCATAGTATTATAATATCTCAGTATATGGAAAGGAGACAATATCAGATCAGGAAAATTAATTTTCCAACAGGAATGGGGAAGGCTAAAATACATAATTTCAAAGGAGACCACTGAAACCGAGATTCCTTCAGCTTTTCAAAAGTGCCATAATGTTATTTGGCCTTCTCTCAGTTAATGAACAGTGGGAAATGTGCTTACATTGGCTTAAGAGAGCCAAAACCACAAGTCCTACAACCATTTGAGAAAGTCCTAGAATTTGGGAGAATAAACCCATTACTGTATAAAACTAGAGAGAAAATCATTTGCAGTTTTCTGTTGGATTTGATCCATTCTTCCGTACATGAAAAGATACGGCCCATATATGGCAAAACCCAATTCAGTTTTTGAGCGCTTTAAATGAAATGATTGAACAGTTTGGAGCATGACTCGCCTGTGGCATAGGCATGAAATCTTAGGTAATGACTCATGAGAATTACTGTTGCCACAGAGTTTTAGAATGCAAGAATTGATCTGTCTCTGAAAATATTTATATTTGATTGCATTTCTAAATAGGTAAGTGGGTAACAGCTGTTTGAATCTGGTGGCATGTGTGTTTGGAGGTGTGGGGGAGAATATAGACTGTACCGCTTTTGTGTTAGTGAAATTGTGCTGTTTTATTTTTTCCTATCTGGTTTAATAGAGTACAATAGCAGAAAACCAATCAGTTCAGGGAGTGGCCCATTTCAGTGTGGCCCTCTTCATCCACAAAGTGGTTTGGAATGAAAAATGCTAAGATGCAGTATTTGGCTGGCACTTAGATAACTAAGAAAAGAGAATTGACTTAACTGTAGCAAAGAGAGTTGACATGAGGCTCAAGTCATCTTAGGGCTCCTAGGAGAGGATGAGAATCCATTAGCACCTCTATATCTGGGGAGAGGGGTGTTGCCAAGAAGGCCTGTTTTGTAAGTTTGTTTTCATTGACACCGAATTTAATTTATATCTTAGAAACTATCCAGAGAAGTCTAAAGTTAAAAGTTTGAGAACTGCAATGTAGTAGTCAAAGAAGCCACAGCTTGGATGAAAAATTTCAGCTCCTATGATTAGAGAAAAACAAAAACAAATTAAAAACCAATATTGTCTCCCTTTTTTCAAGCCCCTGATCAGTCAGTAGTCACCTTGAGAACCAAAGGGATTGAATACAGTGGAGAGGATCCAAAAACGGAACCAGACGTGACCTGTGAGGCAGGAAGTACAGCAAGAACTTTTATTGAAAACAGCTCAACAGTGATATCATTGGCTGACGATGGAGGAGGCTATTTTATAACTCTCTGGAATATGAGTTTAAAAATTACATTACTCTGTAAACAACAGAAACAGTACAATAAAAGTTTCTTTAACAACCATACCTATCTGTAATATAGGCAAAAATGAGAAAATAAGTTGGAAAATTCTCTATCCTAAATTGAAGTCACTAAACCTTACCCAGATCAAATTTCATTATCTTTAAATATAATTCTGCTGAGCTTAGTTACGTGGTTATATTAGAAACATGCAAGTGGAAAAGAGGCTGCTAAAGGCATTCTCAGTGACGATAATCAAACCATTATGTAGGTGGGGAGGAGAAATTATATGATTACCTAACAATGAAAAAGGAGATGGGGGGGAAAAAAAGACTAGAGAGAGCAAATACTGGAAACTGGGTTTTATTAGGATAAAAGCAAACAATTTATGCCTTAGTAAGCTTTTAGCTATCAGAATTATAATTTCAGTTTATAGGTATCAAGAAAATGATTTATATGCTGTATTCTCTGGGGTGATGGTGGGATGACAGTCTGTTAGTGATGGCTGCTATCCTCATTGATCATTAAGGTTGAATTAGAAATAAACTATTGAAAGTTTAATATATCATCTATAAATGATTGCTAATAATAGACTAAGTCCTTAAAAGAATAACTCTAATATCTAGAAATTATTAAGAACTGCTCATTCACTTAGCATTCTATATCAAACTTTCAGAGATTATTTAACTGAAAGAAACAAAGTCAAGTCAACTGAAAGAAACAAACAAATTGTAGATCAGAAATATATTTGAATTTTAGTGGAACATTGGATATAAATCTTGACTAAGCCTTTTAGTATTGTGGAATCAGAAGTCCAGAGGTAGGAATGTTCTTAAAGAGGATTTTATGTAATCCCTGGTTTCTGCCAGGCTGTTTTGAAGCATTTTATTTTAGAAAAAGTATTGACCAAGTGAAAAAAAAATGATTTCTGATTTTGAAATGAGTAGAATAACTAGATGTGATTGCTGTGGGGAGGGAGGATAAACAATTTTAAACAAACTTGTGTAATTATGCTAGGATTCAAAGGATGTATTCTTTGTTTCTAAAATGCACCTTTTTTTTAAACATTCACAGAAATGTCACCAAGATGCTTTGTCTTTCATATACCAGGAAAAATAGGCCATTACCGTTTGTTGTCTGGATCCAATGCCTCTTTTGTAATGTTTGTGCAGTTTTCACTTTACAAATAATGTACAGAACAATAAAGGGATAGGGAGAAGAGCTTTATTAGAATACTTTAATAAGAATTTAAGCATAGTATACCCAAATTCTTATTTCATGATGTATTCAAAATGAGTAATGTGCTAAAATGCAGCTAACTGTTCATCAGCTGTTATACGTGAATCTAGAACATTTCCATTTTATTAATACTGATTCCATATTTCAAATACATCTCTAATAAGTTCTCCCTTATCATTACTTTTTGTTCTTCTTGTACTTACATCATCAAATACCATGCTTGAAGAACTTTTTGAAATCTTGGACAACTCATAGTTCTGTTGAAGGAGGCCATCATCTTTCCTCCATGTTTGCAACATATTTTTCTTCCTAGGTTTGTAAAAAGCCAATTAGCATCATCAATATAATGAATATTTTTTATTTCCAAATCATGTATTTGCTACTAGTCTTTTTATTTTTATTTATTTATTTTTGAGATGGAGCTTCACTCTTGTTACCCAGGCTGGAGTGCAATGGCGTGACCTTGGCTCACTGCAACCTCCGCCTCCTGGTTTCAAGCGATTCTCCTGCCTCAGCCTCCCAGGTAGCTGGGATTACAGGCATGCACCACCACACCTGGCTAATTTTGCATTTTTATTAGAGATGGAGTTTCATCTTGTTGGCCAGGTTTGTCTCAAGCTCCTGACCTCAGGTGATCCACCTGCCTTGGCCTCCCAAAGTGTTGGGGTTACAGGCGTGAGCCACTGTGCCCGGCCTACTCTGGTTTTTAACATGTGTCAACTTGCAATCCAGTAACAACCATATGAAGTTTTGTTACAGGCCATTTTAGCAAAATGGTATGGTTCAAATTCTTACTGTAGAATATTGCACCATGTAGTCCTTTCTGTTGAATAACTTTTTGGATGAGAACACCATACATTCTTTTTGCATTTAGAAATATATTGGTGATGCATTGGTTCTTGAATTTGAGAAAATCTATGTAGGATGTCTTCATTAAAGATTCATAGTTTGGATTTTGCTTACACAGATTGAATATTCCATTTCCAAAATGTTTGGAACCGGAAGTGTTTTGGATTTTGGAATTTTTTTGGGGGGGCGGGGAATATTTGCATATACATAATAAGATATCTTAGGGATAGGATCCAAGTCTGAACACAAAGTTCATTTATGTTTCCCATACACCTTATACACATAGTCTGAAGGTAATTTTATATAATATTTTAAAGTAATTTTGTGCATGAAACAAAGATGGTATACATTGAACCTTTAGAAAGCAAAGATGGGCCGGGTGTGGTGGCTCACGCCTGTAATCCCAACACTTTGGGAGGCCGAGGTGGGTGGATCACCTGAGGTCAGGAGTTTGAGACCAGTCAACATGGTGTAACCCCATCTATACTAAACATACAAAAATGAGCTGGGCATGGTGGCGCACACCTGTAATCCCAGCTACTCGGGAGGCTGAGGCAGGAAAATTGCTTGAACCCAGGAGGTGGAGGTTGCAGTGAGCCGAGATTGCACCATTGCCCTCCAGCCTGGGCGACAGAGTGAGACTGTCTCAAAAAAAAAAAAAAAAAAAAAAAAAGAAAGAAAGAAAGCAAAGTTGTCACTATCTCAGCCATCCATGTGGATCATCTGAGGTGGTTTGGCATCACCATTGTTCCTGACTTTGAATTTATGTGCTACCATTAAGCAATCATTTTCTTATACTTATTCACACATGAGTTCTTAACAGTGAGAAATATGACATACCATTAATACAGTGAAAAAATAATGTGCTCATGGTAACTAAGTCTGTAAGCAGAAAAGCATCAACAGAATTACCTGTACCATCTGTCAAACAACAGCCCCAATCAACAATGGCAGGCTTTTAGTCTCCACCTATAACGCTGTGTTTTTGTTTAAAAATTCACCCATCCGCACACTGATGATGTTGTGTTTTAATTAAAAGGTTAGTGTATACTGTGCTTTTTTAGGAGAGAAGAAACATCAGAAGCAGGTGAGGGACCAGGAAATGGGTCCTCTAGTTATGAGGAGGCTTTCTGCTGGATGGCTTCTAAAAATGTTTCCTGTAGAGTCATCTGCGTCATTAACATTGGTTTTGATCTTAGACATCCCTCTTTGATTTTAAAAATTGATATGATTGATACCTTCTTCTGTTAAGAATGCACACTGTTCTAGGCCTTCAATAAGCCCATCAGCCATTTTCACCTGTCATCAATAAGCACTTCTTCTGCAGTGTTAACAATGTCCATTGCCTGCTTCTGGCATCTTATTGGCACTCAAAAGATTTCAGATTTGGGAGCATTTCAGTTTTCTGTATTAGGGACATTCAGCCTGTATGATCAGTTTCTTCTTCTTCTTCTTCTTCTTCTTCTTCTTCTTCTCCTCTCCTCTGCTTCTCTTTCTCTGCTTCTCCTCCTCTCCCCTCTCTTCTCTTCCCTTCCCCCCCTCTTCTCCTCCTCCCTCCTCCCTCCTCCCTCCTCCCTCCTCCTTCTTCCTTCCTCCTCCTTCCTCCTCCTTCCTCCTTTCTCCTCCTTCTTCCTTTCTCCTCCTCCTCCTCTTCCTCCTTCTCCTCCTTCTCCACCTCCTCCTTCTCCACCTCCTCCTTCTCCTCCTTCTCCTCCTCCTCCTTCTCCTCCTTCTCCTTCTCCTCCTTCTCCTTCTCCTTCTCCTCCTTCTCCTTCTCCTCTTCCTCCTCCTCCTTCTCCTTCTCCTTCCTTCCTTCCCTCCTTCCTTCCCTCCCTCCCTCCCTTCCTTCCTTCCTTGCTTCCTTCCTTTCTTCCTTCCTTCCTCTTTCTTTCTTCACCTTTCATCAGAATCTGATGCTAGAGTGCTGTCATCTGTCTCTTTGCATTCATCTTCTGACTTAACTGTGCTGTGTCTCCATTTGTCACTTCTCTTTGCCATCGTCGGCAGAAAATGAAAAATTCTGAATTCTCAACTGTGTTTAGTGAAAGCTAAAAGCAGACTATAAAGTTAGTATGTTTAGTCTAAAACTCTTCTGGAAGGTTATATGTTTTGGGTAATGCAATAAGAAAACTAAAGGATGATAATATAATAGTAACAATTTATTTCATCATTATATCGTATCATGGAAAATAGGATTCCATTTTTCTGTTCTGTTTTCTTTAGTCTTTTTTTAAGCATAATTGGCAATAATTGATGTGTAATAATGAAACAATTCTTAGGGTGATGAAATAACAAAGTGTTTTAAGATATAGGAAAAGCGAGATCACTAGGATCCCTTAACATATCTTAGGTTGATGAAATGCTCCAGTAGACCCATCTGGCTTGAAAGATAGTGAATTTTATTGTTTTTTAAAAATAATTAAATTTAAATTGGGCATGGTGGCTCATGCCTGTAATCCCAGCACTTGGGGAGGCCGATGTGGGTGGATCGCATGAGGTCAGGAGTTCAAGGCCAGCCTGGCCAACATGGTGAGACCCCATCTCTACTAAAAATACAAAAATTAGCTGGGCATAGTGGCACATGCCTGTAGTATCAGCTACTTGGGGGACGAGGGACGAGAATGGCTTGAACCTGGCAGGTGGAGGTTGCAGTGAGCCAAGATTGTGCCGCTGCACTCCAGCCTGGGCTACTGAGCAAGACTCTTTCTCAAAAAGAAAAAAAAAAGAAAAAAGATTTTCTCTTTCATTTTGTTCTTTGGAAGGTGTCCGAGAAAAAAGAAAAGTAACAAAATACAATCCTTATATATAGTTAGAACTGCTCAAAAAAGAATTCCTCCTCCCGTCCCCCCCCAAAAAAACTCTAAAATTGAGTACAGTGGACCTTTATGGTATGCTGAGGGCCAGTCAAGATTGTAAGCAGTATGTGATGTTCTTGGAAGCCAAAGGGAAGAGATGAATATGGGAAGCAACAGGAGTGAAAAAGTCTTGGATTTTGTCATGCTAGGAACCCTAGGCAGCTGGAGTTATGAGAGTCTCCTTATTTAAACTTTAGTTTCTGTGGTACTGCTGAATTGGATCTACTCTAAGATCCCCATCCCACTTAATTTTTTTCTTTTCAGCATGTTTCACAGGTTTTAGCTGCTGGAAAATATCAAGCCATGTAATGGGACATTTGTGTTAGCTGTAAGTCTCCATAGGTAGAAAGTGGAACATTGTCAAAGCCCTTCAAAACTTGTAATGTTGTTTGAACTTTGTATTTCATGATTTTTTTTGGAGCTTCCCTATGGCCTTGATATAGTTTGCCTTACTTGTCTCCCTGAGATAAAGTAGTACATTTCAGATATGGGTGTTGTGAGAACTTTGGCTACATGGAAAGTTTTCTTGTTGTTCATTTGTGTGTTTTCTTTATTCATACTTCTTTGCCTCCACAACATGCCAGATTTTTAGGAAGGATAACTTCCTAGATAAAATTATTTTTGGAGTGAGGGGGATGGGTTCTGTTTGTTTGTTGTTACCAAAATTTAGCGTATCTCCACCCTAAATCTTGTGGAAGCTCAAAGAACTGAAATTTGAAAAGCCATTGCTGATGTTGCTGTGAATTTGGTAGAAAACGACACAACCCTGTGTCTTAGTTCATTTAGGCTGCCATTATAAAATATCATAGAATGTGTGGTTTTATAAACAACATAATTGATTTCTCACAATCCTGGAGGCTGGGAAGTCCAAGTTGCCGGCAGATTCCATGTTGGTGGAGGCCTGTTTCCTGGCTTATAGGTGGCCATCTTCTCACTGTGTACTCACCTGGCAGGAAAGGCAAGGCAGCTCTCTGGGGCTGCTTTTATGAGGTCACTAATCTGATTCATGAGTGCTTTGCCCTCATGACATCATCACCACCCAAAGGTCTCACTTCTAACACCATCACATTAGGGGTTAGTATTTTAATACATGTTTTTTTGTGGGGTGGGGGCACAAACATTCAGTCTGTGTAGCAGCCTTCTTTTGATACATGTACTGATTCATTGGCTCTTCTGCCTATTGTCCAAAATCTGGTTAGCTTGGATAGATTTAAGGCCTGGTATAATATGTGGTCCTGGGCAGTTGTTTTCTCTTCCTTCCTGATACTGTTCACTGCAGCTGAATTCAACTATTTTTGCTCCTCTGTGATACTTCCAGATTGTTAGACACGTAGCATGGCATGGGGAAGTGCAAGGAGATTGAAGTCAGATCAGCTTCATTTTGAGCCTTCCTCAGCTGCCAGTTGGGTTTTTGACCTTGACCTCCCTGAGCCTTTCGTTTTTCATCTACAAATGGATTCCAAAGTTGTGATGTCTAAATGTGATGATAACTGTGAAAGGTTTTGACATACAGGTCATTTAGTAAGTCTTCTCTTCCTTTGCCCTTGACTGAGCTAATATCATGATGATTCCCACCCCTTCTTTTAAAAGAGGCATTATATATACACTTAAAATTGCAGTAAATTTGAAAGCTGCCTTAAGAATTTGTAGAACCCATTGAGATGATTATTTAAGGTAACAATTTCATTTGTGTTCTTGACTTTCGTTTAGAAACCTTATCCTTTCCTTTTGTGGTGTTAGCCTACCAACATTGTGGGCTCATTCTCTCTGGCTATAAAAGTGTTCAAATGTTTTCTGTGTACAAACAAAACTAATATTTCAGATCAAATGAATGGCACACGAAATGGGAACAAATAAAAATACCTCTCAAAAAAAAAGCAAAAAATAAAATGCTTCTTAGTTCTCATTCCTATTTATCAGCCTCCTTTTCTCTTGCTTTTATAGCTAATGTCTTAAAAAAATAACCCATAATTACCATGGTCACTTTAAAAGAATTTCCTTTTATTTCTAAAACTGATTTCAGTCCAACTTCCAACCCTACTACTCTATTGAAACTACATTCCTCAGGTCACAAAAGACCCAATAGCAGAATCTGTGGGACACTAATAAGGCATTCTTTTTTTTCTTGGAGACGGAGTCTCATTCTGTCGCCCAGGCTGGAGTGCAGTGGCACCATCTCAGCTCACTGCAGCCTCTGCCTCCCGGGTTCAAGCGATTCTACTGCCTCAGCCTCCTGAGTAGCTGGGATTATAGGCGCCTACCACCACTCCTGGCTAATTTTTTGTATTTTTAGTAGAGACGGGATTTTACCATGTTGACCAGGTTGGTCTTGAACTCATGACCTCAGGTGATCTGCCCACCTCGGCCTCCTGAAGTGCTGGGATTCAGGCGTGAGCCACGGCGCCCAGTCCACTAATAAGACATTCCTTTTCTTTACTTGCTATCTTGTTCTCATCACATCTATCCCTAGCCATTCTTGCTACTTGTGCAGACAACTCCCAAAGCTGCATTCAGCTCACATTTATCTTTTCAGGTCTAAACTCATATATTCATTGGCTTTCTTGGCATTACCACAGGGTATTCCAATAGAACCACAGTTTAGTGTGACTAAAGGTAAATCCACTTCAGCATATATTCTTCATGTATTTTTTTATCTCCACTAATGACACTATCATTCACCTAGTTGTCTACTTTTAGGTATAATTTATATACAGTAAACTGTCATTTAAAGTATATAATTAGATCAGTTTTGACCTATATCCACCTGTGAAACCACCACCACAGTCAAGATATAAAAGATTTCCGTCATCCCCAGAAGTTTTCTCATGCCACTTTGCAATGTTTATCCTCTATCTACCCTTGACCTAGGGAACCAAGTTCATTATCTACCTTTAGTCACTAGAGATTCGTTTGCATTTCTATAATTTTATATAAATTGCATAATTTATATAAATTGCATATAAATACAAAATGCCGTATTAGGGTTCTCCAGAGAAAGAGAACCAATAAGATTTCCTATCTATGTCTATACATAGGCATAGATATATATCTATAAAGAGATTTTAAAAATATATATATATATATAAAGCAGTTTATTTTAAGGAATTGGCTTGCTTATGGGAACTGGCAGGTCCAACAGTTTTAGGGCAAGCTGACAGGCTGGAAACTCATGTTAAGATTCTGTGCTGCAGTCTTGAGTCTGAAGTTTGTAAAGGGCTGGCCAGCAAGCTGGAAACCCAGACAGGAATTGATGTTGTAATTTTGAGTCTAAAATCTGTAGGGCAGGCTGGAATTGTAGACAGGATTTCTATGTTAGTGTATTGAGTCAGAATTCCTCTTCCTCTGGGAAATCTGTTTTTCCTTCTTATTGCCGTCGACTGATTAGATTAGGCCCACCCACATAGAGGGAAGTCTACTTAAAGTCAACTGAGTGTAGTGAATCACATTTATAAAATATTTTCACAGCAACACCTAGTGTAGCTTAGCCAAGTTGACATACAAAATTGAGCCATCACTTACTCTCTTTGCATCTGCTCACTTTTACTCAGTAGAATGACTTTGAGGTTCACCCATGTTGTATTCAGTAGTTCATTCCTTTTTATTGCTGAGTGTTGTTTGTTTGTTTGTTTGTTTTTTGAGACGTAGTCTCACTCTGTGGCCCTGGCTGGAGTGCAGTGACATTATCTCAGCTCATTGCAACCTCTGCCTCCTGGCTCACTGAAACCTCCGCCTCCTGGGTTCAAGTGATTTTCCTGCCTCAGCTTCCCAAGTAGCTGGGATTACAGGCACCCGCCACCACGCCTGGCTAATTTTTGTATTTTTAGTAGAGACAGGGTTTCACCATCTTGGCCGGGATGGTCTCAATCTCCTGACCTTGTGATCCACCTGCCTCCACCTCCCAAAATGTTGGGATTACAGGCATGAGCCACCATGCCCAGCCTGCTGACTGGTATTCTATTGTATGAATACATGACAGTTTGTTTAGTCATTCTCCTATTGATGGACACTTGGGCTATTTCTAGTTTTTGGCTAATATGAATAATGTGTTATGAACATTGGTGTACAAGACTTTCTGTGAACATGTATTTTTTTTGGGGGGGGTAAATATTTAGCAACCCAATGGTAGATGTTTGTTTAATTTTAAAGGAAACTGCCAAACCATTTTCCAAAGTGTTTATACCGTTTTGCATTTTCAGTAGCAGTGTTTGAAAGTTCCAAATGCTCTACATTCTCTGCAGTATTTGGTGTTAATCTTTTAAATTTGAGCCGTTCTAATGAGCTTGTAGTGGTATCTTATTGTGGCTTAAATTTGCATTTCTTTGATGGTGAATGATTTTGAGCATCTTTCCATGTGCCATTCAGATATCTTCATTTATGAGATGTGAGTTTAGATCTTTTGCCCATTTTTCTTATTGGGTTGTTATTGAGTTGTAAAAGTTCTTTTTATATGCTGGATATTAGTCCTTGTTAGGTATATGTATGTATTGAAAAATATTTTATCCTATTCTGTGGTTTCTTATATTCTTATTTATATTATATATTTTATTATATATTTCTTACATATTATCTAAAGGGTGTATTTTGAAGAGCAGAAGTTAAAATTTTTTTAAAGTCTAATTTGTGAGGTATTTTTTGCCTACTGTAAAGTCACAAAGATTTTTCTTGAGTTTTCTTCTAGAAGCTCTGTAGTTTTAAGTCTGTGATCCATTTTTGACTTTACCTTTTCCCTCACTCTCTATATTTGGATATCACTTGTAATAGATTTCTGTTTTAGAAAGGACTCACCCCCTTCCCCCAACCAGTAAGGACTCTCTTTTAGAATATTTTTGTTCAAGCCCTCGTTGTTTTTGTCCCTCACATTAAAATACCCTTCTCATTGGTGTCCTGCATATCATGTCTGCCTTCTCCAATCTATTTCCATAATGCCATAATGTCATAGGTTATTACTCTAAAATTACTCCAATCATTCATGTTACTACCCTGCTGAAAAATCCTCAATAACTGTCAGTTTCCTAAGAATTGCCTAAATCTAGGTGATGTCACTTGTTGGAATCTCCATGTCGCACCATATGACAAGGAGAGAGTGAATCAGCCAGTTTTCTATGTAAAGAATTAATCCCTAACTTGGAGGACTTAGCCATAACTTCTGTTATTATATTTACTGCATTCTATTGTCATTATTTTGTTAGATTGAACTCTTTTTAAGTGTTGCCTTTGATATTCTTCCCAGCACCTACCAGACCATTGTGACACAGGAGACGTTTTTTGAGGGAATAGTTGAGGAACCTTGGCATTTAAAAAGACAGCGTTGGAGCCGGGCGCAGTGGCTCACGCCTGTAATCCCAGCACTTTGAGAGGCCGAGGCGGGCGGATCACGAGGTCAGGAGATCGAGACCATCTTGGCTAACACGGTGAAACCCCGTCTCTACTAAAAATACAAAAAAAAATTAGCCGGGCTTGGTGGCAGGTGCCGGTAGTCCCAGCTACTCGGGAGGCTGAGGCAGGAGAATGGCGTGAACCCGGGAGGCAGAGCTTGCAGTGAGCGGAGATCGCGCCACTGCACTCCAGCCTGGGCGACAGAGCGAGACTCCGTCTCAAAAAAAAAAAAAAAAAAAAAAAAAAAAGACAGCGTTGGAAATCATTGACTTGAAGGGCAGACTGGGCAGCCAGTAATTTTTGGGTGCTATGTTGTTTTTAAAAATCATTTTATACTTAGAGGGGCTAATTTAAAGAGAATAATCTGGAAGACTAAATATAGCCTTCAGTTTAATTAGGAAGTAGCTTCTGTTGAACCAGCAGTGAAGATGTGATGAGGAGAATGGTAAGAGTAAATTCATTATTTATTCTTTTGGTAAGAATAAATTCATTATTCTGAACTCCCTCTGACTTATTGTATACCGTGCTTATTCCATCAGGGCCTTGCTGTTGTTTTGCTCTGAGACATAGCCACCTAAGCGTAACATTACATATTTTTAGAAATAATACAAGCGTGTGTTCAAATTAAATTTATTCTTTAGAGGGTTTTTTTAAATGAAAGTAGAGCTCCAAAAGACACCTTATAAAACTTTTATTACTGCTATTCTAAGGTAGTATACAGGCCAAGTAAGTATCCAGGAGATAGAATAGTTTAGTCTGTGGAGTAACTGTTAGTTTATTGGTTATTGTTTATAGCTTGATGATGTGGTATAGATTTTGAGTCATTCTTAGCATGTTTGCTCATACTATGCTTTGGAAATATTTTAAATTAAGCCTTCTGACTTCTGTGGTCCCACGAGGTTAGCCGTAGGCTTGTATATCATTAATTCAAGGAGTGAGTGGCTGGACTAATAAACTCAGAGCCTATTGAAAATTTGTAATGATTTTGTTGTATTCATATGTAATTAGACCCTGTTGTGCTCCTATTTAAAACCTTCTAGGAGTTTCCCATTGCACTTAGAATGAAATCCAAATGCCCTAGGCCTTCATGCTCAGCCTTATCTCCTACCCCTCCTCCCCTTGGTAGCCTTGCTTCTGCTACTCTGCCTGAGCATGAAAGTACACGCTGTCCTTAGGCCCTTAGTATTTGTGGTCCCGTCTGTTGGTAATCTTCTTCTCCAGACCTTCAGATTTTTTTTTCTTCGGGTTTCATATTAAATGTCACCTCCTCAGAGTGATCTTCAGCAGTCTCCATTCCTCTCTAGTCACCTATTCCATGACACTATTTTAACTGTCTCCATGGTACTTGCCACCCTGCCTCTTGTTGGTCAGTAGTCCTCAGGAGAGTGGTTGCCTTGCTGTATGGTTCACTTACTGCAGTATCCCAGTGAATGGAGTCACACAGCGGGTGCTTGGTAAGTGTGCAGAGGGATGAATGTCATCTGTATCATCATCCTTACTGAAGTAACTGACAGTCAAAAACAACTTTTGACTAAATAGGTACTAATTGATATGATTGTCTGTTTAAATTACCCAATAATTGATTTATCTTTTCATTACGTAGTACAGAATTTAATTATGGTAGAAACAGATACTGTCTTTTGTGGCTGGAGCTGGTATGCAGATTACAGGGTTCTGTCTCGTATTCAATTTGTCGGGTCATGATTTGTCTTCATACCAATTCTTTAATGTAGCTAAATAATAGTCTTCTTTTGGTTTTAAGTTTCTATTAATTCCAGAGATGTTTTTGGACTTGCTGAAGTATCATCAGGCCATGTGTTCTGTTTTTTTTTTTTTTTTTTTTTTTTTTGAGTTAAAGCTTGGCTGAGGCAGGCTGGTAGATTGAGAGCTCTCTAGGCTGGAGGTCAGGAAGCCCAGCCTCTGGTTTTAGTTCTGCCAGTAGCCAACTATCCACGTGAATATTTTGGCCCTCAGTTCCCTAATTTATAAAATAATAGAGTTGAATGAAATGGTCTCAAATGTTAGTCTTCTTTTAACAGTGTATAATTATGTAATTCTGGGCAAGAACCAGTCATTTTGCTCTTATGGGAATTTTTATAGGTTGTATGGGTATGTGGTATATATGATAGTTGTCCAGTTACCATTACGCTTTTCAAGAATGAATAGTCAAATTTGTTTTACTTAGCTGAACATTAAAACATCTGAAGGATTCAGAAGTGGTCTAGTTTATTTCAGTTTTTGTTTGTTTTTATTTTTGTTAGTGGCTGCAGTAAGAAATACTGCACATGATTTTTTGGGCATATTGACTTAAAAATTGACAGTATTATTTAAGTGGATAATAAAGGTTTGTCTTCAGGATACTTATTTGGCCTTCTCCACAGTTTCAAGGATCTCAACCTTTTTCTTCTTTGGAAATCATTTGAGAATTTTATAATTGACTTGGCCTCACGTGTACTACTTTAGCACATCAGTTTTACTTAAGGTTTGTATCATTCTTCATTGACATTAGATATGTATCAGTTTTAAGAAATCTTATAGAATGCTGAATGTTCCATTCCGTATTCTGTAGTTCAGTGCTCATCAGAATCACCTGAAGATTTGTTAAAACATGGATTGCTGCTCCCCACCTTGAGTTTCTGATTCAATAGGTCTGGAGTGGGACCTGAGAACTTGGATTTGTAAGAAGCTCTTAGGTTATATCACTGCTGATCCAAGAACCATGCTTGGAGAACCTCTGCTGTAGTTTGTCAAATTCTTTATTTGCATGTGCTGGCAGCATTTTGATTAAGGAGTCTTCCTTACTGTATACTGATGCATTTCAACAGTACACCTTGTGGTCCTTGGATTCCCTCATATTATATGATACTTCATATCCTCTCCAGCTTCCTGGTTAGTGTGATACATAACACAGTTTTCAATGCCAGTGGAACTCTTAACAACAGGATGCTGCCAGTAACTTTAACCTTTCAGGTTGTGTGTTTAAAGGGGAAAAGCATGCATTTAGACATTTGGGTTTATTCTTGAGAACACTGGCTTTGGAATCCAAAAGGCCTTGGCTCAAAGGTTAGCTTTACCACTTATTTGACTATTTGAGTTTGGGAAAACTATGTAACTCTTCTAAATCTTAGTTTCCTTAATTTAAAAATTGTTAAAATTTTGTATTTGCCTCATAAGATTTTTGGGAGAGCTTAAGTAAATTAGATAAGGTATATAAAGTACTTCGTAGATACTCAATAATTGATGGTTTTAGGAAAGTTTGTACGTCAGTCTAAATGGTTATAACTTTGATGTGGCTTTGGACAGATTTTCTCTCCATTTCATGTCTTGCCTTAATGTGGGTTGCTCACCTAACCTGCCTACCAGGGCCTCGCCATGGATAGTAGACCGGTGTCTGCTCCATCTTACGTGTTTGGAAATGCTATGTCTTGTTCCTGTCTAACCTGGCTCTATCACTGGGCTCTTAGTTTTGGCTCCTGGCTCCACATCAGGCCCTTCCTGCCCTGGTGACCTGTTGCAGCCTGTTTCTCTGACTCTCACCTTCACTTGTGAGAGTCACTGGGTTCTGGAGTGGTTTTGTATTCCTCTTTCTAGCTGCACGTGAAAACCAGTGTGATTAGAGGTATATCTCTACCCTCCCACCTGAGATAGGATGATTTTTTTCACCAAATTAATTGTTAAATGTGTGTGATTTTAATTTATAGTCAAACTTTCTTCTGCATTTGAAGCTCCAGTTTTAATGCTGCATGTTCGTTAGAAACATAGCCTCATGAAGATAACTTTGATTTATTATATTTTCTTAAAAAGGGCCTATATTCACCAGATTTTCATTAGCTTGGAATACATATGAGAAATGTTTAGCTGTGAGTCTTGTTGATTGGAATGAAGATTCCCCTAAGAAACTGTTTTAGTGACTAATAAAAGTTTTGTGAGAAAGTGCCAGTTGCCTCCATCACAAATAACACTTGGTAGCAGTGTTGGAGGTTCAGTGACTTGTCATTGTTTCACATTCTTTTTTGGTTATGGTCATGAATTCTCTGTTTTCTTAAGTCCTATTGTAATGATACGTTTTCAGCCATACTTTTGATTTCATGCTTTTCAGATGCCAAAGGGGTTTGTCTTTATTACATATTTACACAAACACTTTGCTTCCTATTTCCTCTTCACTTTACTGATGCTCCTCTTGCTCAGCTGGAGGGTGTCTGCCAAGAGGCATGAGTCTGCCTGTGCAGGTGTCTCCTAATCCTGATTTTTGCTTGTATTTGTGAACATGTGGCAAGCCTCTTCTGCTGGACCAAGTGAGGGTTGTGGAGAGAGAACAGAGGTACCAGATATAGACTAAGGTGTAAGGAGCAAGATGTAATAGTTTAACTCAACTGGATTTTTTAATTGGGTGGAATAATTCAGGGTTGCCACACAATATTATCACCTAAAAAGATGTGACTTACTGTGAAGGATTCAATACTAAATAATGAGGCTCTCTCTGCCATATATATTCTTGCTTAAAAGTGTCTTAGTACAGTGCAGACATATTACATACAAATTTAATTTACATGAATTCAGCTATATGCACTCCATCTTTTATATTAACTATAAGTGTTATATATGTGACAGAATTCACAAATGAAGGAATTTACAGCAATAATTTCAATAATATGTGATTTTATCCTATTCACTGACTTTAATATCTATCCCTAGGTAAGACAGGGATAAATCTCCTATAAATTCTTTGAGGGTAGGAGAAGTAACGAGGGGTAATGACTCTTGGTGGTGTTAAAGATGGCATAGCAAAGGGCAATGCAGTGGTAATTTTTGACAGATTAAGATCAGATGTTTTTGGGGTAAAGAGCTATTTGTTTTTTGACATCTGTTTGTGCTGGAGTAAAATTAATTTATTTACTTTTATAATGTTTTAAACAGCCATAGTTTGGGTTGGTTCCAGCTCTTATAAGTAAATCATTTTGATGAGAGTTTATGAGAATCTTTAAATAATTTAGGGACCAATAAAATACTGTGCCTGCCAGAAGATAGAAATGATACCCATCATTGGTACTCATGCTAAAACTTAGTGAGTTAAGAGTATTTGTTTTCAGAGTTTAAAAAAAAAAAAAAAAAAGGTGAGTCACCTATAGTTACTAGGTCTTGATTCTGCTCCCCACAAGCCTTTCTTTCTTTCTTTCTTTCTTTCTTTCTTTCTTTCTTTCTTTTTTCTTTTTTTTTTCTTTTCTTTTTTTTTTTTTTGAGACAGAGTCTTGCTCTGTTGCCCAGGCTGGAGCACAGTGGCGTGATCTTGGCTCACTGCAAGCTCCGCCTCCAGGGTTCATGCTATTCACCTGCCTCAGCCTCCTGAGTAGCTGGGACTACAGGTGCCCACCACCATGCCCAGCTAATTTTTTTGTATTTTCAGTAGAGACGGGGTTTCACCATGTTAGCCAGGATGGTCCCAATCTCCTGACCTCGTGATCTGCCCGCCTCAGCCTCCCAAAGTGCTGGGATTACAGGCGTGAGCCACCACACCCGGCCCAGAAGCCTTTCAATAAATACTATATTGTAATGGTTATTGTAACAAGAAGCTATTGTGCAGCACTCATGAAATGAGTATCTTTTCTGATCCATGAATAGCACTATTATCAAGGGGACACTTGAAGCCTTGAAGAAAAGCTTTTCTTTTGCCCTTTCTTCTTGATGCATTTTTTTTTTTCTCTTAGAACAGCTACCAGTTTATGTTTGGAATACAGCCTAATAACTTGTGCCTTAACCTAATTAAATCATGTTTCTTATGGGGTGAAATGATTGACTGTAGGCACAACAGTCCACGTAATGGAAGTAAAAAAGCAATACTGAATTTATAGTTGACTTTTAGAAAACTTACACTTCTCACAATTTTGGTCTGGTCTCTCATTCAAGAAAGGGCCTGAGAGTGAGAAGAAACATGGCCACAGCAAGGAAGGGCCTAGTGTCTGCCACCTGGCTAGGCAGAGCTGAAGCTGCTGGGCTACAGCTCAGAGCACTTGTAACTCCAGACCCAGGCTCATGGCCTCCAAGGTTGTGCATCTTTAAGATTCAAGACGATGGGGAGAATTTTGAAGTTATTCTCATTCTCTGATTGTACTTTCCTCATCCTAGACTTCACATGGGGCAGACAGACAGTGGGGTATGTCTATAACAGTGGTTCTCGTGAGCATTTGGCAACATCTGGAGACTTTTTCTTTGTCACAAATAGACAGATTACTCTGGCATTTGTCATTGGACAGTGAAAAATCCTACAATACATAGGATAGCCTCTCAGGAAAGAATTATCTGGCCCCAAATGTCAATAGTGAGAGTAACAGAGGAATGTAAAGTTTCTACTATAATAGTTTCATCCCAAAGGCTAATAGAAAGAACGCAGGGACAGAATTCTTATTTTAGGCCTGAGAAGGGTAATAGAAGTTGGTGTACTATGATAACTCATGATAGGTTTTGTAGCCATACCCATAAGCTGTCATCTTCAGAAGGAAGAGAAGTTTAAGGGCTAAGTTAGTTCCGGTGAAGGCCAACTTGCATTTAAGTGAATGGTGCAAGATCAGAAACTGCTAAAGCCACACATTTGTCTGTGTGCTGAAGAAATGGTAGAATTATCACTAATAAAACCTCATTTTGTTTGCAGATATATATAGCCTGCTTCAGTATGTGTTAATGTTTTGGACTATACTTTTTGGTCATTTCATTTAGTCCTAATTGAACTTTTTGAGAGTGAATTGGAACAGAGCACAAGTCTAGTTTCACTGACACTTAAATCAACAGAAGATTATAGGGATCCTTTTTTGAATTTAGTAATTGTGGTTTCTTTTTTGACGTAGTTGCCATAATTGAGAAATTGAAGCATGGTCTGTTCAGGGCAAAATGAGTCATAAAATCAGAAGATATATAGATATTTGTGGAAAAAAAAGATTAATATAGCATAAATGCTAGAGAAGGGGAGAATAATTTGAAAAACTCCTTATTTATAACGAAGGCAATTAAATCAGCTCCAAAATTAGGTTGTTATAAAACATAGAAAACCAGATAATTGGTATGTTTTTCTGTTTGACTCTCAATTTTAAAGGACTGTAATTGATGTATTGTTTATGTTGTTCACTAAATACAGTGTTTGGCTGATAGGGAGGGAATAGAGAATGCATGTGATCACTGAGAGATATTCAGTGCTTCTCCCTCAAAACAATTATAGTGCCGTGGCTGCCAATGGTGATGTCACAGTCAGTAGATAAAGAGCCATTTAAGACTCTTTGTATCATCCTCAGAAGGACAGGGAGAATTTATGTAACATCTGAAGCAGTGTTAAGATTCCTGCTGTGTTCATCATTCAGGAAAGGAGAGAGTACTGTTTATAGAGGGAGAAGCAGTTGCTCTGTTTGTTAGAGCAAAAACAGAAATTCAAAGCAGTACCCTGGGACTGAAATAGAGAAATAAGGCCGGTTTCTTTACCTTTGTACTGTGGCTATTAGAGATGGTGTTGGGCAAAATTGATCTACCTAGATTGTAAATTTTAGTACCATATATAGATTCATAACATCCTTCTGGGGAGAAGAAAATAACATTAATATAGACTTAAATTGTTTATGGAAAAAAAGTTTCCTTACAGGCAAGAAAAGCATAATATAAAACTAGTTTTCCTAATGCCAAAGGCTTTCTCCACTGCCCACTGTGCTATTTTGCCAAAATTTTGGCATTGTTTTTTTCTTGGGTCATTACCATTCATGCTGGATTTGGGGCCTAAGTAAAAAAGGAATATGCTGTTGGTTAAATTTTGGAGGTGAAGAAACCATGCCATCGTTTGGTATGGCAGGAGTGGGCCATGCAGAGGGAAGAGTGGTAAGCTGAACTGAATTGTATTTGAATATTTTCAGTCCATAGCCAAGTACCTGACCTGCAACGAGTGCTTAATCAATAACTGTAATAATTTATAGGTAATAATCATAGGTAGATACTCATAGGGAGATGACTACTACCTAAATATATCTCTTATCACCCTCTTTGACTTTCTATCCCTGCCTTAACTCAAGATTGTCATTAATTTCTTACAGTCAGTTTAACCAGACAGTGATAGCCTCCAGTGTGGTCCCTCAGTTTCTAGTCCCTTGTGCACACTGATGCCAGAGCATCTTCCTATAAGAGAGACATTGCATTTCTTAATATAGGCATCTGTGGCTAATGCTCACAGGTAAAAGTGAATTTTTAAAGTGTTCCTTGCAGTCTAAGGAATAATAGGTATTTTAAAAGATAAACATCTTTATTCTATGTCTACAAGCCCTCTCCAGTAGACGGATGAGTCTGATGCTTCCCATATCTTGAACTTTATGAATTGAACCATCAAGTTGGTTATTTATTATTATCACCATCTTGTTGTAGTATCACCATTTTGTGTTGTTGTTGTTTTGTTTTGTGATCCTCACTATCATTATTACTTTTGGTTAGAGTTAAGTCCATGGAATCAGACTGCCTTGGCTGTTTTATTTCCTAGCTCTGTGACCTTGGGTAAGTTACTAATCTATCTGCCTTATTTTCAAAGTTACTGTTCCCATTGTCTTTTCTTTTTGCAACAAACTTTTCATTTAAACATCTGATTTTCTTGATCAATATTAAGGAGAAAAAGTCATCTGCAATTTAAGAATGCTCTTTACAAAGCAAATGAATAAAAAGTCGTTGACTTTTTCTGTATCTACACTTAAATGCTGTCCTAAGCTCTTGCTCTTAATAGTAGCTACACTTAGTAGAATGATTTTGGTAAACGGTTCACAGTCTACTCTGTGAACCGCCTCTTTTAAAAGCTGCCAATTGTGCCAAAGAAGTAATGACATTTGTCTTCATTTTTTGCAATGGTTTGTGCTGTTTATTTAGTATAAAACTTCTGATGTAACATAATTAGAATGAGTATTTGGTCAGTTAATTGAGAAAGCTGGCTAAAGGAGAATATAAAATGTTTAAGGTGATTTGCAAATACTTTCCTCATCTTAGACTTTATCTAGAGGCAGGGAGGTGTAGAATACCTCTAAAGCATGCATTCATTCATTCATTCCTTCATTCATTTAGAGATGGAGTCTCGCTTTGTTGCCTAGGCCAGAGTACAGGGAAAAAAATTCAATTTTCTCTGGAATTTTGGATTCCAGAGAAAAGATGTTTTACTCAGGATGCCTTTTTTTCTCTCTTTTTCTTTTTAGCATAACAGATTGCTCTCAATTTTTGAAATATAGCTAACCCCAATTATCTGTATGTGGTATACTCAGCCCACTGCAACCTCCACCTCCTGTAAACGATTCTCCTGCCTCAGCCTCACGAGTAGCTGGGACTACAGGCACGTGCTGCTACCACCTGGCTAATTTTTGTATTTTTAATAGAGACGGAGTTTTCACCATGTTAGACAGGCTGGTCTCAAACTTCTGACCTCAGATGATGATCCGCCCATCTCGGCCTCCCGAAGTGCTGGGATTATAGGCTTGAGCCACTGTGCCTGACCTAAAGCATCATTTCGAAGGGAGGAACTGAGGGGAGCAAAGAACAATTCCTAGTTTAATATTCTGAGGCTGACAGAATCAGGAATGGAATTTTTATTTTAGTTCTTGCCTTGGAACCAGGGTACAGATTTTTATCAGCCTTTTCGCATTTACAATTTCTTTCTGAACCTATTTTGGTATTTTTATTAATTGATTCACTTGATTGAGTTTCTCCAAAGCATTCAGTTTAATTTTCACAGAAATTACTTTGCCTTCATATTTCACTGGTCTATGTAAATGTTATTAATAATATAATTACAAGTACGATTAGCATTACCATGCAGCGGGGGTGGGGGATAGGAATATGCTGTGCATACTAGTGAGGGATCCCACGGTGTTATGGATTTCACTGATGTGTTTTACTGAAGGAATGGAGATGTGTGGGTAATCCAGTGGGTTGGTTAAGTGGAACTTGGTTAAGAGTACATTTGCCCTGTTCAGAGTCTTTATCCAGTCTGCTGCCTTTGGGAGAACATTGCTAGTTTTATCAGACCTCAGTGGCACTGTATTCATTCAGTATCCTGTCATAAACATTTCACATCTGTTTTATGTTATTTGATTTTTTTCAATAATACATCAATGAAGATGTTATGCCAGTAGCATTTTCTATCTGTTTGAAGCTGTGGTCTCCTGAGGCACAGCAGAGAGGCCCTTTTAAGTTTGTTTTCTTTAAATTCCTTCCTTTGAATTGGTTGTTAACAGAGAACCCCTAGGCTTTATCTCCGGGAGGCGGATCCCTTTCACTGCCCAGGTGTCCTGTAGTTTGGCACACTTGTATTTTTCTGAATGAGCCAAGGTGGTAAAGGAGGGACTAGAATGGTGGGAATAGGGAAGGATGACTGTTGTCAGAGACAGAGACTAAGCAGGACTTGCAGTGAATGTGTAATCCCACTGTAATTACCAGGGACAAGTTAGAAATCAGTCCCTCCCTTCCCAATTTATATTGGAATTGTGTCTTCTGGCAAAAGGTGAAAGGTTTTTCCTTTTGTGTGCTGTTTATAACAGAGCACCGTTTTACGTAATTCAAGTGTGCTTTCAAAAATAGATGGGTAGTAAGAGGTTTTTTTTTTTTTTTTTTGCCAAAGAGCTGTTCTTGTTCAGTCTACCAAGGTGTGTCACCATAAACAGTAATTAAAACTTGTACATCTTATGTTTTTCAGAACATCAATCTTGAGTTGTAAAATTACCATACCAAACCCTTTTTATACTGTACAACTTTTCTTTTTGGTACTGGTTGGATAAACCAAGAACAGAGTATTTTGAATTCCAGATAAAAGATAGTTTATCAGAATGCCTTTTTTTCCCCTTCTTTTTCTATATATTTCTTATATCTTAGGTTCTTTCATCTCTTTGTATTCTTATGTCTGTTTTTCTATTGTGCAAAGGGAACCAGTTCTACCAGGCCCTTTCATCTTGTTGTTAGCAAATAAGAGGTGTGTTTAAAACAAAACAAAACAAAAAAAAAACAAAAAACCCAGCTTTAACCTGCAATGGAAGTGGCTTGCCTCCTTTCCCATCGCTGAGTTGTTAATGTTGTGGCAGGGAAGCCCATAAAGCTAAATTAAACAAAGCCACATCAAGGCTTTGTGTCAAGGCAATAAACCAGGCAGGGAGAACCACACTGATGTCAGATGAGCACGCAGGGGGTGGGGAAGCAAGATGAGCCGAAAATATTTCAGGAGTCTGAACTATGCTGGGTGATTTCTTTCCTTAAGCATTAGTGAATATATGTAAGATTTTGTTGTTTTCCACAGAAACAAACAATGGCAGAGAGCATTTTCATATAAGTAGGTGGCATTTTTGTCTTAAAAGAATCGTTGCTTAAAAAAAAATCTCAGATGGCTATGTGTGTGTTTATGTGTGTGTGTGTTGTGTGTGTAGCTGTATTGATCAAATGACAGACTTAGTTGTTAAAAACAATGCCTTTGTTTTTGAAGAGTCACATAGACAAATACACCTCAGATTTTGTAAAACATCTGAATTGTTCCCAGAATTTTCTGGGCTGTTTTTAAAAAGATTGTTTGCAGAGGTGAAATACCTTGTTCTCTGCCTCAATGGTGTAGGTGCAGTAGGGAAGCCCAGCAGCAGGGGGTGGGAACTGACTCCCTCCATTCTTCATCAGTGTCTTCTCACACAGCATAAACCTTCTGCACCCTGATGCCTAGTCTCCAGGTATCATACTTTTTATCTCCAAGTTCCTGCTCTGTCTTGCTTTTGTTTCTTTATGCTGCAAATCCCTGATGCTGTTTGGAATGCACCTTTTTAGTTCTATGGCTGGGAAGTTCTGAGTGATGAAGGCAAGTAGTTCAAGGCTGCACCCGAGACCAATTTAATATATACATATATATACATATTCATCTACATGAGTATAAGGAAAGTAAACATATAAACCTTTGATGCTTTTCAAAGTAACACATTTTCTTTGGCTTTTTCTTTAATGAGCTTGTTAGGTCATTTATCGCAGTTGGAGTCCTGTGTGTCTAAGTATACTTATTTTCCAGCTAATTTTTAAAGACAAATTGTGTGTGAGGCCAGTGATTTCATGGGCTATTGTGATGATGGAACAACAGCTAGGAATAACAGGAAATAAATACAGATTATATAAAAGAGAGTCAGTCCCTTCCATGAATTTTTAAAAAATTTGGGAAGGTAAGACTTTATAAATAAGAAGGTTAAATAAATAGGCACACCTCACCTGTTTAGTGTTTGGTTGTCAGTCAGCGATGAGTTGCAGGTACAACCTTAGGCTAGGAGGCTAGCAAAAAAAGACCTCTAAGCAGCCCAAACAGACACTACAGAATTCAATAAAACACATGGGAGGAGGTATCAAAAGTAGCATTCATAAAGTGGGAGCCAGCAGTCTGGGACCTCAGTAGTGTCCGTGGATGTTTTATGAATATCATTTATTATACTCTGACACAATCCCATAATGATGATGACCTAAGGCCATCAAGAAAAGGTACTTGCTATTTATTTGATTTTTGACCAGGCAGGACAAGTTATGACATATTCAAAAGTATTGAAGTAAAACATATTGCCAAAAGAATAAATTCTTGGGCATCTATAAAGCTCAGTAATCTAGAATACCACATGACTCCCAAGTTTAGGAAAGCCAATATATTAATATTATTGTTAGCAGCTATCAGGATTTAAAATGTTTTATAAAAAGTCACAGCCTTTAAGTGGAACAAACGAAGGTACCCACCATGACTCCTGGTGGTGGCATGCATGCTGGTGGTGGTATGTGGTAGGAAGAAACTGTGGACAGAAAGAATAGTTATATGGCTGTTGCCATTAGTTGAGTGGGAGTTAAGGTCAAGAATCTGAGTCTGGAGACCGAGAGGAAGGGATGGATACAAGAGATGCTATGATGATTCTTCAGGATGAACTGGTTAACTGGATATACATGGCAAAGAGGGAGGGAGTATTTAAAAGTGACCCCAGGTTTTGCAGCTCATGAGTCTGGGAGAATGTTGTTTACTACTACAGAAATGGGACAGGCAGCTGATTTTGCAGGGAGGAAGACTGGCTTTGTTTTCAGTGTGCTGGGTTGAGGAGCTGGTGGACAGACCTGGCAGGAGCTTGGACTTAAAGGCCTGGAGCACTTAAGAGGCTCTTTCCAACAGTTCCCAAGACAAGCAAAGACAGGCATGCTTTCATTATTGTCCTAGCAAGCGCTTAATAATTAGTGGTTGATTTGTAGTTTTTTAAAAATTTTGTGGGATGATTGGATTTGCTTGAAAACAAGCTGTTCAGATACGTGGTTTATACTTACAAGCATAAAGTCAGTAATGAGACTTGCTCATCTGCTTGGAGGGTGGAAGCAGAAGCAGAGGCAGGCATGCTAGCCTGACAGCACTGTGTAGCCACGTTTCCTCCTGAAATGTTATGTAAAATTTCCATTCTACTCCATAATGCTTATTTCAATATAATTTTAAAAATATAAAAGTCTTAAGAATTGCCATCAACCCCAAATGAAAGTTTCCTACTATGTTTCTCTTGTGGTTTTGCTTGGCTTTTCTTGCTTCTGCAGAGGGATGCTTTGCTTCTGACTTTATTCAAGCTACAAAGGGAGATCCAATTTCCTGCCAGCAATATGACAGCTCTTTTGCTGCATCATTGAATGTTCTTGCTGTTTTTTATGATCTTTAAACAAATACTCTAAATTTATTAGCTAAGCATCATGAAATGCGTTAGGAAAGCAAGATAGTACAGCTTCATGTCATTGACATTTTTTTGAGGCTGGATTTACAGCAGTAGGGAACTTCTGATGTGACTTTGGACTTTTTTCTTCATAGGAAATAGTGTTCTTTATTAAAATGACTAATCATTGCAGATACTGACTGTCATTGGAAGGTTAAGAGTCTACACAGTTAACAGGTAGACTTGAAGGAAAGCAATCTTAGGTAAATTGGATTAGTACCCATTTTTTTCTTTCATAACTATAATTATTACCCTGCTAATTAATGAGTACACTGTCCCCCCCCGAGACATTTTCTCTCTTTCTGAATAAAGAAATAATGAAAACAACTATTTTTCTACAGTTTAGATTCCTATAACCAAGCAAATTTTGTTATTATAAATATAAGCATATGTTTTTCTAATCAGAGTGACTAAATCAAACTCCTCTTTTTATGCTGCAAACTATCATTTCCAGGGACTGCTATGGAAATAGGAAAGTCAAGTCCAGGTAGTATATGATACTGACTGAGCTTTACTTATGGACTTGGAGAGTGTCCCATCTTTCAAATAGCTGGAACTTAAAGGCAGCTTAGAAAAGAAATACTTTTTCAGGCACGACCTATTGAATTGTTTGTTAGTGCCAGAGTAAAACTGTAATTTGCTGTCTCGTTTGTGTTCTATGGACACTGGTGTGAAACAGTAGATTTTATTGCTGGTGTCCTTTTAGTATGAATGATTTTTCATAATTTTTTTGATGGCTTCACTTTCTTCTGGTGGGAAAAACTCTGATTTTATTACTCTTTTCTGACTAAATTCCACTTTTGCTCTCTTCTTTCTTCTAACCTACTCCTTGCCTTCTAATCAATGTATTCTGATGACTTCTTTGTTTCTCTAAATGTTACAAAGAAACACCCATTGATAAACTTTAAAAATGTTTCTAAGCCAGATGTGGTGGCTCACGCCTGTAATCCCAGCACTTTAGGAGGCTGAGGTGTGAGGATTGCTTGAGCCCAGGAGTTTGTGACCAGTCTGGGCAACATAGGGAGACCCCATCTTTACAAAAAATTTATTAGCCAGGTATGGTGGTGTGCACCTATGGTTGCAGCTACTTGGGAGGCCAAGGTGGGAAGATTGAGCACAGGAGGTCAAGGCTGCAGTGAACCATGGTTGTGCCACCGCACTCCAGCCTGGGTGAGAGAGTGAGACTCTGTCTCCAAAAAAAAAAAAAAAAAAGAAATAGGTCACGCAGCACAGTGGCTCACGGCTGTAATCCCAGCACTTTGGGAGGCTGAGGTGGGTGGATCACCTGAGGTTGGGAGTTCGAGACCAGCCTGGCCAACGTGGCGAAACCCTGTCTCTACTAAAAATACAAAAATTAGCTGGGCATGGTGGCGCATGCCTATAGTCCCAGCTACTTGGGAGGCTGAGGCGGGAGAATCACTTGAACCCAGGAGGCAGGGGTTGCAGTGAGCCTAGATCACACCACTGCACTCCAGCCTGGGCAACAGAGCAAGACTCCATCTCAGAAAAAAAAATAAAAAACAAAACCTGTATAAAGCTTATCGAGTAAATGTAGATTGCAGGGGGGTGCTTGTCATGATCAACAAGTCACCTAGATATTTGCATAGAAAATCCATTCTGGAAAATTGAATAATGGTTCTGATTCTTTCCAAGTCTAATGAATCAATCTTCAAAGCTAGGTTTTACCACCTGCTGCTGTTTTGCCTTCGTATCAGCTTGCCTGCCTGTTTGAACCATTTCATTCTAACTGCCAGGTTTACCTGTTGATGGAACTTGATCTACTTATAGTTTAGCGTTGGCCATTCCTGACACTGGTCCTTGTCCAGACAGTCAGCCTGCTCCTTAGCTCTTCATAATAACAACCATAACCTGTATTTATTGAACATAGAACTTAATATACATCATAACATTAATTTAGTCAACAGTTATTGGGTACTTGCTATGTATTAGGCACTATACCAAATACTACACAAAAATGATTTAAGTGCTAGTTTTATCTGTTTTTACAGAGGAATAAACTGAGGATTGAATTTGTAACTTGCCCAAATTCACACACTAGGGAGAGGTGGAGCCAGGATTCAAACACAGATCTGTCTGATTCCAGAGTCTATTCTCTGAACTGATGGTAATTCCCTGCTCTACCTGCTGTGGTTTGGACTAGTTGAGTGTTTCTCAAACTGGGGTCTGTCAGCCTGCCAGTTAGGTCTTAATTTCCTTTATGTTCAATCCTATATCAAACTGAAATTATACAAGTTTGGTTTCCTGATATTGATGAGTCTCCTTTGTTGTTGCTATCCACATATATAGTGACCTTTGCCATAACTAACTTGCTTTGCTGAAAGACAAGTTTTGTTAAAGAAATGAAACCAGCATTTTTTAATATTGGGAGGTTATGTGGCTCTCATGGAAGATTATGATAAGCCTTCTTTTAAAACTTAAGTTGAAGTGTCATATATATTTTGTATACATATGCATACATATATACCTACACACTTATATGTCTGTCCCCCCCAAAAAAGTGATATATTTGAAGTGCTTGTTTTGTTTTGTTGTTTTTTTTTCTTTCCTAGAAGATGCTCTAAGTCCCTGTCTAGAACATTTTATAAATCAGTATATTAGTCTGTGATTTTGCATATGGGAAAGAATGACTTTTCATTCCACAAGTATATTTTTTGTTGAGAGTTTAATTATTACTTTTTTTTTTTTAAAGGCAGATTCTCACTCTGTCACCCAGGCTGAGTGCAGTAGCACAATCATAGCTCACTGCAACCTTGAATTCCCTGACTGCAGTGATCCTCTTAACCTCAGCCTTCTGAGTAGATGGGACTACAGCTGCACATCACCATGCCCAGCTAATTTTTGATTTTTTTTTTAGAGATACGATCTTGCTGTGTTGTCAAAGTTATTTTCAACTCCTGGACTCAAGTGATCCTCCCGCCTTGGCCTCCCAAAGTGATGGGATTACAGGCATGAGCTATGGTGACTTGCTTAATTATTACTGTTTTAATCTACAATTAACAATTTAAAGAACTAGTTGTTTTTACACAAATGGCTCAGTTTGTATTTGTAGATTTATTGTTGACCAGCAAAAGATGGACACACAGGAATGGGCCCTTGTTATGTAAATGCTCCAAGTGGACTCTGTAGTGTGGTGTTTTCAGTGCTGGGGAAGATTTGTTTCTAATGAGCATCAATACTTTTACTAACCTAATCACATTAAGGATTAAGTAGATGGAGTAGGGAACAAACTCTTAGGGCAACAGAGTAAGGAAAAAAGTGGGCTGTAGTGTAGCCCCCAGCCTCTTTATTATCCATGAGTTTCAGCTTATTTTGAAATCTGCTTTGATACTGCTTGAAAACAAGGGTTGGCAAATGTTTTCTATAAAGGGCTAGGTAATAAATATAATATTTTAGGCTGTGCAGTTCTCGTAGGTCTTTGTTGCATATTCTTAATTGTTTTTTTACAACTCTCTAAATTTTTTACTTTAAAAATGTAAAAACTGGCCAGGCGTGGTGGCTCATGCTTGTAATCCCAGCACTTTGGGAGGCTGAGGTGGGCGGATTGCCTGAGCTCAGGAGTTTGCAACCAGCCTGGGCAACACGGTGAAATCTCATCTCTACTAAAATACAAAAAATTAGCCAGAAGTGGCAGCATGCACCCGTAGTCCCAGCTACTCGGGAGGCTGGGGCAGGAGAATTGCTTGAACCCAGGAGGTGGAGGTTGCAGTGAGCTGAGCCGAGCCGAGATCACACCACTGCACTCCAGCCTGAGTGACAGAGTGAGACTCCATCTCAAAAAAAAAAAAAAAAAAAAAAAAAATGTGAAAACCATTCTTAACTCACTGGTCATTCAGAAACAAACCATAAGCTAGACTTGGTCACTAGGTGGTAGTTGACCTCTGCTCTACAGGAATCTTTACAGGAATCTTTTCAGTTGAGCCCATGAACACCTGAATTAGAAATGAAAACTTATCTTCTATCCCATGCTGCAGAAAGCATAGACATCCCTTAGCACCTCCAATATCCTGTTGCCCCTCACTGTTCTCAGACTTTTAATATGACCCCTACCCCTTCCCACTCAGTTTCACCTTCTAATCTAAACTCTTACCGATCAGTTGCCTGGATTATTGCATAGTTACGTGCTGTGCAAGTTTCTTGCTAGTTTGCTGCTTCGAGTCTCTTGTCTAAACCGTCCTGTACACAGCTATTAAAGTAATGTTCTGGAGATACAGTTTTACTGTGTCATCCTTCTACTCAGGGTATGTTAATGGCTTCCTAATTTCTTGCCATGTGACATTGACACTTGTCATTCTTTGAAAGGTTATGGAGCTTCCCATACTCTGACCACTTTCCTTGTTAGTTTCTGTGTGAGTCCACAGTTTACAAAGCAGGTATAGCTTGTGATTAATTCCTTGACAAATCTGGAATTTGTTATTGATAATGGATTTTGTTAAAAGTAACAAAGTAACCTTGTTAAAAGTAAATTCCAAGTTTGTAAAACTTATAATTTTCAGAGCTGTAATAATAATAGTAAATATGAAGTATCATTGTGCTTTACAGTTATATTGGCCTATTTAATCCTCACAACAGGAAGGTGTTATTGTTTTTACCATTTTACAGAGAGGAAACTAAGACAGAGAGGTCAGTAGAGAGAGTAAGAGGCAGAGGTCAAACCTAAGCTGTCTGGCTTCAGAATCCATGTTTTGGAACTACTGTGCTGTATTGCTTCCATGATGAATTAGTAGTTAAAAGAAAGACTTTGAACCTAGTAGAGGAGAGGAAGGAATTGTTCAAACATAACTTTAACCTTCATTCCTTTCCCTGCCAAGGTCCCAGGTCTTTTTGTATTTTGTTATTTTTTGCCAGATAGTTTGTGAACTTGGCCGAACTTTACAGATGGAAGTATTTGAATATTTGAAATAGGGAAGAGTTGAAGGTTATTAGAATAGAAAAAGTTCAGCTCTTTTCTTGGTGCACAGTCAGGTAGGTGCCTTTAGATAGAATGTGCCAGGGACCCTGTCCATAAACAAAGACAAGAGAAAGCATTTGAGCATGATTATTCTTTCTGGAAAATTTGTTAAAAACATGAACAAAGTGCTGTTTTGGTCAGCCATCTGCTGGAAGAGAGAATAAACTTGTTATGAATTTACAGTTGTTTCAGAAAACTGTTGATTAGTGTTTTGTTTATAGATTGCATATTGTCATCTGGATTGCTAATTTTTTGGGAAGAGAAATTCCATTTTCTATTTCTTTGGCAATTCAAGCCCAGATTGCCATTTCTTAGAATTCCATAAATAGGCAGAAGATATATAAATATTGCCCACGTGAGATACAGATATCTGATTTTATTGAACAATAATCAACATTGATCTTATTTCATATAAATCTTATTTCATATAAATCCTCAAGGTATTTAAAGGTAAAGCTGATAAATCAAGTGCATACCTTCCAACCTGTTTGGGTAGGAATAGATTATTCTTCTGTAACCAAAACTTTTTTTATTCCTTTTCCCAAAGACATTCACATCTTAAACATTTTTTACCATAATATATCTTAAATATTACCCAGCTGTTAATTCCACAACTTTTGTTTGAGGCCACTATGTGTCAGGTATTGAATGACTTCTCTGCCCCAGGCGCTGTTGTAGATGCCCAAGATATATCCATGAATAAAACAATGCTGTGTGTCCCCATAAAGCTTATATCCTAGTGGGCAGAAGAGATAACCAATAAGCATAACACATCAGTTTTATAACATACTATATGGTAGGTGCTGTGGAAAAAAGTGAAGTAGGGCAGGGTAAGGAGGTGCTAGGGAATGGGGGTTGCACTATTACAGATGGACGGTCAGGGCAGGCCTTGCTTTGACTTGAGCAGAGACTTGAATAAGCCAAGTGCTAATTAACTGGAAACCTTGTCATCTCTTATTTTCTTACCATTCTTCAGCTTGTTATGGACAGATCTTGATTAATTCGAGTCCCTAATTATAACACATTTGTATACCTTTAAGTGTCTCAGTGTTCCCTACATTAAATGATACAATTTTTAGTCTCTTGTTGCAGTGAAATTATGAGGAATCTCAGGATAAGCATTAGCGGGGAAGAGAGGTTGATTATGGCTCAGTAGAATGTAATTTCTAAAACCTGAGAACACTATAAGACTGACTATGATTTAATGTTCTGTTTTATCCTGACTAATGGAAGGCATATAGGGCCATGTATGTTTAAATATTTCCTGTTACATAGTAACTCTCAGTACGTGTCTTGGAAAGGAAAGAATTAAAATCTTAGGCCGGGCGCGGTGGCTCACGCTTGTAATCCCAGCACTTTGGGAGGCCGAGGCGGGCGGATCACGAGGTCAGGAGATCGAGACCACGGTGAAACCCCGTCTCTACTAAAAAATACAAAAAATTAGCCGGGCGTGGTGGCGGGCGCCTGTAGTCCCAGCTACTCGGAGAGGCTGAGGCAGGAGAATGGCGTGAACCCGGGAGGCGGAGCTTGCAGTGAGCCGAGATTGCGCCACTGCACTCCAGCCTGGGCGACAGGGCGAGACTCCGTCTCAAAAAAAAAAAAAAAAAAAAAAAATCTTAAATAAAATAGTTGATTCCTTTTTCCAAGCTAGAGATTTTGTAAACTTGACTTCATTCCCTCCTTATAATAGTGCTTCTCAAACTTGAGCATGCATCAGAATCACCTAGAAGGCTCATAAAAGCCCAGGTGGCTGGACCCCAACCCCAGAGTTTCTTATTAAATAGTTTGGAGTAAGGCCCACAAATATGCTTTCCTAACAGGTTCTCAGGTGATCTGATGCTGTTGGACCCAAAACTAAGACCTCACCACATGCCTCAGAAATTGGTATTATGTTTTACAAATTATTCAGAAAGAAATTAAATTGCTTTGCTTGGGATCCAGGTGTGCATGATTCCACTCATCCTTTTTGTCCTATCTTGCATCTTTCTTAAATTTTTCTTTGAAAATGACCAAAATACACAATCTTTTACTTCTTGGTATTCCTTAGTCTACACTGATATATCTTATGAAGCAAAATTTAAACTCTGAGATAGTTTATAGGAGTTGACTCACAGAAGTGCCCTACTTTTGTTAAAGTAGAACATATTAAATTACTAAGAAAAGAAAGACTCTTTTAAAAGTCTTCAGAAACATTTTAGAGTTATGTTGTTGAAATATTTGCATTATGAGCATTTATAGGCCTGCTTTGACAACTCTAGCAAAACTCCTATGCAAAAATGAACCTTTCCCTCTTGTTTTTTATTGCTCATTTGTTTCCTAGAGTTTGCCTCACCTTCTCTTCTTTGAACTCTGTGGCTGAGCTGTCTGGGTGGTCACTGTGTCTGATTGATTCACAGATCGAGGCAACCCCTGTAAGAGCCAGAAAGGTCCCCAGTGAAATCCAGTGGTAATAAAACAGATGTTCCTGGATCTTCTTGTGTGTCCACTAGATACCTGTTAAAAGCATGGGCATGTTTAAAAACAAAACACAGAAAATTGGCAAATTTTAGTTTTAGCAATTAGACTTAAGCTCCCTTCCAAAGCCACAATGTTTTAGTACAATTATTAAGTAGCAAAATTGACTTATTTGAATTTCCCATCCTTCCTGTGGCCTTGAAATATTTGCTACTGAATGGAGTTCACAGACAATGAGTGAAATTTTAAGGAAAGAAAGGGAAGCTGCAGTGATCTTGGATAATCACTCATAAAGAGGAAGAAAAGAACCAGAGGAATGGTAAATAGGCTATTGTATAAAATGGACAATGAAAGGATACTAAAAATAACATTTTGTTTCATGTACTTTATGTCATTTGGTTTATATCAGTGAGCTTTCATTTACTAACAGGGAGCCACTACTGGTAGCGAGACTTTGAGGACGTACAGTCTGTTGGTTGGGAATCTCTTGAGGTGGTTACAAAGGCCACTGAAATGCTGTGGTATTCCCTGTTCAGAAGCATTATCCATTCTCTTTAACCTGTCATCACAAGACAGACATACTATTTAGAAAATTTTGAAGCTAGAAAGGACCGCAGAGTTCATCTCATAGAATCCATGCCTTACATTAGGAAACTGAGCTCAAAGGATGTGTTTAAGGTGCACAACTAAAGAACAAGAGAGTCTGGAGTAGAAAGAATGATAGTTTCACAGTCTCCAGGTCCCCAGATCTTCCTGCTGTATTTTCCCCCTTTCAGGCATCTCTCTCCATTCATCTATCATAAACCATTTATTTTATGATACCCTTGTAGAATACAGTGTGTGTTCTACAGCAGAAGTGCAGTTCTTTGACCTTCCCTCACCTGTATTCATATTGAAAATACAGCTGAGGGTTTTTGTTTATTTGCTTGGGCCTTACTGCTTATAAACAAAACATATCTCTTAAATGTTCATTAAAACATTTTTCTCTTTTTAACAAGTATAATAATCAAGGTCTTAACAGGAAATAGCACACTTAAATCAGGAGAATTTTAGAAGGATGTGGACAGGGTATTGGGGAACTGCAAGGTTTAGTGTAGAAAATGCCTGAAATTATCAACTGGTGGAGATGTTACTAACCCACACCCCAAATGGATGAGTGGAAGAAGAGATTTATAGAACCTCGCAGGAGATGCTAGACCCTTTAGCTAGAGCTGACTGCACCTTGAGAGAACTTCAGACCAGGGCACGGCCAGCTGGAGGCCACCTAATAGGGAGGGTGTCCGGAGAATAGATACCCTTGACCACACTCTCTTCCCTCCCCACTCCCCACTGGCTGAATCCAGTGGGAAGCAGAGTGCGTAGAAGGCCCTTTACACACTTGTCACTTCTGGGAGCAGAGAACAGGTGGGGAAGGTTTCGAACAACAGGGATATCCGAATGTTCTTGGTTTGCGTTATAAATTAAGGCTTTAGAGTTTGTATTGCATAAAATGTAATTTATTTGGGTCAACTGTATGGTTTTTGTGGTTTGATTATTTTTAGTAAGTTCAGTCTTCAGTTATGTTTTAAAGCTAGCTCTATAGTTAATATTACGTATATAGTGGTGATCTCAACTTTTTTCTGCTTCTAGATTAGTCATGGATAATGTATACAAACTTACCTATAACATCTTTCATTATATGCAGTTAAAATTCTCAAGGGGAAAGTGAGTGAGGGTGGCTGAAGAATGGGCCGTTTGTCTCAGGGGAGCATATGAAAAGAAGAGTCTGTGTTGTAAAAACCCTCTCCGTTTGATATTCACTTTGGTTCCTGTTACTTGTTTTGTTGTTTAGCGAGTTTCTGCTTATGATCCTAATAATAACCTATTTAGAGTAGAGCTTTATTTTCTAGAGTGCCTTGAAGGTGTTCGATGCTGAGCTGGCTTCTCTGGCTACCTGCATTCTTTGCATGACTTAATAGTGAGTTTTTGTAAACATGAACTCAATCTTTAGGGGTAAGAATCTCTTGTCACTGTTGGTGGAGGAGACATAGAGAGAGGTTCAGCTGACATTCACTTTTACTTAACCGGAAATTCCCTTTGTTGGTATTTGTGCAAATTAAGTTGAGAGTTGAATTACAGCTAATTTATTTTCTTTCTTTCTTTCTTTCTTTCTTTTTTTTTTTTTTTTTGAGACAGAGTCTTGCCCTGTCTCCCAGGCTGGAGTGCAGTGGCATGATCTCGGCTCACTGCAACCTCCTTCTCCTGGGCCAACTGATTCTCCTGCCTCAGTCTCCCAAGTAGCAGGGATTACAGGTGCCCACACCCTGCTAATTTTTGTATATTTGGTAGAGACGGGGTTTCACCATGTTGGCCAGGCTGGTCTCAAACTCCTGGCCTCCAGTAATCTGCTTGCCTTGGCCTCCCAAAGTGCTGGGATTACAGATGTGAGGCACCACTCCTGGCTGCTAATTTCTAATTAATTGTTCTGAGTAATTAATTTTTAATTGTGAATTTGCTGAGGTGACATGTTTTGCCTGGTAGGTTTGATGCTAAAGAGTTGCATCAAGCAGAAATTGTTAGTTAGTATATGGAGCCTCCCTCTGTCCCTCCATTGCCCAGGCTGGAGTGCAATGGCATGATCTTGGCTTACTGCAACCTCTGCCTCCCGAATTCAAGTGATTCTCCTGCCTCAGCCTCTTGAGTAGCTGGGACTACAGGCATGCACCACCACGCCTGGCTACTTTTTGTATTTTTAATAGAGACGGGTTCCCCATGTTGGCCAGGCTGGTCTCGAACTCCTGACGTCAAGTGATCCGCCTGCCTCCGCCTCCCAGAGTGCTGGGATTATAGGCGTGAGCCACTGTCCCTGGCCTCTATTTGTTTTTATGTCCATGGTTTCTCGTCTTTCTTTCCAAGTCATAGGCATTTACCTTCTGTCTCTTCAGCATTTTAACACATTTTCTCACCTGTATCTTGTTTTTCTCGTATTTCATCTTTCATATTTAACTTTTATGTCATTCACATTTACATATACAGAGCATCACTCCTAGTCTCTAGGAACACATTGGCCTTGTGTTGTTTTGACTTGTGTCTAGTACCATTAATATTTTTACTTTTTCTCTTTTTTTTAACCTTTTTTTCCTTGTTGCCTTTCTTTTCTCTCACTCCCCTGACTGCTCTCTTGGCCAGCATGTGTGTATGTGGGCACCCAGAGGCAAAGAAGGGCTAGAAGAATGAGCAGAGGGGGTTATGAGGTTACGAGCTACCCCCTTTTCCAGTTGTTGATGGAAGAGAGGCCAAAGAAAAGATGAAACGTTGGCTCACCAGTGGGTCAGGGCAAGGACTGAGTGGCCCAAAGAAAGGGAGGAGCATGGAGTCTGCAGGAACTGCAGAGCTGAGCCTGAACAGCAAGAGAACAGTGGAGCAACCCAGGAAGGAAGTGATAAGGTTCCCAAGTCTCCTTGGAGGGGTACATGTGGGGAAGAGGGCAGATTCGATTCCAGGGAAGAGAAAGAGCAAAGTGGAGCCTGAGCATGTGGGGATTAACACACCCTCCCAAGCAGAATAGTTTTGATGATTGAAACTGTTCTAAGCATCACAGTTACAGTATTTATGGCTCCAGAACATCATAGTGCTAACTAAAGTAGGGATAGCAGGACATGGACTTCAAAATGTAGCTGGATCGAAGTTACTTTATTTCTGATTTCCTAATTTGGGCTAAGTATCATAGGTACTTAACAAGCACTTAATAAATATTGGTTGAATTGAAAGTAATATGGTCTCTTCTGTAACTATTTAAAAACACATATGTACATGTTTTCATCCATTTTTCTACTGTGTAAAAACACCAAGAATGTATAAGTGGATGAGTTACTGCCCTCTGTTGGAGCGTGGAACTTACTTGGGCAAATGACAACTTGTAAAGTTGTCTTAAGGAGTATCAACAAGGTAGAAACTTACTAATTATGCCTTTTGTAGGCGAGAAGTCCAGTCCTGTAGATTCCAAATAAAAAATTAGATTGGAGTTCAGAAGCAAGATTGAAGGCAGGGCAAGTTGGTAAGGAACGGTATGTTGGAACTGGGGAGAAGCTCAGTGAATGTTGAATAAAGGTAAGTGGCAGAAGATAAATTTCAAGAGTAGGGTGGAGAATGGAGAATGCATACTGCCTAATGCTTTAATCATTTTATGTTTTTATTTTATGCCTTAAAAGTCTTAAATATAAAATCAGATTTAGAAATAATCTCAAATGTTTTGTTCTGCAAGACTATGCTCTCTGGATATGTTAAGGGTTCATATTGGTGTTAACACTTTGTATGCTAGAAATTTTAATTTAAACATTTGTCTGTTTATCATTAGTTTTTCTAAATCAGATAGTTTTTAAGAAAAATCAGATCTTTTATTAGAATATAACATACATTCAGAAAGGTATGCAAGTCTTCATCGCCAAGTGGTTACTACTGAGCTCAAAATACTGTCAGCATCCCAAATCCCCCCTTTTCCCCCTCCTAGTTACTACCTACCCCCTCCAAAATAACCGCTGTCCTAATTTCTAACACTCTAGCTTAGTTCTGCTCATTTTGAGCTTTATATAAATAGTAGCTTATCATATGTACTCTTTTGTGTTTAACTTGCTTAAGATTGTTTGTGAGATTCAGCCATCATTTTGCATGTAGGAGGTCATCGCTATGTAGTTTTACATTGTATAATTATACCACAGTTAATACTACTACTGCTTTTGGACAGCTGTGTTGTTTCCAGGTTTTCTTTTTCCTACCTAATTACAAACAATGCCACCATGAACATTCTTGTGCATCTTCTAGTGCAATTTACATGTATTTTTTTGCTTTGGTAAATCTCTAGGAATGGAGTGGATGAGTTCTAGGGTATTTATGTTTTAACTTTAGTAGATTCTGCAAACAATTGTAAAGAGATTGTACCAGTTTATATTTCCACAGCAATATATGAGAGTTCTTACTGCTTCACATCCTTGTCAACGTTTGCTATTATTGGTCTTAAGCTCAACCATTGTGGTTGGTGTATAGTTTGGGCTCATTGTGATTTTAATTTGCATTTCCCTGAAACTAAGATTTTTATTGGTTCTGTAGATCTTGGGGGGTGGGGTGCATGTGTGTGTATTAGTCTGTTTTCACACTGCTATAAAGAACTGCCCGAGACTGGGAAATATATAAAGGGAAAGATGTGTAATTGACTCACAGTTCCAAATGGCTGGAAAGACCTCAGGAAACTTACAATTAATGGCGGAAGGTGAAGGAGAGGCAAGTACCTTCTTCACCAGGGGGCAGGAAAGAGAGAGAAGTGAAGGGGGAACAGCTCCTTATGAAACCCTCAGATTTCATGAGAACTCACTCACCATCATGAGAACAGCATGGGAGAAACTACCCCCATGATCCAGTCACTTCCCATCAGGTCCCTCCCCGACACGTAAGGGTTACGATTTATGATGAGATTTGGGTGGGGAAACAGAGTCAAACCGTATCGGGGTGTATGTGTAGGGGGAAGGTGTCTAGTTTTTTTGTTCATTTTTTATTGGGTTGACCTTTTTAAAAAAAGTAATTGGGGCCTGGCACAGTGGGTCACACCTGTAATCCCAGCACCCTGGGCTGGGAGGCTGAGGCGGGAGGATCACTTGAACCTAGGAGTTAAAGGTTGCAGTGAGCTATGATCATGCCACTGCACTTCAGCCTAGGCAACAGAGTGAGACCCCATCTGAAGAAAAAGAAAATAAAAGAAAAAGTAATTGTTAGAGGCTTTTTAAATGTATTCTGGATATGAACGCTTTGCTAGTTATATATGTTACAGTTATTTTTTTTTCTATTCTGTGGCTTGCCTCCCCCCAGGCCCCATCCCCCTCTCTTTTTAAGAACAGAGTCTCGCTCTGTGGCTGAGGCTGGTATAATATACAGTGTGTGTGTGTGTGTGTGTGTGTATACACATACACACAGTATAATATACACTGTCTATATTATACATATACAGTATAATATACACTGTATATAATATACAGTGGTATAATCGTAGAGGTCACTGCAACCTTGAACTCCTGGGCTCAAGAGATCCTCCCACCTCAGCTTCCTGAGTAACTAGGACTACAAGCATGTGCCACCACACCTGGCTAACTTTTAAATTTTTTTTGTAGAGGCCGAGAGTCTTGCCATGTTGCTCAGGCTGGTCCCACACTCCCAGGCCTAAGTGATCCTCCTACCTCAGACTCTCAAAGTGTTGGAATTATAGGTATGAGCCACCATGCCCGACCTTTTTCCACTGTCTTAATGGTGTCTTTCGATGGCATACAGTTTTAGTTTTAATGTATTCTGTGTCTGTCTTTTAATAATGATTGGTTTTTGTGGGTGTCTACTTAAGAAACCTTGCCTATGTTAAGGTCATGAAGATACTCTCCTGTGTTAATGTCTAGGTATGGTGTGTGGCAGAGGTCAAGATTCTTTTTCACCCCCATGCATATAGATTGCCAGTGTTGCTTTTTTTATGTTTGAAATCATAGAATATAAAATATTTCAAAATATTTTTATCTAATTCTCTTCTGCCTGTAATTTTAAATGACTTAAAAGTTCTCTTTTAATAGAAGTAATGGTTGTTCTGTTTCTTTTGTAGTATTCTAAATGCAAACAAAGCACCCTCCTGGACTTCTGTTCATCTATTTGTAGGGAAAGTGAAACAAAACAAAAACTCAAAACTGAAGAATTTTATATCATATCCTTACCCTGAGAAGAGCTATCTTTATTTGGAACACAGGAAAATCCTCTACCTGTGATGTATGTATAAACACTTAGAAGAAGGGAGAATTGGTAATAAGATTTAAGTAACTCTGTCATAAAAAGCAGTACTTTCTATTACTTGACTCCTTTCTGCCATTTTCTTCTTGATTTATTTCTTATGGTAATTCCAAAAAGGATTTATTGATACATTTGGAAGGAGAGGAAACATTCTCTGTCACTTATTTCTAGTGTTATTTATGCTTGTTCTTTTCTCCTGCTTTCCTGATTTTTCTTCAAAGGCATAAGGCATAAAAATGATTATAGCAGTGGAACTGATGAACAAGTATTCTTTGAGGATGGCTTGTTATTTGGTTAGTTGATTCTTTTTTTGCTGTTCTTATTGGTCCTAAGATTTTTGAGAAAACTCATTTCTTTTGAGAGATAGATAAAACTGTACTCCCAAGGCAAACCATTTATAGGAAAATAAAAAAGACAGTAAGAATTTTGTGGTACATTGTGTGTACACTACTTTCTGTAATTGGGCTATCTAAATGTTGTTTGCAATGTTGAAATTAGATCTTCAAGGATTAGCTTGACATCTTTTTTGAAAGACATAATTTTCTATTTATCTACATGGAACTTTGTCTCAGATAGTATGAGATTATATTCTTAAACTCTGAAGCTCTTAAATACAGTTTTGTTTTCCCTTTAAATTTGTTTGGGATTAGACGAGCTCAGGATTGTCTATAGGAGATAAAGAGAGTCAGAACTATTTGAGGAAATTCCAAGAAATGAGGACTTTGAGGTGAATGCATCAGGAATTAGTTTAAATTAGTATGTTATTTATTCAAAAATTGTCAGTTTTTAGTTTAAAAATTTTTTATGAATAAAGTTGCCCTTATTGTCTTTCATAGTGAAATCTGGTTTAGTGTAAGATGAAGGTATTAATTGGATTTTTTTCAAGTCTTTTGGCATTATTATTTCAAGTCTTTTGGGATTATTTCAATCTTTGGGATTATTGCAATATGTGACCACAAGATAATTTTCTTCGTTATACAAAAAAGAAACTCTCACATCTTCTTTATTACATAGTTATTGAGAGAGTGATGGTGAATTCAGAGTTCTCAATAATAATCAGTCTTAGTTTTTCCAGCAAGTTATATTTTCTATTAATTGTAATTACACTAAAATTCAAGGACATAAAATTAAGGGACTACTCTAAAATTTTAAGTAAATTTAAATTAAAATACAATCATATGTATTGAGTATTTGCTCTAAGGCTTATGATTTCTGGGGGAGAAGCATAAAGAAGAAGGTATAATTCTTGTATTCACATAGCTTATAAACCTAAAATAGGACTAAGATATTTTTACATTCATGTGTTGTTTAACAACAGGGACACATTCTGAGAAATGTGCCATTAGGCAGTTTTGTTCTTGTGTGAACGTCATGGAGTGTATTACACAAACCTAGATGATACAGCTTACTCCACACCTTTCTATGCTGTATGGTATATAGCCTTTTGCTCCTAGGCTATAAACCTGTGCAGTGTGTTACTGTACTGAATATTGTAGGCAGTTGTAACACAATGGGAAGTATTAGTGTATCTAAACTTCTAAACATAGAAAAAAATTATAGTAAAAATACAGTAGAAAGGATAAAAAATGGTACACCTCTCTAGGGTACTTACTGTGAGTGGAGTTTGCAGGCCTGGGAATTGCGTTGGGTGGGTCAGTGAGTGAGCGGTGAGAGAATATGAAGGCCTAGGACATTAGTGTACACCACTGTAGACTGTATAAACACTGGACACTTAGGCTACACTAAATTTATTTTTAAAATAATTGGATTAGGCAATAGGAGTTTTTCACCTCCATTATAATCTTATGGGACCATCATCCTATGTGTGTGTGTGGTCTGTCTTGACCAAAAAGTTATGCGGTGCATGACTATATTTTAAAGATAGGGCAGAGGTGGAGCTTGGATTGGGTCTGGGGTGTGTGGGAGAGAGAAGTTGAGGAAGAGGCCTTGGGTTTTGATCCAAGACACTCAATGAGTGGAATCATCTTTTCCGAAGATGAGTTAATCTTAGAAAAGTAGGAGGAGCCGTTAAAGTAGAGCTGTGGAGTAGTGGACAGATGACCATAGGAAACTGGATTCAAGACTGGGTTGGAGATAGAAATTGCGAAGTTGACAGTATGATGTAATCAATCTGTACTTTACATGATTACATATATTGATAAAATTTATCACACTATATGCACATGGATACTTTTTAATAGTTCTCTTATGCTAAGTACTTGTCAAAAATAGTCGCTTTTGTTTGGAATTCGTATCTCTGTCTTTTTTTTTTTTTTGAGATGGAGTATCACTCTTGTTGCCCAGGCTGGAGTGCAATGGCGCCATGTCGGCTCACCCCAACCTCTGCCTCCTGGGTTCAAGGATTCTCCTGCCTCAGCCTCCTGAGTAGCTGAGATTACAGGCATGCGCCACCACGCCCGGCTAATTTTTTTATATTTTTAGTAGAGACGGGGTTTCTCCATGTTGGTCAGGCTGTTCTCAAACTCCCGACCTCAGGTGATTCACCCACCTCGGCCTCCTAAAATGCTGGGATTACAGGCATGAGCCACCGTGCCTGGCCTGGAATTTGTATCTCATGTGATTCCCTAGTACACTGTACTTTTTCTATTATAGTTTCTACAAAATTATACTGCAATTGCCTGGTTATTATTTTACTAGACTTTAAGTTTTTTGAGGGCTGGAATCTGTCTTGTTGCCTGCCTACTGCCAGGTATAGAGATGCTCATGTAGATCATGTAAAACTCAATTTAGTATAAGTTGAAATTTAATACAGTACCAGAATATTAAATGTTTCCAAATGTGAATTTTTTAAAATATGTGTTTTATTTGAAGGCTAGAAGCCACCACCATTCCATTTTTAAACAAAACTGTCACTTCAAACAAAAAAATAACTGAATGTTCTATTCTTTCCACTTTCTTTTTCCCCGAGGAGATTACCTGTGGGGAAGACAAGGCCTAAGTGGTATCACAATGGAAGTTAAGTCAGAACCTTGTAATTATTATTTTAGGGCTCCAAATCATTAATTTGAGAAAACCTCAAAAATAATTCTGCTGTGAATATCTCATCCCATCCAAAGTTGAGTATTTTTGCAGATATACACAATGTAAGTATCAAAAAGGTAACAGGCCAGGTACGGTGGCTTATGCCTGTAATCCCAGCACTTTGGGAGGCCGAGGTAGGTGGATCACAAGGTCAAGAGATGGAGACCATCTTGGCCAACATGGTGAAATCTCATCTCTACTAAAAGTACAAAAAAATTAGCCTGGTGTGGTGGTGGGCGCCTGTAGTCCCAGCTGCTCCGGAGCCTGAGGCGGGAGAATCACTCGAACCTGGGAGGCGGAGCTTGCAGTGAGCCACTGCACTCCAGCCTGGAGACAGAGCAAGACTCTATCTCAAAAAAAAAAAAAAAGTCATTGGCATTTTTCAGTATGTCTTACAACTCAATGAATGTTGGGGCACTATTTTTTTTAAAACATTATGTTTTTACCCTAGATGCTGGTTAAATGAATGTTTGCCAAATAATTATGTTCTTTTCAGTGTTGTACAATGAATATGCAGATCTTTTGTACATGTGTTAACGTTTTAGTTCACTTTCCAGTTGGTTTGTTTAATTGGTGGATACTAGCTCTATTTGGTGTTGTGAGTAGGTTGCAAAAGTTTATAAGATTGTTGAATATGTAAGATTGTGATAGTCTGCAGGGTCCATCTTCGTGGTTTTTAAGTCTTTTCGGAGTGCTAAGAGAGCTTCTCTAGTTAAATAAACAGCAAGACTTGTTTAACTTAGAGCTGAAGTGGTAACACTGGTACAATCTACTCATACACTGATGATTGGACCTTAGCCAAGAAATTGCCCTACTGCAGACAAAAATCACTGTGTCCTTTGTGTATCTAGAGTAGTTTGAATTTCCAGATACAGTGCATAGAGGCATGATACTTTGGTCTTCTGGGACATTTGACTTTAATATTTAAAAGTCAAAATGCCATATTTGCCTAGCAATCTATTTGGAGCTTTGCTGGTAAGAAGTGCTTGATCTCAGGTAAGATTTAGTGATTAAGTAATTTTTTTTATGGTAATCTTAATTCAGTGTTCCTCTTTTATCTTGGGAGAATTTGTTCCAAGACTCCCAGTGGATGCCTGAAACTGGGGATAGTACTGAACCCTCTATATACTATACATAGGGTTTTTTCCCATATAAACATAACCTGTGATAAAGTTTAATTTATAAATTAGGCACAGTAAGAGATTAACAACAATGAGAATAAGATAGAATAATTATAACAGTATACCATAATAAAAGTTATATGTATGTGGTTTCTTTCTCTCTGAAAATATCTTACTATACCATACATATGTTCTGACTCAGGTTGGCTGTGGGTAACTGAAATCACAGAAAGCGAAATCATGGATAAGGGGGACTACTGTACTCTCACTGCGTTATTGAAAATATGAACAAAGGTAGTACTGTAAATAATTATTTAATTAAAAATAAAAACGTTGCAAAACCAAAGAAAATTAGACTTATTTAGATCTGAGGTCAGTAGTGTAGGAGTTTATTGTCCCCAAATTCTGTCCAGCTAAAACCTCAGAATGTGACCTTAGAGTCTTTACAGACATAATTAGTTAAGATGAGATCATACTGGATTATAATGGACCCTAAATCTAATTACTGGTCCTTACAAGAAACTAAGAGGACACATAGAGATACACACAGAGAAAAAGGTGATGTGAAGACAGAGGCAAGGATTGGAAAGACCTATTGGTGTTTTGCTGGGTTTGAGAATGTCCGGAAAGGTTGCTCATTCCTGTGGGAAAAATAATTCAGTAGCGGAAACATGCTTACTTTTGCTCATTTTGATTGATAGCTGGTTTAGAGCTGCTGGCTAGAAAGAACTGGTAACATTAAATGGGGATCTGGAGTCAGAAAATTCATGCTATTTGACCTAGCAGTTTATAGACTAAAAGATCAGAAACAATCTTTAACAATGAAGAAACTGGTAAACAAATGGTAACTTACGGAATATTTTGCAGTCCTTTAACATATAAAATGACAACTTAGAAAGGTGTGTATGAATACAAAGGTGTGTATGAAGGGGTTAAAGCAGGATGTAAAGTTGTGTATATGTTATGATTATAACTATGTAAAAAGGTATGCAAATTTTTAAAATGGACGAAAATTCACCAAACCGTTTACTATGAAGATAGTAGGATTGTGGTTTTGTTGTTGTTGTGTCTTTTTTTTTTTTTTTTTAACTTCCTTTTCTTTTAAACTTTTGTTAATGGGGCTGTATTTATAGTAATTGAAAAACATTTAAGTGAGAACTCTGGATTTTGTGTGTGGTTCTAAGAAGTTTTAAAACAAAGCTTCTAAAGTTTCCAAAAGGTAAATCTTAGTAATAGGCTAATTATAGGAGGTTTTATAGTTTTTTTAAGAGATTCCTATTAAATCGAGAGAAGCCATCTATTTGGAATGAGTTTAAGGTATTTTTCTGATGTCATGTCTGTACAAGATAGCTTCTTAAGGTCATTTTTTGAACTTTTGAATCTAGACTCAACATATTTAATGTGATCAGCTTTGTAGGGAAAAGGGCAGTGAGTTGATTATTATCTAATGCAGTAGAGAGGAGTGGAACATAAAGTTTTTAGGAAATTGTTTTGCTCTTGGAATTTTTGTTTATAAAAGACTAAACAATAGCAGTGTGTATTACACAGTAGAAAGTAAACTCTATAACCCAACCTCCTAGTTAGAACCACTGGAAAAGAATTTTTAATTATATTGGGACTTATATGATTGTAGGGACATGGCTCTTAATCATTGTCTGAAGTCGTCTTGGCCGAAGTCTGTCTGCAGCAAAGAAAATGGAAATGTAGTTCGTTTTTTCACCGTTTGAAGAGAGAGAAACAGTGGGGTAGATTATCCCAAAATCATTCATGCTTGGCTTTTGAATTTTTATTTTAGTATGTACTTAGGAGTGTGTGTGTGCTCAGAAGAAACACCGCAGCACTCCTGATAAAAGCATGTCACAGTGAAAACTTGACTCAGCTGGAGCTGTGGAGCTGTCTAGCTTCATCATCCTGATTTCCACACCCACAGCAGTGTGCATCACCCCTGACACAGTCATAGTTCTTATCTAAAGGAGGTAGCTACGTATGTTTGTTCCTTTAGAGCAGTTAAGAGTAAATAGTGGTATACTGGACCTTAGACATTCCAAGAGTTAACATTGAGTCATTCCTAAGGCCTCTAAATTCTACTGACAGAGTGTAATTGGTAATTTTTCTGAGGCTGAAATTTGAGTTAAGCCCACCCTGAGTGAGGCCTGCTGCCTAGCTTCATTGTTTCAGTGAAGTTCAGTTGTGTCTCCTTGCTCATGACATTGCACACTTTAACTTTTGTGCCTGTGACCTTTTTTTTTGTGGAAAAGTACCACAAAAATAAATTCAGCTGGGAAGGCGGTGATTAAAATCCTGAAGTCTACAAAAGTGATGGTTTCTAGGTGGAATATAGAAGTTGTAGGTAACTTCAGAATGTTGAATGTGGTAGAAGCTAAACCTACAGAACTGAGCAGGTCTACCATCTGTTACAATGGAAGTGACAGCAACAAGAAGTTAGTGAAAGTGTTTCAGTGATTATTCCAACCAATGAAAATATTGCTCATCAAATAAGAAAGAAAACTTGAGAATGCTGAAAGGACTCTTAAGGTATTGTGTGAAGTTATGCACAGGAAATGTGAGAAGTAACAGATGGTGAAGACATTGAACTGACAAGTGAAGGTTGATTTTGCAAATTTCAAGTATGTTTTGCCAGATATGAAGTTAATAGTGGGAGGCTGCCCCAACTCACTATATATTGCTCCTGGAACTGAGCTGAAGAAGCTCATAAAAGGAAGGAAGGGCTATGGTCTGTATGAATTCAAAATTGTAATGAAACCCACATTTGAAGAAGATACCTTCTCATACGTCCCAAACATACACATCCCAAAAAGAGATGTGAGCATCAGGCATTCGGGACTACTGAAGAATAATTGTGATCTGTCCATGGAATCGTGTAATGGAGGGAAATTTAAAGATGCCTGATAACTGAATCTGGTTCCTTTTGAGGAAGAGAGATGGAGGAAGGAAGGAAGAAAGAGGGGAATGGGAAGTTTGGGCAGCACCTGATCTCTCATCCATTATGCCCCACGTTTGCCTCACTCTTTTCTCTGACCTGATTTGCTTGCTTCTTTGGTCTAGGTTTTAATCAACCAAATCCTGATGACCCACCAGGTCAAGTTGGTTAGTTATGTTAGTAATGTAATACAGTAACTTGGTGGGTCTCAAGTTGTGGTCCCCAGACCTGCAACATCTGCAAAATCTCAGGCCCCTGCTGAGAACTATTGAATGAGAAACTCTTGAGTGGCAGAGCCCCTCAATCTCTGTTTTAGCAAGACTTCTAGGTGGTTTTGGCACATGCTCAGGTTTGAAGCCTTTCGTTCTAACTTGTCTTCATTCAGCCTTTCCCTTCAGCATTTTAATTTATTATTTCCTGCACCACTACACATACAATCAGTGATCATGTTTATAATTTTGATTTTGTATTATTTTAAAAGTTCATGGCTCATTTTACTATAGTTTATTTGAGAATTTGGTGGATTTTTTTTTTCCTTTTTAATTACTTTAGCCCTATGTTCGCAGAATCTTTAGAGATATAAAGGGGTACTATTTTTCAGGTACTAGTTAATCAATATTATAAAGAAAAATATAAGCTTAGGCATATTCAGTAATTTAGAGATTATCAAAAGGTTCAGGGCATGACGTTTGTCCAGGATAAGGGTCTATGGTAATTTGGGAGATATAAATAAACCTAATCAAATTGAATAGCTGTCAATAAGAAGCAAGATTTACTGGGCAGTTGACTTCATATATTTTGATCTGATGCATAAATTAACCCTCCCAAATCTATTTAGCAGCTGGTTGTCATTTCCATTAGCTAAAAAGCAGCTAGTCTTAAATCCGTTTCAAAGCTCCTGCCAGCACTCCTCGCTGAGCTTCTTTTAGCCTCTCAGCTCTGAGACAGAATTCCCAGATGCAGTTTAGTGCTCCCCTAGACCTCTTACGGAGTCATTTCAGTCCTTCTGCTAGCTCTTGAAATGACCCTAGGCAAGTAATTTAATTCGTTCTTTCTGTCACTGGTCATAGTGAAGAAGGATTTAAGGATTTATATGCAATACGAAACATGCTTTAGAGTTTTATCAGTCTAAGCTCTGAAGATAAAGAGGGTGAGGTGAGAGTTGAGTGTTTTCACTCATTCGACCATTTTCAGCTCCAGGGACATGGTAAATTCTTCCAGTAGCTTTATATAGTGATCATACTTTTCCTAGATTTTGGTGCAGTATTTATCATGAGTACTTTCTTACATTTTGGAAATTCTTGTGATTGCTTAATGTGTTGTCCTTATTCTTGTTTTTGACCATTTCTAGTTATAGTAGATTTATACAAAGTCCTATAAATTTTGTAGGCTCTTTTAGGGAAGTGTAGGTTATTAAAGTTTTACTGTGTTCAGTAAATAGAATTATGTGAAACCAACATAGTAAAGTTGTGGGTTTTTGCCCCAAAACTTAGTAGTTTAAAACACCAAACATTTATTTCTGAGTTAGGAATTCAGGAATGGCTTAGCTTAGTGGTTTAAACACCAGATATTTATCTCTGAGTCAGGAATGCAGGAGTTTCAGGAGTGGCTTAGCTGTGTAGTTCTGGATCAGGGTCCGTCTTGAAGTTTGCAGTCTGGCTCTAGGGGCTGGAGTTCTCTGGATTTGACCGTGGCTGGAGGACGTTTCTTTTTTTTTTTTCCTCTTTTTTTTTTTTTGACAGAGTCTCGCTCTGTTGCCCAGGCTGGAGTGCAGTGGCGCAATCTTGGCTCACTGCAAGCTCTGCCTCCTGGGTTCACGCCATTCTCCTGCCTCAGCCTCCCGAGTAGCTGGGACTACAGGCGCCCGCCACCAAGCCCGGCTAATTTTTTGTATTTTTGGTAGAGACGGGGTTTCACCATGTTGGCCAAGATGGTCTCAATCTCCTGACCTCATGATCCACCCGCCTCGGCCTCCCAAAAGTGCTGGGATTGCAGGCGTGAGCCACCGCGCCTGGCCTTGAGGATGTTTCTATTATGGCCTGCTCACATGGCTGTTGTTAAGAGGCCTTAGTTCCTTGCTGGCTGTTGGCAGGAAGTTTCAGTTCCTCACCTTGTTGGCCTTTTCAAAGGATTGTATGAGTATCCTCACGACAGGGCAGCTGGCTTCCCCAGAGGGAGTGATCCTAGAGAGAGAGGAAGGAGGAAGCTATATGCTTTTATGACCTAGTTTCAGAGCTCACAAGCTGCTGCTGTCACTTCTACTACATTTTGTTTGTTAGAAGCTAGTCACTAAGTGCAGTACAGACACAAAGAAAGTGGAATTAGGTGCTCTCTTTTGAAGGAAAGAATTTAAAATAATTTGTGGGCATATATTTAAACTTGTTCTGTTCTTAAACTTTAAATTTGTGCTACCCTTTTTCTGATATTTGAATGAATACATACATATAAATTGTATTTATTTACAGTGTTAGAATTATGCCATACCTGTAGTCTAAAACAGACATTTTTCTGTTAATACTCTATGGTAACTGTCTTTTGAGGTTGGCAGTTACATATCAATAGTATCGTTTCAAGTGATTTCTTATAATTCCATTGTAGATGCATTCTACTTTAACCAGTTTCCTTTTGTTCAATCTTGAGGAGGGTTTTTAATGTTTCATCACTATAAATAATATTACATTGGGTATTCTTTACATACATCTTTGTGAATTTAAGTTTTTTTTCTTAGATTAAATGTCTGGAAGTTGAAAAGAGTACAAAGGCTCTTGAAACCTATTTTCAAATTGCCCCTCAGAAAGGTTGTATTAATCTACACTCATATCAGCAATGTATAACAAGTTTGTTTCTGGCTGGGCGCGGTGGCTCACACCTGTAATCCCAGCACTTTGGGAGGCCAAGGTGGGCGGATCATGAGGTCAAGAGTTCAAGACCAGCCTAAGTAACATTGTAAAACCCCGTCTCTACTAAAAATACAAAAAAATTTAGCTGGGCATAGTGGCACGTGCCTGTAATCCCAGCTACTCAGGAGGCTGAGGCAGGAGAATCACTTGAACCTGGGAGGTGGAGGTTGCAGTGAGCCAAGATCGTGCGGTTGCACTCCAGCCTGGGTGACAGAACAATACTCCATCTCAAAAAAAAAAAAAATAAATAAATAGTAAAAAAAAAAAAGAAGTTTATTTTTCTAAAACTTTATGCAGTGGTGGGTATTATTAGTCTTTTAAAATCTTTGCCAATTAGAAAAGTGGTAAATGGTAGTAGTTTGTTTTAGTTTTTACTATTATCAGTGGCAATTTGGGGGATATGTATTTTGTCTACTTGTACTTATTATATGAACTTGCCTGTTTATATATCTTTATTTTTTCCATTAGGTTACTGTTTTGTAAAATTATTATATGAAATAAGACATCATTTCTGCCATATTTTGCGAAAGTATTTTCCAGTCCTCTTTGAAAATTTATCATTTTTATTTAGCCAAATCTATGAGGTTGTCTTGGGTACTTTTACCTATTTAAGTATTTTAATAGTAGAGACAGGGTCTTGCTCTGTTGCCCAGGCTAGAGTGCAGTGGTGTGACTTTGACTCACTTTGGCCTCACCTTCCTGGGCTCAGATGATCCTGCGACCTCAGCCTCCATAGTAGCTGGGACTTCAGGTGCACGCCACCACATCCAGCTAATTTTTGTATTTTTTTGTGGAGATGGACGTCTCACTGTGTTTCCCAGGCTGATCTGAAATTCCTGGATGCAAGCAATCCTCCTGCCTTGGCCTCCCAAAGTGCTGGAATTGTAGGTGTGAGCCACCATGCCTGGCTCTGTGGAACTCAACTAACACAGAAATGATACAAATGATAGACTTACTTGCCAAGGACATTTAAGCAGCTATTTTAGTTATGTTCCATATATTCATGAAAATAAAAGAAAGCATTTGCATATTAAAGAGAGACATGGAAGATACATACATACGTATGTGAATGCATATGTGTATATATAGGTAAATACACACACACACATACATAGATTGAATTTATAGAGATGAAAAATACACTGGATGGGATTAACAGTAGATCAAACACTACAGAAGAAAAGATTCGTGAACTTGAAGATACAGTAATTGATTACCAACGATGAAACATACAGAATCAAAAAAAAAAACCCATAATGAACTGTGGGATAACTTCAAGTGTTTGTAATTGGAGTCCCTGGAGAGGCCTTGTGAGGTCAGAAAAAATATTTAAGATAATGGCTGAAAAAAATATCAAATTTGGCCATAAATCTAAGTTCCACAAACCTTGAGCACATGAAACATGAAGTATGCTAAGAAGCATAATTAAATTACTTAAAACCAGTGATAAAAAGAAAAAAATCTTTAAAAAAGCACTGACAGAATGCAGAACATGCTAGGACTTAAGAATGGCAACAGACTTTTTTTTTTTTTTTTTTGAGACAGCATCTCATTGTGTCGCCAGGCTAGAGTATAGTGGTGAGATCTTGGCTCACTGCAACCTCCGCCTCCCAGGTTCGAGCGATTCTCCTGCCTCAGCCTCCCGAGTAGCTGGGACTACAGGTGTGCACCACCACGCCCAACTAATTTTTGTATGTTTAGTAGAGACAGGGTTTCACCATATTGGCTAGGATGGTCTTGATCTCTTGACCTCGTCATCCTCCTGCCTTGGGCTTTCAAAGTGCTGGGATTACAGGTGTGAGCCACCATGCCCGGGCCAAACTTCTTGACAGAAACAATGAACACTAGAAGTCAGTGGAAGAGATCATTCTGAAAGAAAAAAGCTTTGACCTAGAATTCTGTACACAGTGAAAATATTTTTGGGCCAGCCGCAGTGGCTCACACCTGTAATCTCAGCACTTTGGGAAGCCAAGGCAGGTGGATCACCTGAAGTCAAGAGTTCAAGACTGGCCTGGTCAACATGGTGAAACCCCGTCTCTACTAAAAAATATAAAAATTAGTGTGGTGGCGGACGCCTGTAGTCCCAGCTACTTGGGAGGCTGAGGCAGGGAGAATTGCTTGAACCAGGGAGGCAGAGGTTGCAGTCAGCCAAGATTGTGCCACTGCACTCCAGCCTGGGTGACAGAGCAAGACTCCATCTCAAAAAGAAAATATTTTCAAAAAAACAAAGGAAAAGGAAGACTTGCTCAAATTTACAAAAGCTGAAAGACTATCAACAGCAGACCTGTGCCATAAGAAATGTCAAGCCATTGAGGTAAAAGGAAAAAGATTAACAGGTGGAAATCTGGATCTACATAAAGGAACGAAGAACACTGGAAATAATAAATATAAAAGACTTATTTAAAAAATTCTCTTCCAAGGTAATGTGTTATTTTAGTAAAGATAACAATAGTATATTGTGGGTGGGCAAGGGGGAGGTTATAACCACTGGAGTGCCAGAAAATGGTTAACAACCTCCTCTTTGCCTTGATGGTACCGTTTGCCAATTTCCATGCTGTAAATAGAGCCACAGTGGTGGTTTTCAAGCTACCAACATGATGTCACTAAATGCAGAGCTGGGAATAGATACACGGTAATATACCATTATATAATATTTCCAACATTAATGTACAATAGATGTATGTATTAGACAAAGTAAAATGTAGTAAAATAATTAGGATGTAATGAGTTTTGAGTATTTATTACTGAAAGTTCAACAACCAACTTGTGAACAAGTATAAACCAACTCATGCATACCACTGTCAGTAACATGTAAGGAAACAAACAAATGGCAACAATAGCACAAAGACTGGGAGAAGGGAAATGGCAGTGTATTATTCTAAGGTTCTTAAATTGTACATGAAGTGATACAATATTATATTGGTAATGGAAATGGAAGTATATTGTTGTAGTATACTACTTACGGTGTTCATGAAGTAGTATAATATTACTTGAAGGTAGATTGTGAGTTCAAAATGTATATAATGAACCAGAAAGCAACCATTAATAAGAAAGCAGGAGGGAATGAATTGTTAATATGCAACCAAGGGGGTAAAATGGAATCAGTTAATACAAAACAAGGCATAAGATGAGAAAAAACAAAGAACAGATGGGATAAGTAGGAAACAAAGAATCATATGGTCTATTTCAATTCAAACACATCTATATTTACATTATCAGCAGTCACATTAATGTAAAAGGAGTAAATGTTTCAGTTAAAAGACAGATTATCAGATTAAAAAAAAGAGGTAACTGCTGCCTACAAGAAGCGTATTTTATTTTATTTTATTATTACTTATTTATTTAGAGACAGAGTTTTACTCTCGTTGCCCAGGCTGGAGTGCAATGGCGCAATCTCAGCTCACTGCAACCTCTGCCTCCTGGGTTCAAGCGATTCTCCTGCCTCAGCTCCCTGAGTAGCTGGGATTACAGGCACCTGCCACCACACCCAGCAAATTTTTGTATTTTTAGTAGAGACAGGATTTCACCGTATTGGCCGCCAGGCTGGTTTCGAACTCCTGACCTCAGGTGATCCACCCACCTTGGCCTCCCAAGTGCTGGGATTACAGGTGTGAATCTGTGTGCCTGGCCAAGAAACCAATTTTAAATACAAAGACCTTATAGGTTCAAAGTAAAAAGATGAAAAAATAGAAATGTTGGTAACACTGATTGTAAGAAAAATAGAGTGGCTATATTTGTATTGACAAAGTAGATTTTAGAGAAAACGGTATAATCAGTGATAAAGAAGGTCATTTTATAATGATAAAGCAATCCATACATCAAGAAGATATAATAATCCTAAATGTTTCTGCACCTAAATAGAACTTCAGTATAAATAAATCAAAAACTGGTAGAACTGCAAGCAGAAATAGACAGTTCCACAATTATAGCAAAACATTTCAATGTCTTTCAATCTTTGAAAGAATGTGTAGACAAAATTATTAAAAATATAGAAGACTTGACTAGCACTCTTAGCGAACTGGACCTCAGTTTACAGAATAATGCACTCTGCAATAGCAAAATACACATTCTTTTCAAGTACATATGGAACATTGATATGGTTAGGCTTTGTGTCCCCACCCAAATTTCATCTTGAATTGTAATCCCCATAATCCCCACAGGTCAAAGGAGGTTCCCCATGCTGTTCTCACGATGGTGAGTGAGTTCTCATGATACCTGATGGTTTTATAAGGGGCTCATCCCCCTTCGCTCAGCACTTCTCCTTCCTGCCACCTTGTGAAGAAGGTGCTTTGCTTCCCCTTCCACCATGATTGTGAGTTTCTTTAGGCCTCCCCTGCCATGCTGAACTGTTAGCCAATTAAAGCCCTTTCCTTAATAAATTACCCAGTCTCAGGCAGTTTTTTATAGCAGTATGAAAACTAATATAAACATTAACCAAGATAAACTGTATTCTGTAGTATAAAACAAGTGTAATAAGTTTATTTTGTTTTTAATTCAGCACTATAGGACAAGGCGAGAACAAAATATTTTAAAAATTAATTCCTACGAAGAACATTCTCTGACCACAATGGGATTAAACCAGAGACCTAGAAAAGAAAGCTAGCTAGAAAATCCTCAAATACGTGTAAATTAAATTACATACTTCCAAAATAGCTATATGTGATAGAAAAAATAAAAAGGAAATTAGAAAGTACTATGAACTGATGAAAAGTTAAAACACAATATACCAGAATTTGTGGGATGCAGTGAAGCAGTGTTTAGAAAGAAGAGAATCTCAAAATTAGTAAAGGATGGACCCGGTGCATTGGCTCATGCCTGTAATCCCAACACTTTGGGAGGCTGAGGTGGGCAGATCACTTGAGTGCAAGAGTTTGAGACCAGCCTGGGCAACATGGTGAAACTCTGTCTTTAAAAAAGAAAAAATATATGTTAGTAAAAGAAGCAATAAGCAATAACAATGAAAAAAAATGAAACAGAAAAACAACAGAAAATCAGTGAGCCTGAGGAAAGCGGCGAAACCCTGTTTCTACAAAAAGTACAAAAGTCAGCTGGGCATAATGACATATACCTGTAGTCCCAGCTACTTGGGAGGCTGGGCTGGGAGAATCACTTCAGCCTGGGAGACAGAGGTTGCAGATCGCACCACTATACTCCAGCCTGGGTGATACAGTGACACCCTTTATTTAAAAAAAAAAAAAAAAAAAAAAAGGAAAAACGTCAGTGAATTTAAAACCTTTAAGATGCTTAATAAAATTGGTAGTTCTCTAACCAAACTGATAAAGAAAAGATAGAAGAATCAAGTTACCAATATCAGGAATGAAAGAGGTGACATCATTACAGATTCTATAGATACTAAAAGGATAATAAGAATATATGTTCTTTTTTTTAGACAGAGTCTTGCTCTGTCGCCCGGGCTGGAGTGCAGTGGCGCTGTCTGGGCTCACTGCAACTTCTGCCTCCGGCGTTCAAGCAATTCTCCCACCTCCTACTCAAGCCTCCTGAGTAGCTGGGATTACAGGCGCGTGCCACCATGCCCATCTCTACAAAAAAAAAAAAAAATTATTTATTTATTGATTTATTTAAAAAACTGTATTTTTAGAGCAGTTTTAGGTTCACAGCAAAATTGAAAGTACAGAGAGTTCTCATGTACCCCCTGCTCTCACACATGAACAGCCTCCCCCACAAAAATTTTTTTTTAATTAGCCGAGCATGCTGGTGTGTACCTGTAGTCCTAGCCACTCAGGAGGCTGAGGCAGAAAACCTGAGCCCAGGAGTTTGAGGTTACACAGAGCCATGATTGTGGTACTGCACAGTGTGGGCTATGGACCAGGACCCTGTTTCTTAAAGCAAAAAATTATCAATTAAATTCATCATATTCATGTTAGTTGGTGGCAGAAACAACATTTGAGGAATTCCGATATCCCTTTCTGATTTAGGAAAAAAAGATAACTTGGCAAGTTAGGAATAAAAGGAAACTTCCTCAGTTCGACAGTTCGATATAGAGCATCTGTAGAAAATATACAGCTAATAGAATAGTGTTTTATTTGTTTATGTTTTTTTTTGTTTGTTTTTTTGAGACGGAGTCTCGCTCCGTCGCCCAGGCTGGAATGCAGTGGTGTGATCTCGGCTCACTGCAAGCTCTGCCTCCCAGGTTCACGCCATTCTCCTGCCTCAGCCTCCTGAGCTGGGACTACAGGCGCCCACCACCACGCCCAGCTATTTTTTTTTTTTTTTTTTTTGTATTTTTAGTAGAGATGGGGTTTCACTGTGTTAGCCAGGATAGTCTCGATCTCCTAACCTCATGATCCACCCGCCTTGGCCTCCCAAAGTGCTGGGATTACAGGCGTGAGCCACCGCGCCCGGCCACTAATAGTGTTTGAAATGGCAAAAATTTGAATGCCTCCCCCTTAAGATCAGGAAAAAGGAAAGGATGTCTGCTTTCATCACTTCTGTTCAAGGTTGTAGCATTGAGGTAAGCAAAATAAATAAAAGGCATCCACATTGCAACTGTGCTTTTTTACAGAGTAGGATTTATACTACCTGGTTTCACAAATAATTTTAAAGATTCACTACTCAAGATAGTATGAAGGTAGACAAATAGAGTAATGGAAGGACTAATCAATAAATTGACCTATATAACTATTGGCAACTCAGTTTTATTGCAGGTACCAAGGCAATTCAGTAGGAATTTCACCAATGGTCTTAGAACAGTTGATGTAGCCTTTTGCCAAAAATAAAAACAAACATAAAAGAAGACCCAAACCAAATCTCAGCCGTATTTTTTGATTTTGTTAATAGAAATTTTTGCTTGAAATTGATCATAGACTTAAATGTAAGAATTAGAACTGTAAAATTTCTAGAAGAAAATTTTACTGGTCTTGAGTTTGTCGAAGATTTTTTAAGTACAACACAAAAAACACTAACTATAAAAGACTAATCAAATAATTAGGCTCTATTAAAATTGAAACTTTTGCTTTCTGAAAATACTCTCAAGAAAATAAAAAAGTAAGCCAGACTGGGAGAAAATACTTGCAAGTCATATATCTGACAGAAGTGTGGGCACAGTGACTCACGCTTATAATCCCAACACTTGGGGTCTGAGGTGGAAGCATAGTTTGAGTCCAGGAATTCGAGACCAGCCTGGGCAACATAGCAAGACCCTGTCTCTACAAAAAAATAGAAAAAAATTTGCTGGGCATGGTGGTGGGCACCTGTAGTCCCAGCTATTCAGGAGGCTGAGGAGAGAGATTCATTTGATCCCAGGATGTTGAGACTGTAGCGAGCTGTGATGGTGCCACTGCACTCCAGCCTGGGCAACAGCAAGACTCTCTCAAAAAAAAAAATATAGATAGAGAGATAGATAGATAGATAGATAGATAGATCGATCTGACAGAGGATTTATATTAATAATATCTAAAGGGCTCAACGCAATTAAAATTGAACACAAGATTTGAATAGTCACTTTGGCAAAGAAGATATGCAGATCACAAACTCGTGAGAAGATGATTAGTCATTAGGGGAATGCAACTTAAAACCATAGGGAGATACCACTACACACGCACTAGAATGGCTAAAAGTGTTGACCGGGGGCCAGGCGCGGTGGCTCATGCCTATAATTCCAGCACTTCAGGAGGCCGAGGTGGGTGGACCACCTGGGTCGGCAGTTAGAGACCAGCCTGGCCAACGTGGTGAAACCCCCTCTATACTAAAAATACAAAAATTAGCCGGGTGTGGTGGTGGGTACCTGTAATCCCAACTACTTGGGAGGCTGAGGCAGGAGAATTGCTTGAACCTGGGAGGTGGAGGATGCAGTGAGCCGAGATCGTGGCATTGCACTCCAGCTGGGCAACAAGAGCGAAACTCTGTCTCAAAAAAAAAAAAAAAAAAAAAAAAAAAAAGTTGACAGGGATATGGAGCATCGGGAACTCTCTGCACTGGTGCTGGGGATGTAAAATGGTACAAACCAGCCATTCCAATCCTAGGTATTTACCTGAGAGGAATCAAAACATTTGTCTATACCAAGACTTGTACACCAGTGTTCTCCATCAAAATAGAAAAAAAAAAGACTGTAAACAATTCAAATGTCCATTAGCAGATCAATGGTTAAATTGTGGTATATTCATACAATGTAATAGTACTCAGGAACAAAAATAATGAACTCTTGCAACAACATGGATAAAAGTGACAGAAACCAGATCAGCAGTTGCCTGAGCGTGGGAGGAAGTCTGGTGGGGGTATAGGAGGAGGAAGAAATCACAATGGGACATGAGGAAACGGCAGTGATCAATATACTTATTTTCTGGTGACGGTTTCATGTGTGTAGATACGTCATATTTTATACTTTATGTAGTTTACTATATGTCTTTTATACATTAATAAATCTGTAAAAAAAAGTGGATGATTTTTAAAAGGTGGATGTTTCTATCATAGAAAGCATTTTGCAAAAACCATTCATGTCACTAGAAAAATACTTCACAAAACAATGACTTTTTGGCTCTGAAAAAAATGACAAGGTCTTACTCTGAAAATAAATGTTTAAACCATTCAGGATGTCAAACAACCACAACAAAGGCACACAAAGTATGTTGCTTCAGTTTTCTTAAAGTTTTACTTACAATGGACCACACCCCTACCCCCCATTTTTTTTTTAACAGTGGTCAAATGAGCCAATATATACTTTCTCTTTTTTTTTTTTTTTTTGAGACAGACTCTCACTCTGTCACCTAGGCTGGAGTGCAGTGGCACAATCTCAGCTCAGTGCAACCTCTGCCTCCTGGGTTCAAGTGATTCTCCTCCCTCAGCCTCCCGAGTAGCTGGGACTACAGGTGCCCGCCACCACGCCTGGATAATTTTTGTATTTTTAGTAGAGACGGGGTTTCACCATCTTGGCCAGGCTGGTCTCGAACTCCTGACCTCAAGTAATCTGCCCACTTCAGCCTCCCAAAGCGCTGGGATTACAGGCATGAGCCACTGTGTCTAGCCCAATATGTACTTTCTCAAATAATTTACTTTTTGGTTAAGATGTTAGTTTTGGCTTTCTGATGTAAAATTGTAAATACTTTAAAAACCAATGTATGTATGTATATATATCTCAACCAAATTATATATATACATATAAATTTATATATATTTGTCTATATATAATTATATATTTATATATTCATATAATATATATTATATACAAGGTCTTACTCCATCTCCCAGACTCTGGAGTGCAGTGGCACAATCATAGCGCACTGCAACCTTGACTTCCTGGGCTCAAGCAGTCCTCTCACCTCAACTTCCTGATTAGCTGGGACTACAGGTGCCTGCCACCACTCGCAGCTAATTTTTTTATGGAGACAGGGTTTCACTATGTTGCTCAGGCTGGTCTTGAACTCCTGAGCTCAAGCAGTCTTCCCACCTTGGCCTTTTAAAGTGCTGAGATTACAGGCATAAGCCACTGCACCCGGCCCAGTTACATTTTTAATTATAACAATTACAGTAGACCTATCACTGTAATACTCAGCTTTTTTATTGGAAAAAACGTCTATCAAGATAAATATTATCTGTCTAAATAGTTTGCTAGGTAGGCTAGGCCTCCTGAGATAGGTAAACTATGTGAAGGAAGAGATAAAAAAGATCAAAGACAAAGTAACAAGCCAATTAAAGTAGAAATAATTTTGTAAGAGTAAATTCAGCTATAGGAGAAATTAATTTTAAACCACCACTTCCTCATGTTTGGAATGTGATTTAAAGAAATGGGAATAGGCTCTTGTTATTGAGTGATTTCACCATCCTTTATTCTCATGGGTATGGTCAAATAAATCAACTACAGTTATCTGCCAAATCTGATGTCTGCGTATATTTATTTATTTTTTTTCTGGAGGTCCATTCCTTTCATCATATTTTTAAGATAGCTTTATATGACATGAAAAGATTGAACTAGCTTACTTACGGAGATGACAATTAAAATCCTGAGTTCATGAATGTGAGGAATACATTTGTTAGAAAATAAGCTGACCTTGGGGAATGACTTATTTTATTATTTTAGATTTATGGTCACAAAATATAAACATCTATTTGTGGTTGCTGAAATGCAGGTCTCAGGCCTTGGCTACCAATATTTCAAATCTAGGGCTGTGGTAGTAGACAGAAATCTAAATGACACTAATATATATGTTCCTCGGACTACATTTTTAGAGGTTTTACTTTATATGGTTTTTGGACTACATTTTTATAGATTTTGCTTTAAGCAATTTGGCGCAGAGAACATTTTCTTGATACCTCTAGCATCTGCATAGTGGCTTATAATGGACATTTCATGCTCTTTTTTGCTCCCTCTTTAAAAAAAACAACTTTACTATGTGAAATAAGAACTGTCGTTTTGGTGTGGGAGGAGGAGCATTGAGTATGTAATCAAGATCCAGAGGCCGTCTGGGCGCGGTGGTTCATGCCTGTAATCCCAGCACTTCGGGAGGCCGAGGTGGATGGATCACAAGGTCAGGAGTTTGAGACCAGCCTGGCCAATATCGGGAAGCCCTGTCTCTATTAAAAATACAAAAATTAGCTGGGCATGGTGGCGCACGTCTGTAGTCCGAGGTACTCGGGAGGCTGAGGCAGAAGAATCAATTGAACCTGGGAGGCGGAGGTATCAGTGAGCCGAGATCATGCCACTGCACTCCAGCCTGGGTGACAGGGTGAGACTCTTGTCTCAAAATAAATGAATGAATGAATGAATGAATGAACGAATGAATGAATGAATGAATAAATAAATAAATAAATAAATAAATATCCAGAGGCTCTAGTTTGACTCTTCAGCATTGTGCTGTAATTTTCTTTTCTTTTTTTTTGAGAAGGAGTCTCGCTCTTTCACCCAGGCTGGAGTGCAGTGGCGCGATCTCAGCTCACTGCAGGCTCCGCCCTCCGGAGTTCACGCCATTCTCCTGCCTCAGCCTCCCGCGTAGCTGGGACTACAGGCGCCCGCCACCTCGCCCGGCTAATTTTTTGTGTTTTTAGTAGAGACGGGGTTTCACCGTGTTAGCCAGGATGGTCTCCATCTCCTGTCCTCGTGATCCACCCGCCTTGGCCTCCCAAAGTGCTGGGATTACAGGCGTGAGCCACCGCGCCCGGCCAGTGCTGTAATTTTCTACGAGTGGGCCCGTGCCTGGTTTTTAAATAGACTAATATAGATCACCTTACCTACTATGCACCAAGTGCGTAAGTAAAATAGAAAGTATATGAATATGTTTTCAAATCACTCTCTGTTGTCATGTTTCTGTCTCAGCTTGAAATGTTTGCTTTTGCTGTCTATTTTTCCTCCTGGATTATGTAAAAATGTCTTAAGCCTGTAGGGAATTAGCGTAACATTTCTAAAGTAAAAGTTACAACTGACCCAGCTTTAAACTGGCAGACATGAGTTACTTTGGTATTGTCAGTGTTTATATTAGAGAATAGGGCAACTGGAATTCCTCTGAGTTGAGAATTTAGAGAATTGGCAGGAAGAGCAAAAATATTCCTTATGTCATAGAACAAGGAAGTCTGATAAAAAGGAGGGTGCAGCTGGGTGATTGTCTAGGTATACATTACCTCATTCATCTCCATATTCCCCAGGGCCCACTTAGTACACAGCCATGTCCTAAGGATGTGTCTGATCTAGGACACGCAGGGAGAGGACAGACAATAGGGATATTGAAATTCATTCAGAGCAAGACCAGAGGGATTTGATTCATACTGGGATCTTTAGGGTTTTCCAAGGACAGGCTGATGTGACTGTTGGGCTCCAGGACAATTCAGAACTCTTGGGAATTTTTCTGACTAGGGAATAAAGAGGCAGTATCTACTGATGTATCCATACTCTTCTGTTAAAGATCCCTTCTGGCCTTTGTCCAGTCTGTCTGGTGATTTACTCTGGGGCTTTCTGTAGGATGTATATAGAGTTGGAGAACTGAAGGACCAGCCCTTATGTACCCCTGTTCCCTTTTCTTCCAGTCTCTGGTTCTTCATAGAACTGCATAAATGTGACAGGTTAACAAGTATTCTTGAAGCCACTCTCTGATGGGCTGAGTAAAATGCCTACTTCTTTGCATGTGTGTGTGTGTGTGTGTGTGTGTGTGTGTGTGTGTGTAGATCAGATCCCTTTTTAGCATTAGTTTATTAAGTCAAGGAAATTGGAGTTTGGAATCCCAGTAGCCTATTGTCCATTGTTTTTAGTCCTTCACTTGCTTTTCATTTTTATTATTCTTTGTCTTTTCTCCTCTCTTATTTCTTCCCCATAGGAAGAGTCTGTCATATAGTAAGGAGTTCTTAGACTGGAAACCCAGGCATCTTCCTCTCTAGGTATAAATGAACTTGTGCAGAATGGGACATGCGAATCACTGTGTCTGATCCATCATTGGCAGCCCTTGGCCTGTCACATCACACATCTGTTTTAAATAATCTTCTGGGCTTCCTACTTATTTGTGGGAAAACTAACATGTGGTAGACAAACAATACAGTACCTTTCCAGTGAGAGCTCTAACAGTGTAGCTGTTTGCTGGGCACCTGGTTCAAGTAGCTGAATTGCTGTTATACTTCATCCTGGCCCAGCCTCAGCAAAATTTTGTAGTGTGAAGTATTTATTCTAAAACATTTTGATATGGGAGAAAGAAGAAGTGAAATTCAAACCTGTGGCTTATTTCCTACCATCTGTGCCCAAAGTATGTATTGGGAAGGTTCAGATACTCTTCGGAGTTTCTTGTTGTTTATTTTTAGAGCTGTAGTTCTTCCTGTTCCCTGTCTAATAGGTATTAGACATGTATCAAAACCACTTGGTATTTATGTTGATTTTTAATATTAATAAGAATATAATTTATCTTGAACCTATTTCTTTTGCTAGCCCTTGGCAGCTAGTCCAACTTCTAAATAAATATGTTATTCCTGACTGGGGTCCTACTATAGTACACATATCTCTTATTAACTTATCTCTGGGCAGAGGCTTTGGTACTCTGAAATTATCTGTTCAGTATCTAGAAATGGGGAAATACTTTTCTGGTTGCTTATACGACTGTCACTATGTTCGTGTCAATCACAGTAGTTCTCCCATTAAGTTGATAGGACTTGCCTAACTAATTCTGCCAAATTCATTTCCTTTTGGGAAGTAAGACTCTTCAGACCTTTCTCAGATCTCTTTCTGCCTTTCAGCCTCATTGCTTATTTCTCTGTCTCTGTGCTCCTAACCATGAGTCATGAGCATCGTATGACCCATTCTTCATGGATTGCTGGGATAGTATTTCTAATAGGAAATAATAGTGTTTTTTTAAGAAAAATATTTATTTTCTAATGTTTCCTTTACAGTAAATATACATTGAATATCTGTAGGAGGAAAAATATCTGCAATTAATTTTATTAGACTGATTAGTTTTATTAAATGTAGGATGTTGGATGTTATTTTCCTATCTCAGGCTATAATACTTTCTTCTTAGTGTATTAAATTCTAACCATTCATAAACATCGTGAAGTCTTTTCAAATGTAAAATTAAATTGTGAAAGATATGCAAGAAAATAAAACTCCAAGCCGGGCACGGCAGCTCACGCCTGTAAGCTCACGCCTTCCCAGCACTTTGGGAGGCTGAGGGGAGCGGATCACCTGAGGTCGGGAGTTCGAGACCAGCCTGACCAAAATGGTGAAACCCCGTCTCTACTAAAAATACAAAAAAATTAGCCATGTGTGGTGGCCGGCACCTGTAGTCCCAGCTACATGGGAGGCTGAGGCAGGAGAATTGCTTGAACCTGGGAGGCGGAGGTTGCAATGAGTCGAGATTGTGCCACTGCACTCCAGCCTGGGTGACAGAGCGAAACTCCATCTCAAAAAAAAAAAAAAAAGAAAAGAAAACTCCAGTTAAAACAAAGAGTTAAAATGATGTTTTCCTACGATTTTATGGAAAAGGCTTTTCACTTAATGTTAAGTGTACGTGTGGAGATATAGTTCTTACCATAATTCCATTATGACAGTTGTCATCTCAATTATAAATTAGATTGAATTTATAATTTTCCCTTGAATTATTCCCTTGTTGTCCAGTTCGTATATCTGCTATGCAGATGAGTAGGAAAAGGGTCCATTTTAAAAGAATAACATGTTTGCTTGTGTTTATTTCAGGAAAACCTCACAGCACGGGTAGCTCTGAACGAATTCAGCTCTCAGGAATGTATAATGTCCGTAAAGGCAAGATGCAGTTGCCAGTGAACCGATGGACAAGACGCCAAGTCATCCTATGTGGGACCTGCCTGATAGTATCATCTGTGAAAGACAGCTTGACCGGAAAGATGCATGTTCTGCCACTAATTGGCGGAAAAGTAAGTTTGTTTGTTTGTTTATTTATTTATTGAGTCAGAGTCTCACTCTGTCGCCCAGGCTCGAGTGTAGTGGCATGGTCTCAGTTCACTGCAACCTCTGCCTGCTGAGTTCAAGCGATTCTCCTGCCTCAGCCAGGATTACAGGCATGCACCACCAAACCTGGCTAATTATTGTATTTTTAGTAGAGATGGGGTTTCACCATGTTGGCCAGGCTGGTCTCGAACTCCTCACCTCAAGTGATCTGCCCACCTCGGCCTCCCAAAGTGCTGGGATTACAGGTGTGAGCCACCTCACCAGGCCGAAAAGTAAGTTTAAAACAAGCAAAATACTAACAGGTTTCCCAACATCAGTAAGGACCTTACTTTGAGCCATTTCTGTGATATGGGGTAGATGATTTTTGTCTCATCTGAGGTCTTATTCAGTTCCTGTTGTGGGTGTTGTCGGTTGGTGGAGCTGTGGGGAAAAAACAGTGCCATTGGCTCATGTGAGGCCTTGATGATTATTGCTTCATTAGTTATGTGCATTTTACCTACTGGACAGAAAATAGGTAGAATTTTATTGACATATTTCAGAGTTTAGATGATAAATTCATTACTTATGAGTTGATATCTTAAGCATACATTTTCTAGTAGAGTATACTGATCCTTAATTTCGTGAATTTAGAAACACTGACACATGCCGAGGGTTTGAGTCTATAGTGCTTAAGTCTTTGACCACATTTTCCCCATCTATGTTTAGTGACCAGTGGGGTTAGCATTTTTAGTTTATTAAGTGCCTAGTTATAAATTTTGAATCTTAAATGTTTCTCATTTTGGAGAAAATGTGATGCAACTGATATATTTTTGACATTACTGATTTCTTTGGGTATGTTAACTATTTTATTGCTATTATTTATAAAATAGAACCAGATTACTTGGGAAAATGTTACATTATTTTCTTTGTCAGAGTTATTTATAAAGTCCCAAGCATTGGTAAGGGTAGCATCACCATAGTTATATGTCAGTATTTCTTGATTTTTAAGTGATATGTTAATAAATGGAAATTAGGATTTGGATGAGAAAATGGGTCATTGGACATTGGGGCCACATTAAGCAAATATTTTCTTTTTCTTTTTTTTTTGAGATGGAGTCTTGCTCTGTTTCCCAGGCTGGAGGGTGGTGGCGCAATCCCAGCTCACCGCAACCTCTGCTTCCTGGGTTCGAGTGATTCTCCTGCCTCAGCCTCCCAAGTAGCTGGGACTGCAGGCGCATGATACCATATCCAGCTAATTTTTTTGTATTTTTAGTAGAGAGAGGGTTTCACTGTGTTAGCCAGGATGGTCTTGATCTCCTGACCTCGTGATTCACCCACTTTGGCCTCCCAGAGTGCTGAGATTACAGGCGTGAGCCACTGTGCCTGGCCTAAGTAAACCATTTGTTAATTGGTTGTCTAAATGTCTGATCTGTTTCAAGGGTTATAAGTGAAGGAAGTAAGACCAGATGTGTATGGTAATAAATGGTTTTGTTGTTCACTGCTATGTAGCAAGCACATTCTTGTAGTCTTTCCTTACGAATAAATAGCCTATGTTAGTTTTTTCCTCTCTATTCTAGTTTCAAGAAGGCTAATACTTGATCATTTTCAAAAATAGGTTTTGGTCAGGCTGTGCAAGATGCATTTAGATTGATTTTAGTCGTTCATTTTGAAACCAATGTTGCTTAACTTTTGTCGGAGCATTGAAGAGTTAGTGAGTGATATACTAAGATTTTGCCCTGTGGACGGATGGATTACTGAAAAAATAATCATCTGTATTACCACCATAGGTTATTAAAAATGCATATTTAATGTTTGATGCTTTGTTAGGTCAACAGTCTCTCTCTTTGTGATGCTGGGTGTTTGCATAGGCAAATCTAATATAACTATTTATTCAGTATCCTCTTTGGGGAAGGTACTGGTGCTTGGCACCCCAGAAATACCAACATAGCTAAGTAACCCTCCCTGCCTTTGAAGAGCTTATAATTTTGTATCAGAAGATGAAGCAGGCACAATGATATCTGTTGTAAGAAAGGTGCAGGAAAGTACTGTGGGGGATTAATGGAAGGGGAGATTACATTTTGTTGGGTAAGAGGGACTTTTGTAATGAAAGAGGTAGCAATTATGATGGAATTTGAAGGATGAAAAGTCTTTTGACATGTGAAGGAGATGGTCAGAAAGATTATTATGCTCATAGAGGCAGAGGCAGGAAAGCACATGGAATGTTCAGATAAGGTCAGCAGACCGGTTATAATTAGCATTTTCATTCAGTACCAGAGACTTGTCCTGTTTCCCAGGCCTGTTACTGGATGGACTTCTACCACTGAGTGAATTGAAAGTTAATAGCTTCCTCTTTTCACAAGCAAAACTTGTAAAACCTGTTTTACGCTATGCCTTTAAAAAATAATTGACTACATTGAAAAATTGAGTCTTTAATATCCGTTGACTGAGTTAGGGAAAAATAATTGATTTCTTGCAACTTGAGCTTTCATTAATTTTTGTCTGGTTTTTTTTTTTTTTATCCTGTTCTATTGTTAAAGAAAAAAACAGAGTATAAATGAGTTTTATTTTTGCTTTTTAATTTAGATATAGAAGAGCTATAGATTTAGAAATAAGGTGTGAGATAGATTGGTCATAACCTAGTTATAATTGTTGTGGTTTCATACCACATGAGCATGGTCATTACTTTACCTATGTGGCTTTGCTGTTAAATAAAACTCTCAAAATTTAGTTATTGAAAGAGTATGTAATAGATAACATTTATCTTATGCAGTTTAATGTTGTATTTAACTTGTCTTATAGAATTTTAACGTAGATTTTTAAATAATGTATTATTACTATTTTTTTTTCAAAGACAGTCTTGCTTTGTCATCCAGGCTGGAGTGCAGTGGTGCGATCTTGGGTCACTGCAATCTCTGCCTCCCGGGTTCAAGCGATTCTCCTGCCTCAGCCTCCTGAGTAGCTGGGACTGCAGGTGTGCACCACCATGACCGGCCAATTTTTGTACTTTTAGTAGAGACGGGGTTTCACCATGTTGGCCAGGCTGGTCTTGAACGCCTGATCTCAAGTGATCCGCCTGCCTCGGCCTCCCAAAGTGCTGGGATTCAGGCATGAGCCACCACGCCCGGCCAGCTAATATTGTATTTTAATTAATATTTGTTAAATTATGAAGTATAATAAATTGAAGAATTGTCAACCACTACTGAATTTAGGAACTATGGGGATATCAATACCAGTGTTTCTTCGACCTGTGTTCTCTTTACATATGTCTCATTGCCTCCCCTAGCCCTAGAAGGATTCACTGTCCTAGAATGTGCATTCCTCATTTTTTCCGTTTTTGAAATGAGTTTTACCATGTATCTGTATTTTGCTTGTTTTTTGATGTGTATAAAAGTGATAAATTGCTGTGGTCTTCTGAAATTGAATTTATTCACCTAATACAATGTTTCATAATAAGATTACATGTTACTTATGTGGTTTTCATTTTTCTATAATGTCTAGTCTAAACATTCCACAATTTTCATAATTTCTTAAGTATTTTTCCTGCTAATGGACATTTGGGTTGCTTTCAGTTTGTTGTTGTTATAAACAGTGCTGCTGCTATAGTCTTAATGTTGATATGCCTCCTGGTATGCAAGTACCTTTTCTAAGACAGTAGTTTGCAAGTGGAGTTACTATGCTGGAGGGACATTTGGTTATATGTAGGAATGTTTTGATGGTCAGATGATTGAACAGTGAACATATCAGTTAATATAAGCTTAAGTAATGCCATGGTAACACCCCTCTTTCCCCCCCAATCTTAGTGACTTGTCATAACAGTTATTTCTCACATTGTATGTCTGTTGTGGGTCAGTGGGGTTGGGGGATGGGAGTTTTTTTCGTCACACAGTTGTTCAGGGACCCAGCCTGATGAAGTCTTGGCTCTTTTATACTTCCCTTTGTTGTTTTGGCAAGGGAAGAGGTAACTGGAGCATCATTCATGGGCCTTATATGTTTGGATGCAGAAGTGACACATGCCACTTCTCTCTGTGGCTCATTGGCCAGAACCAGACACATCACTCCACCTTAATTGCAAGGGGTCTGAGAAATGTGGAGTAGATAGAGTGATTGGTGAATAACATTCTCTTTGCTGCAGGGGACACTCTTGGCATTTAAAGGCAGAGGCAGAGAGATTAAAATATCATGCAAAGTATTAGAGAGTTCTGCATAGGGGGCAATGAAGAACTATTCAATCCACAATTCCTATAATGACTTCCTTGAGAAATACTACTATTGGGTATACACTTTGGAGCCCAGTTACTAGGCTCTGGGACATACACACATTTACTTAAGCATGATGATACCAAGTTGTTTTTCAGGGTCGTTGTACCATTTTGCATTCACATCAGTGTACAAGTGTTGTTTCTCCACAATAATGACCATGTTCATTATTCCCAGAAGTTTCCTCATGTCCCTTTGTTCTCCTTTCCTCCCACCCTTTTATTTTCCTTTCCTCCCACCCTCTCCCACTCCTCTTCATCTCTAAGAAACCTTTTGTTTGGTATCTGTGAATTTGTTTACACAGCATTTTTTTTAAAAATCGTATTTTCTGTTTGGTTTATAGAAACACAGTTGGTTTTTGAGTATTGATCTTGAGTATTGATTTATCATCTTGCTAAATGTTTTGGTTTATTCTAATATGATGCCTATAGGTTTTTTTGTTTACTATATAGCTAATCATATAATATTCAAATGATGACAAGTTTCTTTCTTCCTTTTCTTTGTCTTACTGTTACGGGCAGGAAGATCTAGTACAGTGTTGAATGGAAACAGTAGATACTTATCAATGATCCTTTTTTTTTTTTTTTTTTTTTTTTTGAGACAGAGTCTCTCTTCATCACCCAGGCTGGAGTGCAGTGGTGCATTCTCGGTTCACTGCAACCTCTGCCTCCCAGGTTCAAGCCATTCTCCTGCCTCAGCCTCCTGGGACTACAGGCGCATGCCACCACACCCAGCTAATTTTTGTATTTTTAGTAGAGACTGGGTTTCATCATATTGGCCAGGCTGGTCTCGAACTCCTGACCTCTGGTGACCCTCCTGCCTCGGCCTCCCAAAGTGCTGGGATTACAGGCGTGAGCCACCGCACCTGGCTCCTTATCAATGATCTTGAGAATGATATCTCATTAACATTGAAGTTTGCTTTAGATGTTTGATAAATACCCTTGGTCAGTTTAAGTGAGTTTTTATTTTCTGAGTTTGCTGAGAATTTTTATCCTTCATTTCAGCCTGAATGAAGTTACTAACAGCTTTTTCTGTAACTGTGGGGATAATAGTATGGGTGTCTTTAATCCGTTAATGTGGTTAATGGTTTTATAGTTCTAATTACGTTAAACTGTGTTTTGTTATCTGAGGTAAATTAAACTGGTTCTTTTTTTTTTGTTTTTTTGAGACGGAGTCTTGCTGTGTTGCCCAGGCTGGAGCACACTGGCACAATATCAGCTCACTGCATCATCCACCTCCCGGGTTCAAACGATTCTCCTGTCTCAGCCTCCTGAGTACCTGGGATTACAGGCATGCACCACCACGCCTGACTAATTGTTGTATTTTTAGTAGAAGTGGGGTTTCACCATGTTGGCCAGGCTGGTCTCAGACTCCTGACCTCAAATGATTCGCCTGCCTCAGCCTTCCAAAGTATTGGGATTATAGGGGTGAGCCACTGTGCCTGGCCTTGTTCTTGATACGTATATATTTTTAAATTACTGGGTTTTCTAAAATTAATTAATTAATTAGTTAATTAAAAGGCTGGGAACGGTGGCTCATGCCTGTAATCCCAGCACTTGAGAGGCTGAGGCGGGTGGATCATGAGGTCAGGAGTTCAAGACCAGCCTGGCCAAGATGGCGAAACCCTGTCTGTACTAAAAATACAAAAATTGCTGGCGCAGTGGCAGGCGCCTGTAATCCCAGCTACTTGGGAGGCTGAGGCAGGAGAATCGCTTGAACCTGGGAGGCGAGGTTGCAGTGAGCTGAGATTGTGCTACTGCACTGCAGCCTAGGCAACAGAGCGAGATGCCATCTAAAAAAATAAAAAATAAATAAATAAATAAAAATAAATTACTGGATTTTGATGCAACATTTTGTTCGAGATAAATCTTTATGACTGTGGTTACCTGTAAGTTTCCTTTCTGTTACTGTTCTCATGTGGGTCTTGGTTATACTATCCTCATAGAATGGGTTGGGGTGTTTTCCTTCATTTTTTGTTTGCTGGATGAGTTTGCATGAGTTTGGATTGATCTATTTTTTGAAACTTTGGTAAAACTTACCTGTAAAGCTATATGGGCCTGATATTTTTTTGAGACATTAAAAAAAAACCTTCTATATTTTAAATGGTTATATAGGGGCCAGGCGTGGCTCATGTCTATAATCCCAGCACTGTGGGAGGCCAAGGCTGTAATCCCAGCTACTCAGGAGGTTGAAGTAGGAGAATCGCTTGAACCCGGAAGGCAGAGGTTGCAGTGAGCTAAGATTGCACCACTGCACTCCAGCCTGGGCAAGGAGTGAAATTCCGTCTCAAAAAAAAAGTTATAGGACTATTCAGTTTTTGTTTTGTTTTGTTAACACTGGATTTTACTCCATTGTCCAGGCTGGAGTGCAGTGGTGTAGTTACTCCACACTATAGCCTCCACCTCCCCAGGCTTGGGTGATTTCCCCACGACTTCTGACTAGCTATGGGACTACAAGGTGTGCACTGCCACACCCAGCTAACTTTTGTTTTTCTGTTTTTTTTTTTTTTTGTAGAGATAAGGTTTTGCCATGTTGCACAGGTTGATCTGCAACCCCTGGGCTCAAGCGATCTGTCCCTCTCAGTCTCCCAAAGTGCTGGGATTACAAGCATGAGCCTGTACCTGACTGATAGGACTATTTAGGCTTTTGATTTTTCTTTATTTAGTACTATTGGTAAAACATTTTTTCTAAGAATTTGTCACAAAATTGTTCATAATATTCTCTTTTTAATCTCTGGCGAATCTGTAGCTGTGCCTCCCTTTTCATTGTTAATATTATTTATAAGTGTCTGCTCTCTTTTTCTTGCCAGAGGATGTATCAATTTTTCTTGCCAGAGGATTTATCAATTGTACTAGTTTTCTCAAAGAATCAGTATTTTGCTTTGTTGATGTTTTCTCTTACGTATTTGGTTTTCATTTCACCAATTGCTACTTTTTATCATAGCCTTCTTTCAATTTTGGATTTATTCAGTTTGAAGGTTTGACTTTTTTTTCCTTCCAAGTTTTTTTGTTTGTTTGTTTTGGAGACAGAGTCTTGCTCTCGCCCAGGCTGGATCTCAGCTCACTGCAACCTCTGCCTCCTGGGTTTAAACAATCCTCCCACCTCAGCCGCCCCAGTAGCTGGAACTACAGGCGCCCACCACCGCTCCCAGCTGTAAGGTTTTTTTTTGTATTTTTAGTAGGGAGGGATTTTACCGTGTTGGCCAGGCTGGTCTCGAACTCCTGACCTCAGGTGATCCACCTGCCTCGGCCTCCCAAAGTGGTGGGATTACAGGCGTGAGCCACCACGCCCAGGCTTCCTTCCAAGTTCTTAAGGTGCATGCCGATCAAATTAATGTTCTACCTTCTTTTCCAATATGAGTATCAAAAGATACACGAGTTCAACTGAAAAAATATATATATATAAATTTCCCTTTATATATCTCCTTTTATTGCAACATATAGATTTTGATATGTAGTTTTTCTGTAATTGTTTAGTTCTAAGCGTTTTAAAATTTTGGTTGTAATTTCTCCTTTCACCTGTGAGTTGTTTAGAAGTTTGTTATTAAATTTCCAAACATAGAAGTTTGTATAATGTTACTTTTGGTGTGTATTTTTCCCCTTGTAAAGAACTTACAAGGAGTGGAAATTTGGTTTGACTGTATTTCACTGCATCATTAGGACTTGAAAGTTCTCATGGTAGGGTTTTATTATAGGTTAATTTCAGTTTAACAGTAGTGTTTTCAATACTTATTTAACATGCTTGAAGACTTCTTAAGTAAAAATTCCTAAGTAAAATCTTAAGTAAAAATTCTAAGAGGAAGTAAGAACCCCAGCACCCTATTGTGAGGTTAGAAGAATAAGAAAGGGAGTCTGGACTAATTTTAAATAGAAAGAGGAGAATTTCACTGTGGTGGGGAAATATAGTAAAGATAAAACTCCCCTTTTTTTGGTTTCTTTGTAATTTGAATTGGGTGATCATATGCAGGAACTTAGTTCTCAGTAATGAGTAACATATATAGGGAAAGATGCAAATCCATGCAGGCTCCTTGATCAGAGGCATAGTTAGTGAAATACATCAGTGGTTCTGCCGTCTGACTTGTTTCTGCTTCTCTGTGTTTGCTTTTATAGGTAGAAGAAGTGAAAAAGCACCAACACTGTTTAGCATTTAGCTCCTCTGGACCCCAAAGCCAGACTTACTACATTTGCTTTGATACTTTCACAGAATACTTAAGGTGGCTGCGACAAGTCTCCAAGGTAAGCAAGTACTTAACCCAGGAAACGACTCAGCTTCTAGCTGGCTACAAAGTTCCTTTCTGCTTTAGCTGGGTCTAAAATATAGTTAGTTACACACACTTCCCCCTGCCCCAGGTATTGCCAGTGATTAGCAATTTTTAGTTTTTTAAAAACTAGTTTTGCCTGAAAAGTGGCTTTTTAAAAATTGTTTTTTACTTGCCCAGTTTTGTTTATACTTAAAAATAAATTGGTCTGTAAACAGGCATTACTATCTTAATGTTGTAGATAAAAAACTTGAGACTGAGAATATTTGAGGGACTGCCCAGGCTAAGACAACTATAAAACCACAAAATACCCAGATAATTGTTACAAATTTCCCTGGTTTCTCTGACTGTTTTTTCATATAAATAGTCTAATATTATACCATCTCCCCTTCGCCTTTATTCTGCCTTTTCAGTGATTTTTTTTTTTATCTTATTTTGGCCATTTTATATTCCTCTGATTTAATAAGATCAGCATGTCCCATGAAATAATATATAGTACTTTTGGCCAGGCACACTGGCTCACTCCTGTAATCCCAGCACTTTGGAAGGCTGAGACAGGCAGATCACTTGAGTTCAGGAGTTCGAGACCAGCCTGGCCAAAATGGTGAAACCCCATCTCTACTAAAAATACAAAAAAATTAGCCAGGCATGGTGGTACGCACCTGTAGTCCCAGATACTCAGGAGGCTGAGGCACGAAAATTGCTTGAACTGGGAAGGTGGAGGTTGCAATGAGCTGAGATTGCACCATTACACTACAGCTTTGGTGACAGAGTGAGACTCTGACTTAAAAAATATATATATATGTGTATATATATAATGTAATATATAATTATATATAATATTTTATAATATATATAATATTTAGTACTTTTGTGTTTAATGTAAACCAGAATAACATTATAAATAAGACAAATAAATGCTGATATTTCAGGTAACCTGTGTAAGAATGTTTTTATATCTCATTTAGAGAATTATGTGTAAAATAATGGGGTGGATTGCAGTCCTTAGTGCCTTGGTTTGGGTGTTGTTTTTGAAATGACAAAATCTCTCTAGGGTGCCAGGAGCATTACAATGGAATATGCTTTCATATTTTTGAATTCGTAATTTAACTTGTTATCCAAGTTCAGTGTGATTCAGATTGCTGTGTGATGTAATTATTTGTCAAGTGAATGAGTAAGGGAATAACTTTGGAAAACAGTTAAGAGAAAATTTGAGAACAGTATCTAGAAAATCATTTTGAAATACTGGCTGCATTTGAATTACCAGGTAAAAACCATTGCCTGATGATGAGATATCATTTAGGAGAATTGGTTTCCCTTCCTTTTAGAGAATAAGCAATGAGTAGAGAGTTTTGGTTGATAGGGCTTAGAAAATTCTCTCAACCTAATAGACAAATGGAGGTTCTGAATGTGTAAGGCAGCACTCCTGCAGGAAAAAGTAGGGAAGAGGACCCTTGTCCTTCAGACTCACTTGTAGAATTAATGTGATATTAGAAGTATACTTGTCTGGTTTTAAAATTATTCATATGTTTACAAATGTGAGGAGATGAGGAGATATTAAATAACATTGGGCTTTGATATTTATAATTTATCATTTTTATTGTGCTTTTGTATGTATTTATATCAAAGTGGTTTTACGTGTTGAAAGCAGTGAGTTAATTACCTACACTTTGCTTTATTCAGAATAAAATGCCTAACTAGGATCAAAGTGCAGCACATTTCTTTCTGTATAGAGATGTTGATATTTTAAATCAACTTTTAAATTATTAACTTTTTCTTTATTTTGGAATACTTTTATAATTACAGAAAAGTTGCAAAGATAGTACAGAGAATTCTCAAACATAGTTTCCCAACCCCCTCACTCAGTTTACCAGACGTATTACCACAATATGTCTCTCAAGTATAAGAAACCATCATTAGTACGTAACTCTGAACTAACCTGTGGAATTTATCTTTTTGTTTTGTTTTTGTTTTTGTTTTTGTTTGAGACAGAGCCTTGCTCTGTCATCTAGGCTGGAGTGCAGTGGCACGATCTTGGGTCACTACAACCTCCGCCTCCTGGGTTCAAGCAATTCTCCTACCTCAGTCTCCTGAGTAGCTGGGATTATAGGCATGTGCTACCATGGCTGGCTAATTTTTGTATTTTTAGTAGAGATGGGGTTTCACTATGTTGGCCAGGCTGGTTTTAAACTCCTGATCTCAAGTGATCCGCCTGCCTTGACTTTTCAAAGTGCTTGGACTACAGGCGTGAGCCACTGCACCTGGCCTTTATTTGGATTTCACTAGTTTTTCCATTGCCTTTTTTCTGTTTCGAGATCTAATTCAAGGTACCACACTGCATTTGATTGTCATGTCTGTTTTGTCTCCTCTGGTGTGTGACAGTTTTTCACTTTTCTGTTTTTCTTTCTCTCTCTCTTTTTTTTTTTTTTGAGATGGAGTCTCACTCTCAAGGCTGGACTGTAATGGCAGGCTGGAGTGTAATGGCATGGTCTTGGCTCACTGCAACCTCTGCCTTCTGGGTTCAAGCAATTCTCCCATCTCAGCCCACCGAGTAGCTTTGACTACAGGCACATGCCACCATACCCGGCTAATTTTTTGTGTTTTTAGTAGAGACGGGGTTTCACTATGTTGGCAAGGCTAGTGTCCAACTCCTGACCTCATGTTCCGCCTGCCTCGGCCTACCAAAGTGCTGGGATTACAGGCGTGAGCCACTGCACCTGGCCTACTTTTCTGTGTTTTTCATGACCTTGACAGTTTTGAGGAATACTGATGAGGTATTCCTCAAAAGTGCTGAAATGCCCTGCAGTTGTATGTAGACAATAATTCACACACATATACATATACAGCATACATTTTATACTTACAATAAGTGGAGCTGAGTATTTCCAAGAGGGCAGAGGGACTTTGATTTTATTATCTTAGATTACTGGTATTGACTACAACTAATTAGAATAAGACCTTCTTTCCTTTTAGAACGGCTTTGATTAGAGAAGCTGTGTAGTGTTGGGGTCAAGAGTTTGAGTTTCAAAGTAAGGCAGGCATGGATTCCACCATTTCCTGGCCAAGTGGCTATATCTAAGTTCCAAATTTTAAACTTTTTCATCTAATAAGGGGAATAATAATAATAGTACTTACCTTTTAGGGCTTATATGAGATATGCATATAATAGATTTGTACTGGCACATAGTAAGTGAGTAGAACTAACTAAATAGAATAATTTTATGATGGTCATCCTTGATTGGTCAAATAATATTTTAAAGTATTATCTATTTGTATGTGTATTTTCAGCAGATAAAGACACGGGTCTTAGTTTGTCTGAACAAGTTACCTTTTACTGCTCTTAACAACCATGGCAGCCTTTTGGGGAAAGGATGGCAGACATTGGGGAAGTGATTTCCTCTTGAGAAGCTGGGGTGGGGAACAGAGGGTGATACATTTTAGTAAATGCAGACTTTCCTTTTTTTTTTTTTTTTTGAGATGGAGTCTTGCTGTGTAGCTGAGCCTGGAGTGCAGTAGTGTGATTTCGGCTCACTGCAACCTCCACCTCCCGGGTTCAAGCAATTCTCCCACCTCAGCCTCCCGAGTAGCTGGGATTACAGGCGTGTGCCACCATGCTGGGCTAATTTTCTTGTATTTTTAGTAGAAACGGGGTTTCACCATGTTGGCCAGGCTGGTCTTGAACTCCTGACCTCAGGTGATCCGCCTGCCTTGGCCTCCCAAAGTGCTGGGATTACAGGCGTGAGCCACCGTGCCCGGCCTAGTAAATGTAGATTTTCAATATAGTACTTTTCCCTTCTCCAATTTTAAAAACCAGATATATATTTCAAAAATGTTTAGCAGTTACAGTTAGTGAATTAAGGACAAATGAATTGTAAAGAACTGATTAAAAGAGGTTAGATATTATAAAAGAAATGGGTGAAGGAACTCCCTGTTTGGGTTTGAATCCTATATAAAACATGGCCACACCCTTCTTTAAGCATTATGTGTTGAGGATAATCTTGCGATAATGTCTTTTCCTTTTTAACCTAGCATCTAGGGAGAGTAGACTAGAATCTCACTCCATTTGGGAATATATGCCTACAGGGAATTTGACATGGATAAGGCTGATTGTTATAAGCTCCTTCAGCTTCCAGTTTCCCCCTTCAATTGTCATCTGCTCTTCTTCCTATGTAGGTATTAGGAAGTTATATCATTTAGTCACACTCACTGTTACTGTGGAAATGTTCAGTTTCTTTTGTTCATATTGAGAAACAAAACATTCTCAGAATGGATAGTCTTTACATCTTGATGTTTAGATAAGGATTCATTTTGATAAGGACCTAAAAGAAAAACAAACCAACAACAGAAACAAAAGTTTCCAATTGTTAGTAACTGTCCCTACTCCAGAGTAGGAGGGAAAAAAATTTTTCCATTATTTTTAAATGAAAATGAATTAAGGAAGTAATTTAAAAGGGAAGTTCTTTATTTTCAGTTTATTTTTCTGGATTTTCAGCTACAAGAGAAGTGTTGTTTTTTGTTCTAATTTGTTTCATTTGATTTTGGGAAAATTTATAGTTTATTAATCAGATGTGTTCTACCAAAATAGGCTTTTATATGCTTATTATTTTTAAACTTTAGCACTTAATATTGCTTGCCAAAATAATACCCAAGGCAGTCTCTTTAGAGTTTTTATTTTGGATGTGTATTAGTGGTAGACACTGTGGGAGAGCTTTTTTGGGAGGATTACAATATTGGTTGTAAATTCATTCCTAAAATATTAATGCACAGCATGCTGTAAAAATTGAGTAAACCTCCTATTATATACAGTGTAAAAAACGGCTCTGTTTGTTCAACATAGGTACATGTATCCAGCATGTTTTCAAAGTGGTTAGAGGGGCAGTGATGTGAAAAGGCTACAGCTAAGCTGAGGGAATAACAAGAACGTGCAGAAGAGCTCCTATCAGATATATGAGTAACTTGATGGAAATGCTGACCTAGATATCCATCTTGATGGTCCACTTTTTAAAGTGCCTTCATTGTGGATATGTTGATTGATCCTGTGAATTCTTTGCAAAGTTAGGCTTTCATATGAATCTGTAGCATGTCTTAGTTTTAATTTAAAAGTTTAGTGACTTCTGTAACACCATATTATTCTACTTTAAAATCTGTTTCTTGGCCGGGCACGGTGGCTCACACCTGTAATCCCAACACTGTGGGAGGCTGAGGCGGGCAGATCACCTGAGGTTAGGAGTTCAAGACCAGCCTGGCCAACATGGTCTCTACAAAAAATACAAAAATTAGCTGGGCATGATGGCGGGGGCCTGTAATCCCAGCTACTCAGGAGGCTGAGGCAGGAGAATCGCTTTTGAACCCAGGAGGCAAAGGTTGCACTGAGCCGAGATTGCGCCACTGCACTCCAGCCTGGGTGACAGAGCAAGATTGCATCTCAAAAATAAATAAATAAATAAAATAAAGTATTTTTCTTTATTCCATGGAAGATTAAAAGTGGATTCAGGTCAGTGACTTAGTGTTGTGTCCCTTTTTTTTCTTACTCTTTATTACAGAAAATGTCAAATATTCTGAAGTAGAGATAATTGTGTAGTAACCCCCACACACCTGTGACCTGGCTTCCACAGTTACCATCTCCTGGCCAGTGGGCTGTTATCGGTATGCTCCCTTTCTCTCTGGATTATTACAAAGCAAACCCCAGACATTATTTTACTCACAACTATTTTCACATGTGTGTGTATAACTCTAGAAGATGAGGACTCTTCTTACGATTACTCTTTTTACAACACCATTATCTATGTGTGTGTGTGTTTTTTTTATTTTTTTATTTTTATTTTTTTATTTTTTTGAGACGGAGTCTTTCTCTGTCCCCAAGGCTGGAGTGCAGTGGCGCGATCTCGGCTCACCGCAACCTCCACCTCCTGGGTTCACGCCATTCTCCTGCCTCAGCCTCCCGAGTAGCTGGGACTACAGGCAACCGCCAACACGCCCGGCTAATTTTTTGTATTTTTTAGTAGAGACGGGGTTTCACCGTGTTAGCCAGGATGGTCTCGATCTCCTGACCTCGTGATCCGCCCGCCTCGGCCTCCCAAAGTGCTGGGATTACAGGCTTGAGCCACCGCGCCCGGCACATGTGTGTTTTTTTTAAAGAATGGACAATTCAGATAAAGATCAGAGGGTTGATTCAGGTACCTTATTCCTGAAATAGTGATGTAGCATGTGGTACCCAAGAAAATATACAACACTTGTGGAAAAGGGCATATTGTGAGCTACGCTTTTAACTTATTATTAGACAGATGGAATGCTCTCAAATATTGATTAGCTAGATGAAAGTGAGAACAGTTTACTACATGGCACATTTCTAAGTTCAGTATTTTGAATCTGAATAGTAACATGACTGAATTGAAAGTGATGGAGCCCTGCAGTTAGGGACACGATGTCTAATCTTAGGCATTTTATCTTAAACATTGTCCCAGTTCTCTTGTGTAGGGAAAAGGAAAAGGCACAGCATGACCTCTTCCAAGGACCTCAAACCTGGCCAGTTTAGTTGGTTATAACATGGTGACGATGAAAACAGCATTGTAAATTCAGGCCTCCTGGAGGGCCATGAACCTGTCTGCATGTCTCTTTCTCTGTGTTGATCAGTGGCTGACAGTTGCAGGTGACTTTTGCAGGTGACTGTGACTGTCACAGTCATTTTCTCTCCTGCTGTGTAGCTCTCAGTATTAACCATAGTGTTTAATTCTAGGCCATTGACTTGAGGGAAAAAGTCACTGCAGTGAACTTCTGGTTGCTGTGATTTGAGTGCACCCTAAACATGCACAGTGTAGGCAAATCGGAGCCACATTTCATGCCAAACGATCCCATGAAATGATGAGCAAACATCACCCTTTTAAAAAAGAGTAAGACACATGGTGAACCACAATTGAACTTTTGGTTTCATTTGCTTAAACACAGTGTCTTACTGTCTAGATTTTACTCAAGGAATACTTAATCAATTGAATCAAATCATTCTTGTATAACAAGATTGAGGTTTCCAACATATTGATTTGTGTTATTAGATGTAATTACAAGGAACCCTTTAATATGACTTAGACATCTTTTACCAATATTTTGCCTCTTAACTTGTAGTTCAGGAAGTCTGCCGCCTTTTTTTAGCATGGTCTGCCATTTGTCCTTTAGGGATTGTGCTGTAGTTTGTAACTTTGAGGTTGTTACGATAAGAAGCTTTGCTATCAATACTGTTCTACTGAGGAGTCAAGGGCTTTTCTGGAAACCCTCAATTCACATTTTACACCCATTTTTTTGGATGAAGAATCAAGGGCCCTTTGATCTAACAAGCCTACCATAGAATCTAAATAGAATGAAGGGGCTGGGTGCAGTGGCTTACGCCTGTAATCCCAGCACTTTGGGAGCCCAAGGCAGGTCGATCACCTGAGTTCAAGACCAGCCTGGCCAACATGGTGAAACCCCGTCTCCACTAAAAATACAAAAAAAATTAGCCAGGCATGGTGGCAGGTGCCTGTAATCCCAGCTACCCAGGAGGCTGAGGCAGGAGAATCGCTTGAACTCAGGAGGTAGAGGTTGCAGTGAGCCAAGATGGTTCCACTGCACTCCAGCCTGGGCAATGAGAGCAAAACTCCATCTCAAAAAAAAAAAAAAAAGATGATAATAAATGAAACTGTGGGTCTGAATGACATGAATCCTGAGAAGATTGTTCTTGTACCAATTCTGTAGTGACAAGAAAAGTTTGTGAGAAAAGTTTGGAAATTTAGTGTATGAGTTAGTATATGAGATATTTGGGTATAGGAAGACTTCAAGGAGGCAGTGGGCAAGCTGAGTCTTTTAAGGCTAAATAGGTATTCACCATGAAGACAAGAAAAGTAAATTCATCTCAAGAAGGATAGGTCAAGTATGTGCAGAGGCAGTTTGCAAAGATATCCTGTAAAGATCATATCACACATGTCTGAGAAGTGTGAAAAAAAAAAAAAAAGAAGCTAAAGTAAATGAGTGCTGGCCAGTAAGTTTCCTGCTAGTTCCATTTCATTTTCTTGTAGAAATACGACTGTAAGTTACCCAGTATTAGAATTAACTTTCCAATATAGTAATGGATTTGTTATATAAAAAATTACATTATGGAATGTTTGTTACAGTTAGAAAGCAGCAGTCTATGAAGTTAGAGAACTTAGAATTTCTTCTTTGAATTTAGGGAGAAGGTAACATTTTGGATTGTACTAAGTTTTTTGTTACACATACAATTAAGTTAGTAGAAAATAATAGAATGATCTCTTTACAGATATAATTATGCTTCATCTATACCTGTCTTATTTCCTCACTAATCCCTTCTATTCCTTTTTTTTTTTTTTTTCCTGTAGCGGCTCTTGTTTCTGAAATCCTAGTGAATATATTCCTGAAGAAGAGGTTTTCACTTCAATTCTAAAGTTATTTCAGTTTAGAACTATTAATTTTATTTTCTCTAAAGTTTTATAATCCAGTTTTAAACAAATGGCAAAGATACCTAGTTTGCTTATCGTCTCATAACAAAAGAAGCATGTTTTTGTGAAGCAGTGCTCATTTGTATAATTAGACTATTACCATTTTAAATGCATCCCATGTACTTCCATCTTCCTTCCTCCTGTCTTCTCATCTCTTCCGCCTTCTTTCTCCAGCTGTGTTGGAATTAGCAGTTGTTGTTCTCACTGTCCAGCAGGGAGAGATGGAGAGAGGGAGGGAGGAAAGAGAGGACTCTTCTATCTTTTCTTTGTGCCAGGCATTAGGCTCCATGTGGATTGCCAGAACCTCAGCAAATGGAAATGTGTTCCTCATGTGTTCTTGGTAGAACTCTGGAAAATTTTTCCCAGGAAACCTTAAAGAAGTTTGATTGAGGTCTGTACTTCTGTTATTAGTACTTTAAAATACTTGTGGGTTTGATCTGTGTAATGTTATCTTTAATAAAATAACTTCTAGGGCTCAAGGGAGGAACTTACAGCTACATTTTAAAGTTGTAAAATGTTGTTTTAATATTGGTAAGGGCCCTTGTAATGTAGTTGACAAGAAGGGAATATTAATGTTAGCTGCAATTTTCTAAAATAATTGTGCTACCAGTTATTTGACATTTTCTTTGAAAGCATTCTTTAGTTTAACCTTGAATTGTAGTCTTCAACAACAAACGACTCTTAGTTCAGAGACTTAAGATTTGGAAAAGACCAGACTCTCACACCATCCCACCGATGTCTGTAGGCATTTCCAACATCTGTAGTGTCTGATGTGACAGTTTTTCCTTATAAGTGAGCTGAAGTCTGTGTTCCTCTAGCTTTGACTCATTGACCCAAATTTTTCTATCTAGTACAACGCAAGAAAATCCGACTCCCTTTCCTATTTAATAACCTCTCAATATTGTTGAGTTACCAGGATCTGTGCCCTTGCACTGCCCTGTCTGCTCCTTAGCAGTCTGTTTTCAGCAGAAGTATCCCTGGCAATTCCAACAATTCCTTCTGTCACTTGGTTCTCAGATACTTTATCTCGTAGCTTTTTTTCTGGGTGCTCTCTGATTTGTTGACATCCTTGCAGATCTCATCTGATCAACACAGAGTATGTGACCATTATTTTCCTTGCTTTAGACATTATGTCCAAAGGGAATTAGTTACCCATTTGTGAGGTCAGCCCTAAAAGAAAATATTTTTGCTCTTTTCCTCCCTCAACTTGTTGACGTATTTTCTAAACAATATAATTATTTACTGTACCAAATTGATGCTGTAGTGACAACAATAATGCACATAGTAATAACTAACATTTTGGTAACTTTTACTGTTTGGCAAGCACTGTTCAAGATACTTTGTAGTAGCCCTGTGAAGTAGGTGCTGATAACAATTCTATGAGGTTGGTTTTTTGTTGATTTTTTTTTTTTTTTTTTTTTTTGAGACGGGGTCTCACTCTGTCTCTCAAGCTGCTGTGCAGTGGCATGATTACAGCTCACTGCAGGCTTTGACCATCCAGGCTCAAGTGATCCTCTCACCTCAGCCTCCCGAGTAGCTGGACCACAGGCATGCGCCACCACTCCCAGCTAATTTTTGTATTTTTTGTAGAGACAGGGTCTTGCCATGTTGCCCAGGCTGGCCTTGAGCTCCTGGGCTGAAGCAGTCCTCCCACCTTGGCTTCCCAAAGTACTGGGATGACAGGCACAAGCTACTGCACCCAGCCTATGGTTGGTTTTTAATACCAAAAGATAATATGTCTTAGATATTATTATCCCCATTTTGCAGATGAGGGAACTGATATATAAAGTATTCAATTACTGCTTTATGCATTAAGTTCTACTACCTTACTCCTTTTACTTAATTGTACTTCCAGTGTTTTACAGTGGTTGGAAGGGACTGAAAACAAAGATTTAAATAATAACTAAGATTTGCTGAAAATATCTCAATAAAGTACTTTATATACAGAGTTGGCAGCAGAATCCAGGCAGCCCAGTACTATGACAAAAGGTAGTTTCTCAGGCAGTCTATTTATTGGAGTATGCTGCTAAAAGACACTTGAGCATAGTCACTCTACATCGCTCATTGATCTTCTTAAATGATGACCAAGAGTTGTTTAAGAAATCTGAGATGCTTTCTGAGTCATTCAAAGCAGACTGAATTGTTTTCAATGGTGAGGGAACTACTGTTGTCTGATTCTTTGCAAACTGGTCAAATATTGGTATATCAGGAACTTAGCATATATGATTAACCACATATCTGTATCTGGTCATGTTATATTTTAAAGTTAAATTCTTTTAATCTGAGAGTTTAGACCAATTTAAATATATATCTACCAGGCGGCCGGGCGCAGTGGCTCATGCCTGTAATCCCACCACTTTGGGAGGCTGAGGTGGGTGGATCACCTGAGGTCAGGAGTTCGAGACCACCCTGGCCAACATGGTGAACCCCCATCTCTACTAAAAATACAAAAATTAGCCAGGTGTCGTGGCACATGCCTGTAATCCCAGCTACTCAGGAGGCTGAGGCAGGAAAGTTGTTTGAACCCAGGAGGCGAAGCCAAGATCACACCATTGCACTCCAGCCTGGGTGATAGATTGAGATTCTGTCTCAAAAAAAAAAAAAAAAAAAAAAAAATCTACCAGGCATGGTGGATGGTGATTCACGCCTGTAATCCCAACACTCTGGGAGGCTGAGTGGGGAAGATCACTTGAGGCCAGGAGTTCAAGGCAAGCCTGGGCAACATAGCAAGGCCCTGTCTCTACCAAAAAAAAAAAAAAAAA